>NW_005871176.1:838637-890332 GCF_000147115.1 Myotis lucifugus | reverse complement strand
CACACACAGATGCACAATCTCCTAGCTGTCAATGAAAAACACTCATACACACGCTCACCCACAAATACCTCACACAACTTATACATCTCACTCATACATACACTCACACCTCACAAATACACTCTCTCACAGGCAGCGCCCAGAGTGGAATCCACAGCCTGAAGCAAGGCCACGTCCACACTCCAAGGGCAAGACACAAACAAAGTCTGCATTCAGTTGGGCCAGAGGCTCTGTCCCTGGCCAGTGGTTTGGGCTGAACTCAAGTGGTTATTTTCCAAATAACAGGTCACTTTGCCCGAATTCACCCAGCACTGTCTCATGTCCGGCCACATGGAGCCTTATTTTGCCTCTGGCATTTCTTTTCCTCCACGCTGGCCGTGTCCAGGAGAGGGGGAACAGGCTGCATGGAAAGCCAGCGAGAGGTTCAGGTCATCTTCCATCGGCCCGAGGCACCTGCCACCGGAACGTCTAGGTCTGTGGGGGTTCAATGTGGGTCAGGGGTTTCCGCTGCCCCCGACCCACATGCCCGGGGTTACCACCCTGGGTAAGAAGTCCCTGGACCTGCTCCATCAACTTTTTATATGCTCACATAGACACCACTGCTCCATACACACCACATACAGGTGTATGTACCCCTATGTTCTTATACATCCTCGAGACACACACAACTCAATACACAGGCACACTTTATTGAAATGTATCCATACAGGGACATCATCGTATGCTCAGGCACACCTATAGACACATGTGCATGTCCACACACAAGCTATTAGCTTCCGTCCACATGTACACACGTACACAAACACACCTCCAATGTACACAAACACCCAGCTGTGCTGGGGTGCCCAGACGCCCAGTGAATGCCACCACTTTACGATGCTTGCTCAGCTCTGGGCCCTGCCTCTTGAGGCTTGTAAATGCCAACTGCTCGTGGCGTGTGTTTACAGGCGGAGGAGGAATGAGCAGCCCCAGAGAGAGGGTGAAGCCTGCCAGGGGCTGAGCGGGAAGCTGGAGGCCCAGAAAGACGAAGGACAGGCCCAAGGTCTTGCAGCTGCTCAGCGGATGGAGAAGCAGGCTGCCCAAGGCCAAGGGAGAAAGCCTGGGGGGGGGGGGCATCTCCCCAGAGCCTTTACTCACTGCTGCCGGCCAGGATGGTGATGGTGAAGAACTTCAAAGCCAGGCTAGATCTGAGAGAGGACGAAACCCAGGTCCTGAGTCGGGCCATTCCTCCTTCCTGCAATTCCAGGCCTGCTGCTCCCGCCCCGGCCTCATTATCATTACAGATGCCCTGAGTGCTGTCCCTTGTTGACCCTGGCGACATTGATGCCGTGGTTCCTGCTGCCCATCCCTGTGATTAGCAGCTCCAGGAAGATCTGAGCACCTCCTACCTGCCCTGCGCCTCCCAAAGGCTCAGCCCCCAGAATGGCGGAGCCAGGAGGCACCAGGAGCCTCTCCCCTCCCACCCCGAGCAGGAGTCGGCTCATTGCCTCATGGGCTCAGATCACTGTGGCAGATCAGAACCAACCCCCTGCCATATTTGGATCAGAAAGTCATGTGACTCAACCTGGTGGCTGGGTCTTGCACTCAGAGCCAAGGGACCTGGATCCTTGGATTCTAGTCCCAACTCTGCTTCTAAAATGCTGTGTGACTCCGATAGACCTCTTAGCCTCTCTGGGCCTCGATTGCCTCATGAGGATGGACTAGATGATCCGTAAGGCCCTTCTAGTGCTGAAAATGCAGAGACATTCCTCAACCACCCCTCAGAGACTCAGAGCTCTCTTTCTGGAGCCAGTTCCCCACCTCCATCCCAGCTGCTCTGCATGGAAGGTTCTATCCCCAGGGAGCAGGCACGTACCTGAAGGTCCTTGAAGAAGAGGCCCTAAGATCAGGGCCCCTCCACCCAGAGGGGTGTCTAACCAGCGCCGTCTTTCTGAACCCTTTGGGGTTGGCCTGCACCCCATCTGCCATGTTCAGGGTTCTGGGGGGCCAGCGACATAGAGCTCCAAGGGTCCGAGATCTGCTCGAAAGGCTCTGGGGAGTAGGCCCCAGCTTCTCACTGCCACCTACACTGGCAGGATCGGGCCGGGGCAGTGCCCCTGGGCAGGAGGCTGGTGACACATGGCCTAGAAAAAGGAGGCTCCACCCCCTCCCTCCCACCACCACCTCCACCCTGCCCACAGCTGCCTGCTGAAGTCCCCACCCCCGGGGCTCTGGCCTGCAGGGGGTGGGGGTGGGGGGGTGTTTGTGCACCTGGCCAGGGGTTGGCACCTCCCATTGCATCTGAAAAAATATTAGTCCAAAGTCCTCTCTATCCCCATCTGAAAAGGATGTTCAAGTTATTTAATGACACTTACTACAGGACAGTGGGGCAGACTTTACTCAAGGGGGCCATTACAATGGGGTCTCCCCTTGGGGAAGAGGGATTGAACTTAACTCCAACAAGGAGAAATGGGAATTTATAGCCAAGGAGGAGGGTGGGTATTGGTGGATGGAAAATACTGACAGGAAATATCAGGGGTCAGGGGGATGCTGGCTGAACTGACTTAACAGGATTCTTCCTAAAATTGGACAAAACAGAGACAAACACGGAAACCCAAAAGCCAAGGCCTAGCTGAGCGAGAGTTCAAGAGAGACTGGGTGGAACATCAAGCAGAGAATGTTCGCTGGGGTCTCCAGGTGGCTGGGTGCCTGTCTGTAGGCTTCCCTCCACATCTGCAGCGTGTTGGTGCCCACCCCTGGCTAAGACGGAGGGCACAGGCACATGCACCTGGCAGGAAGCCCCCAGGAGGGTGAGCCTGCCCGACCCGGAGCAGGGCTTCCCCTCTCGCACCCCACGGGCAAGCGGCCCCACGCCCCTCGCACTGAGCGGATCCCTGACCCCACACTAGATCCAGTAGGAGCCCCCTCCCCACCAAGTCTGACAGCCAAAATGTCCCCAGGCATCACAGGTGTGCCCTAGTGGCTCAGTGGCTTCAGGCTGAGAGCCTCGTGGCCTGGGAGTCGGTGCCATGTGCCCCTTGATAGAGGGTGGCATGCGTGTGGGAAAGATGGACAGGAGAGGAGCAGAGGGGCCTGGAGCTTGGGGAGCCCCTGGAGGATGGCATAGTCCCACTGATGGGGCTCTGACTGCAGCACCCCCGCAGCTCGGCTCGGAGACCCTGGCAGCATAGTTCCCTTCCCTGGCCCCCGTGTCCTCAGCCGTGGACTGGATGTAACCGGCTTCCCCAAGAGAGGATGTTTGGACAGATGGCAGGTGCCATGCCACGTGGGCATAGGGTAGGCACTCAGTGAAGGATCTGATTGCTGCCAAGCCCAGGCTCCTTCTCCAGTCTTTTTTAAAATATATTTTTATTGATTTTAACTAGGAAGGGAGAGGGAGGGAGAGAGAGATAGAAACATCAGTGATGAGAGAGAATCATTGATCGGCTGCCTCCTGCACTCCCCACCGGGGATCAAGCCCGCAACCCAGGGATGTGCCCTTGAACAGAAGCAAACCTGGGACCCTTCAGTCCATAGACCAACGCTCTGTTCACTGAGCCACACCAGCTAGGGCCCTTCTCCAGTCTTGAGGTGAACTGGGGTGGTGGGAAGGGGAACAAGGCAGGGGGAGGGAAGCGTACTCTTGGAAATTAAAACCCCAAGTAACCCCCCACCTACACATTGGCCCTGCTCTCCCAATGCCCCCTAAGTGGCTGACGAGGGACTGAAGGGACCCTCTGGGGATTCCCTTTCTAGGAATCTATCACATCAACTGGCCATCCTGTCCCACAGGTCATCCCCCTCCTCCCAGCCCCCATCCTGCCTCTGCCCAACGTCCTCTCCATGGATCCAGGCCCTTCTCGTTCCCAGAAGTTCTAGGAAACCCCACTGCATCCAGGCACACGCTGGGCCAGGGACGGTGTTCATTTACACTTGCTTACACAGTACATTCCTCTGTAGGTGCCTGTGCACGTTCTTGGGTGTGAATCTTGACGCTTCACTCAGACCGGGCGTCCTGGGGAACAAGGGACTTTATTTCCTCCAAAGCCCGGGGATTCCCAGAGACAGCACCTGCCTCCTCAGGCTGGGAGCTCCCTGAGGACTGAGAGTGCTGGGAGGAGGCTGGGCTCTGCCTTCACTTGTCTGCACAAAGCTTGGCTCGGTCTTTGCCTCCATTTTGCATATGCCTCGTGATGATACCACAGCCTCCGAAGGAAGAAGAACTAAGAAGTAAGGCCAGTACAGTCCACACCTGGACGAGCTAGCCTCCAACTGGTAGGTAAGCCAGAGCCACTTAGATCTGTGCCAACGAGGCCACCGCCAGGGTGGGGACCCCTGCAGGCCTCCAAACAGCCCTGTTGCCAGGTTGTCTCGTACTCCCACTGGCTGTGCTGGTTGGGCTGGTCTGCAGAGGGCAAGCCCCTGAAGTGGGGGGATCAGCTCTTCCCTCTCTCCGCCTTCCCCCCACTGAGCACAGGGAGCTCAATACCCAAAGTCAATCAACTGGTCGACCCAGTATTTCCACTCTGGGAACTGTAAACGAAGATGCCGGCACAGATGAAAAAGATACTGACTGTGGTGTTTTATGTGATGCACCCCCAAAATCAGGAGCAACTTAAGTTAGGAGTTAGTTAAGCCAGTTATTAATCAGCCTCCATAATCCATAATGTTTTTAAAGATTTGATAATACCAAAAACAAAATCCTGGATATGAAGGGTAATAGCAATTTTGTTAAAACAAAAAAGCGGGGAGGGAACGAGAAGGTTGGTGTGCATATATATAAAAATTATCAGAAGGATACACAGCAGAACATTAGTAATGGTTCGTTTTAGGCAGTGAAATAACTGATGGTTTTCTTTTATTACTTGTAATTTTCTGTATTAAAATGAATATAAGATAATACCACTAAGATGGAATAGTCAATTTCCTTGAAAGACACAAACTCACTCAACTGGAAATAGCCTATATCTATTAAAGAAAAATGAATATTCAATTGTCGTTTAAAACCTTCTCATAGATGAACTCCAGGTCCCGATGACTTCACTGGTGAATTCAACCCAATAACAATACTGTGTTCACTGCTAGGGCTGCCGTAACAAAATACCACAGACTGGCTGGCTTCAACAATAGACATTTATTTTCTCACAGCTCAGCAGGTTGGAAGCCCAAGATCAAGGTGAAGGCAGGTTTGGTTTCATTTTGAGGCCTCTCTCCTTGGCTTGCAGATGGCCACCTTCTCACTGCCCTCACATGGCCTTGCCTCTGTGCATGCACCATCTTCTTGTCTCTTTGTGAGCCCAACTTTCCTCTTCTTATAAAGGCCACAACATATTACGTGATTTTACTTATATAAAACGAATAGGCAAATCTATAGAGACGGGAAGTAGCTTAGTGGTTGGCCAAGGCTGTGGTAGAGGCGGATGCAGAGAAACTGTTAATGGGTAGGGTTATTTTGAGGGGTTGTTGAAATGTTCTAAAATTAGATTGTGGTGATGGTTGCATAACTGTGCATATACAAAAAAAAACTCACATCAATTTATACACTGAGAAATAAATAAGTGGTATGGCATGCAAATTATATTTCAGTAAAGCTTTTTTAAACATTGGATCATTTTATTCAAATTTTAAAAGGAAGAAAATTCTGATACATATCATATGGATGAAACTTAAGGTCATTATGTTAAGTGAAATAAGCCCGTCACAACAGGACAAATACTGTATGATTCCACTCAGCTGAGGAACTTAGAGGAGTCAAATTCATAGAGACAGAAAGTAGAATAGTGGTTGCCAGAAACTGGGGAGAGAGAAACGGAGAGTTTAATGGGTGCGGAGTTTCAGTTTTGCAAGATGAGTTCTGTGGATGGATGGTGGTGACGGCTCACCACAGTATGAGTGCACCTAATGCAGCGGTTCTCAACCTGTGGGTCGCGACCCCTTTGGGGGTCGAACGACCCTTTCACAGGGGTTGCCTAAGTCCATTGGAAAACACATATATAATTACATATTGTTTTTGTGATTAATCACTATGCTTTAATTATGTTCAATTTGTAACCATGAAATTGGGGGTCACCACAACATGAGGAACTATATTAAAGGGTAGCAGCATTAGGAAGGTTGAGAACCACTGAGTCCTAATGCAACTGAACTGTTCACTCAACGATGGTTAACATGGTCAATATTGTTAGAGGATATTTTACCAAGAATTTTAAAAATAAATATTAAAAATGGATCATAGACCCATTTGTAAAACCAGACAAACGTCTTGGGGTCCACAGTCATCCCCCCCCATTCTGACTCCTCAGGCAGATCCACCCACATTATGCAAATCCACATGAGACCCCCACCCACACCCACCAGATGGCCACTGGGGGTCTGCACAGCCCAGCTTCCAAACAGCCCGAATGGGTCTGGTCACTCCAGAGACACCAAAAGTCCCTAGCGGGCAGGGGCGGGGTCTGCCTGGGGGCCAGCAGGTAGTTGGCGCTCAGGAAAGCCCTTCATTTGCTGGGTGGCTGGGCGATTTCTTGCAAGTGTGGTCCTTGTCTTCCATAAGCTAATGCTAATAATGAGAACACCAACTGCCACTATTGAGCGCCTACAGTATGCAAGCCAAGCATCGTATAAGCCCCAGGTCTCAGCATCTGCACAAGAACCCCATTGTGCAGGCTGGGCCTCCACCCCGTGTTCCTCCACCCCGTTTAACAGGTGAGAAAACAGCCGGGGCGTCAGGATGACCGCCAAGCCTCCTTCTGAACGCCCAGGCGCTGCTGCGTCCCAGCAGGATGAGGCCTTGAGACAGGCAGCAGGGGGCCGCACCAGGTCTGAAGGCAAAGCAAGGACCTTGGAGCCATGACCATGTCAGAGCTGCTGGGCATGGGAATGGTCCAGCAATTTGGAAAGAAGATTCTGTGGTTACTAGCCTGAGCTTGGGTCACTCTGAGTGCACTGAGAGGTCGAAGTGGAAATCCCCGCTGTGGGTGACCAGCTCTGTGTCAGTTGGAAACCAGTGGCTGGGCCCGAGGTGTGGGAGAGGTCAGCATGCCCAGCCCTTTGCTTTGGTCAGAACCTTAGACTCTTCCCTCCTGGGAGGAGGGGTCACCAGGTGCCATGCATTTACTGACCACCTACTGTATACCTATCGTTCTACCTGTGATTATGACATCACTGGGCCCATATTTTGGATGGGAAAACTAAAGCTCAGGGAGCCGATGTATTGTAATCAAGGCGATGCCACTAGTAAGCTGGAATTCAAACCCAGATCTGACTGATATCAAAGCTGGATTTTCTCGCTACCACACAGCCTGAGTTCATCATCTAGAAGGCTATCTGAAGTAACTCCCACTGCCCATTTGCTCCCTCAAATTTGTAGAAGTATAATATACGTAGGAAAATGCACAAATTAAAATAGCTGGATGAATTTTCCCAACTTGAACACACCAGTGTAACCGCAGCCAGCCAAAGAGAGCAGCAGCGAAGCCCTCCTATCACCTGTCCAGTCCCTACCCCCTCAGCGGGGAACCCTGTCCTGACTTGTGAAAGCGCGATTCGGTTTGGCGGCGTTGGAGGGTCATATACACAGAGTCTGTACTCTTTGGTGTCGGCCTTTTGGTCCAGCATTAGGTGTGTGAGGTTTTTCCATGTTGCTGTGTGTAGTTTCGGCCCATGGCCATGTTATCCCCGAGCGGCTCTGCCTCAACGGATCCGTTCTGCAGCAGGCAGGCACTTGGGAGGGGGGCGCTCTGGTTGTTTACTCCACTTGCTTTGGTTCTGCCTTGGTGCAGCTGCAGGAAAGTGGGTCTCTCTCCCCCAAAGGAAGCTCAGCTCTCTCCCTCCCTTCTCTTTTCCTGCTGGAAGCCCCTGGAGAAGCCCAGCTTTCGCTTCCTCTTGTCCTGCAAACCTCCAGTAAGTCCGAGCTTCGTCTCTAACATCGTCTGGCGATTCATCTTGGATAGAGTCCAGGCAGGGGACCATCCTGGTACGTGGAGCTTTGCAGAGAGGAGTGGGTTGAGGGGAGGTCCTGGCCTCTGGCTGAGAGGATGTGGGGTCACCCATGGGGTACCCCTTTGGAGATGGGGGTCCTCTTTCTTTTCAACAGTGAGGTTGGGGACAGCAGACTTCCAGGCTCTGCCAGCTCTTCTCATGCCCACCTCCATCTACATCAGGAGGACAGGAAAGTCACAGCAGAGCCCAGGAACAATGACTCGTCTATGAAACGGGGATTGGGGCAGCAACCATGTGTATTTCCTATGTGGGACCACTTAGAACAGTGCCTGGTAAGGGCAGCTCCTGGCAGACTTATGTTGTAACCCAATCTCTGCCTCATACCTGCTTGTGACCCTGGGTAGGTTTCTGAGCTCGTCTCCTCACCTGTAAAATGGACGCAGCAGTATCTCCCTTTTGGTGTGGATGTGAAAATCACATAACAAGCCGGTGCCTGACACACGGTAGAGGCTCAGCAAACGAATCAGCACTCCAGCACCTAAGCCCCTCGTGCTGCTTTGCGCCCACCACCTGGAGATCTTGGTGCATTGTCAAGTGTTTTTCTCCTGTTCCCAGGGACATAAAAACCCACAGATTTGCTGACACGTCTCAAGAAACCACCAGGCTTAATGAATACGCACATGCTGCTGATGGAGGCAGATGCAGGGGCTCTCAATTTCTATAGAATTCAGAGAAAGAAAGAGGCTTAAAAACATTTGTATCATCTGACCCAGCAATTTCACTTCTGGAAATCTACTTGAAAGCAACCACCCTGGCCCAAGTGGTGTGGCTCAGTAGCTGAGCATCGACCTATGAACCAGGAGGTCACAGTTCAATTCCCAGTCAAGGCACATGCCCAGGTTTCAGGCTCCATTCCTAGTAGGGGGCATGCAGGAGGCAACCAATCAATGATTCCCTCTCATTATTGATGTTTCTATCTCTCCCTCTCCCTTCCTATCTGAAATCAATAAAATATATGTATATTTTTAAAAAGAAACCACCCTTTAAAAATAGACAGTTTTATTATCATAGTGTGATCTATATCCTATCTAATAAAAGAGGAATATGAAAATTAACCATCACTCTATCACTCCGTCACAAAGATGATAGTGGCCACGGAGTTGGAGCGAGCAAGAGGCTTGGGTTGCCCCTGGAGATGAAGGAAGCCAAGCTTCCCACCTGCCCTGGCTGGCACTGGGCTCCACTCAAGGCTACAAAGTTTCAATTATAGAAGATAAATAAATCCCAGATACCTGCTGGGGGAAAAAAAGAAAAGAAAAAGAAAAAAAGGAGAGGCTGGGAGCTTGGGTCACCGGGGGGATGTGGCCAGCCTGAAAATGGCCATCAGTCCCTCACACAGGCTGGCCAGACACCCCAGTGGGAACCCCCCCCCCCAAAGGGGGTGTGGCCAGCCTGAAAATGGCCCTCAGCCCCTCACCCAGGCTGGCCAGGCACCCCAGAGGGACCCCCATCCTAATCAGGGACACCCTGATTCAGGGCAAACCAGCCAGCCCCCACCCATGCACCAGGCCTCTATCCTATATAATAAAAGGTAATATGCAAATTGACTCTAACAGCAGAATGACTGGTCACTATGACACACATTGACCACCAGGGGGCAGCTCCTGCATTGAGCGTCTGCCCCCTGGTGGTCAGTGCACTCCCACAGGGGGAGCTCTGCTCAGCCACAAGCCAGGCTGACGGCTGCCAGCACAGCGGTGGTGGGAGGAGCCTCTCCCGCCTCCTCAGCAGCTCTAAGGATGTCCGACTGCAGCTTAGGCCTGCTCCCCGCTAGCAAGGGGACATCTCCCGAGGGCTGTCAGAGGGATGTCTGACTTCCAGCTTAGGCCCGATCCCCCGGGGAATGGACCTAAGCCAGCAGGTGGACATCCCCCGAGGGGTCCCAGACTGCGAGAGGGCACAGGCCTGGCTGAGGGTCCCCCCCCCCCACCCGAGTGCACAAATTTTTGTGCACTGGGCCTCTAGTATATATAAAGCGGTAATATGCAAATTAGCCAGGACACCATAACAGTCACTGCCACTCAGGAGGAGCTGTGCGTGCAGGTGGGAAGGAGGGGACTGCAGGCACAGTGAGACAAGCCATGGATGGCACAGACCTGGAGCGGACACACACAAAGGGGGGCCTGCTCAAGCCACAGCAGTGTGATTGGAGCAGGCCTAGAGCAGATACACACACAGGGGGCCTGCCCAAGCCTCCTCGGTGTACACCAGCAGTCCCACCTCTGCGCGTGAGTTGCAGAGGGAACACCTTTTCTGACTGCTCATTGGCTAAGCTCCCGGTACGCCACTCACAGTGTTCTTGGTAACTTGGGTAAAAAGAATCCAAGAAGGTGATCTAGGGTTTTCCCATCTCACTCCTGGAGGAAAAAACGAAGGTCCACTGCTGGTGGGGCTAAGAAATGTCATATCCTGCCCTAGCCGGTTTGGCTCAATGGATAGAGCCTCGGCCTGCGGACCACAGGGTCCAGGTTCAATTCTGATCAAGGGCATGTACCTAGGTTGCAGGCTTCTCCCTGGCCAGGGCCCAAGTCAGGGCTCATGCAGGAGGCAACCAATCGAAGTGTCCCTCTCACATTGATGTTTCTCTCTGTCTTTCCCTCTCTTTCACACTCTCTAAAAATCAATGGAAAAATATCCTCAGGTGAGGATTAAAAAAAGAAAGAAAGAAATGTCATATCCTATGAAAGAGACATCTTGAAAATGCCTAAAGAAAGTTGTCATTTTTTCGTGGTGAAGGGACTGGCGTCCGTGTTGATAAAAACACCTTGGCAGCTGTGGCAACAGTGGAGTGATGAGGGTGGCGCCTTCCCCTGATCAGCCCAGTCGCTTCCCACAGAGGGAGGCCAGACTGTGGCTTAGGCCCGCTCCCCATGGGACATCCCCTGTCAGTAGGACATCCCCTGAGGGCTCCCAGACTGTGAGAGGGGGCAGGCTGGGCTGAGGGACCCCCCTCCCGGACAAATTTTGTGCACCGGGCCTCTAGTCTATATTAATGAGCAGTGGTGATCTTAAGTCATATGAGGAAAAAAAAAATCAATCAATAGAAACAGACCCAGAAATGACCCCAATGATGGTATTAGTAGGTACAGACATTAAGACAGTTATTATAACTATATTCTCTATGCATAAGAAGATAAAGGAGAGCTTATGCATATTAAGTAGAAACACAGAAGGTAAAGACCCAGATTAAATTTCTAGAGAGAAAAAAATACACTGTCTGAGATGAAGGATAGAATAGATAGGATTAACAGTAGATTAGACAATGCAGAGGAAAAAATTATCTATATATATAAAAGGCTAATATGCAAAGTGTCCCCTTGGGAGTTCGACAGGGAGTTCGATCGCTCACTATGATGTGCACTGACCATGAGGGGGTGGCACAGAAAGAAGGAAGGCCCCAGCGGGCAGCCAGAAAGCCCTGATCAGCCCTGATCGCCAGCCAGGCCTAGGGACCCTACTTGTGTGCGAATTTCATGCACCGGGCCTCTAGTTCTATTATAAGCAGAGATGGTGTGGCTGATGAAGATGGTGATGATGGGAGTAACCATAGCTAACATTTATTAAGCTCTAGCCATGGACCAAGCCCTGTTCACATATCATATTTTTTAATCCCCACAGGAAGGCTATGAAGTAGATACTATCATCACCCCCATTATACATGGAAGGAACAAAAGACAAATTGCTGAGCTCCTTGCTCCAGGCAAAGCAGCTGGAATCCAGGCAGTCTGGCTTGGGCTCCCACCTATTCATCCTCTTCACCTCCACAAAACGCCATGTAACCCCTGTGTGGTTGCCGTACGGCATTCTCCCCATGGGTGAGGCTTGGTGCAGTGTGCTGAATGCTCCCTGAATCCCACAGCAATCAGAGGAAGGAGGGACTGCTGTCCCCATATTGTCCCTGTCCTGCAAACGTGGAAACCAAGGCTCCTGGAAGTAAAGTGATTTGCCCAGAGTCCCACAGATGGTAAGAGAAGGAGCCAGAGTTTGAGCCAGGTCCCTCTGATCCCAAACCCAGCCGTCCAGATGTGCCTTGGGGCCTCTGGAGGCGTCCGGGGAAAATGTTTTTGAGGCCCCTTTACAGCATCAATATCATGGCGTCTCTCCCACTAGGGAAAAGCTTCCTGGAATCAACAAGGCCTTCTGTTCCTGCCTACGTTTGCTCCTACCCAAAGGATACCAGATGAGAGGAAGCTCTGGGAGGTACCACATGCCCCGCCAAGAGCCCAGATCTAGAAGACTGCTCGTAGGGTAGGACCCCATTCGCAAGAGTAGAAGGGAATGACTACTGAGCACACATGGGGGAGGCATGTCAAAGAATATGCCAGAGATACTTATTTTGCCTGCTGTTTCCAATTCTTTTCTCACACATTAGGTGATCAGTCAGTGATGGAGTCAAGGAACTGATGTAGAAGAGAGTTGAGAGAGGAAACAGCTCCCAGCAGTGACTCTTGCTGGTGCACCTTTTGGGGTGACCTGGTTAGCCGGCAGCCAAAAGGTCAGCTTGGGCTCTATGCCCTTGAACAGCCATCTCGTGGGCATAGAAGAAAACCAATTTCTGTTACCTATGGGCTCTCCATCAAACCTTGCAGGGTTTTCCGTGGAGCCATTGAGGCAGACCATCTCTTCGTGGTGCCTCCGTGTGTCCTGCCATCAGCACCCCCACCCTAGTTAGGCTGGATCCACACCATGTGTTCATTAGGATTCCCATATGTGAACTGGGCGGACCTTCTGTAAGTTGTCGACACATGTCAATTGCCTTCAAATTGTGCATGTGCTTTGACCTGGCAAGTCCACTTTAGGGATAGATCCTACAGCAACAGTTCTGGACATGAACTGAGATTTCGGCTCAGTGGTTTCTTCCACTGTACCACTGTGCACTCTAGAGTAGTAACCCATATGGCCATCAATATGGGGTTCATTAAATGAATGGCCTAGCTGTACCATGGGATACGAGACTGCCTTTCAAATGTTTCTGCAGAAGAATATTTAATGGCATAGAACTGTGTTCAAATTTCATTGGTAAGTGAAAAGAGAGGCTACAAATAACAACTTCTTAGTTTGGTCAGGAAAAGTGTGGAGATATATATATATATATATATATATATAGAGAGAGAGAGAGAGAGAGAGAGAGAGAGAGAGCAATGGAACTAGAAGGACATACACCGAACCCGTAATGCTGCTTAATGAATCCACAGGTGATTTTTAATTTCTTCTTATTGTTCATGTTTTCCAAATCTTCTACACTGATCATGTGCTTCTTTTGCAATCAGAAAGTTTAAAAAATAGATGTTAAAAATAATTTTGTTTTAAAATTCCCCCTTGCCAGAAAAGAGGAAACAGAAGGAGCAGAGGTGGCCTCCACGAGAGCTAGAGCAGAAGGGACAGGGGCAGGCTCAGCTGGTGGGGGTGGGGGTGGCTCTTATATAAGGGGCTGCCTGCATGAAGGACTTCCAGCAGTGGCTTCCCCTCCTCTGGGCCGGGATCATGGAACTACCCCTGCTGTGCGCGCTGGTGGTGTTTGCTGGTGAGTGGGGACAGGAGCACAGCTGGAAAGGGAAGGAGGGACACAGGTAGGCCCTATAATATCTTTTTCCTAGACTGAACTGCTGCTTTAATCTCCACTGCCCTGGCCCCTCAAGCCCTTAACCCTCTGCCCCTTGCAAGGAGCCATCAGCGGCTTCCAGTCCCTTAGAACAGTGGCTTTGGCCAGAGAGGCCTGGGTGGCCAAGCTCTGGTGCCCTTCTGGCCTGCCGTGAAGGTCAGAGCCGAAGGTTCAGAATCCAGGGACCTGCCGAGCTGGCACCTGTGGCACCTTGGACAAAAATTACAGAAATGATCTCACCTTGTTCCCCTCCGTCCTTTTGACCAAATAATAAAACTCATTTGCATAGAAACAGCACTCCGCGTCCACGTTCATGGATCTCCCTTGAACCTGGGAAGTGGGTTCTGTTGACTTGGTGGGAGATGAGGCGATTTCTATTTGATCTTTAGCAGAAGATCAAATGTAAAAATGTGGCTGCTAGCAAATTGGCACCTCAACGTATGTGATTTTAGAAAGGGTGCCTTGGGTCTCTATCCAGGTTCCTCCTCTTACCAGCTACTATGACCTGGAACAAGTGACTGAGCCTCCATCTGCTCCTCTCTAAACTGGGGATTAAAAATAGTATTCATTGTCAGTTTCTGCGTTTTCATAAATACACCACAATTATGTAAGATGATACCACACTACAGGAAAGTGGGTGAGGGCTCTATGAGAACTTTCTGTATGATCTTTGCAACTTTTCTCTACATCTAAGTTGACTTATTTAAAAAAATAGTCTTGCCCTGACTGGCTAGAGCGTCGGCCTGTGGACTTGAAGAGTCCCAGGTTCGATTCTGGTCAAGGGTATGTACCTTGGTTGCGGGCACATCCCCAGTAGGGGGTGTGCAGGAGGCAGCTGATCAATGTTTCTCTCTCATAGATGTTTCTAACTCCCTCTTCCTTCCTCTCTGTAAAAAATCAATAAAATATATATTTTTTAAAAATAATCTTTTTCTCATGGGATGAGATGGAGTCAATCAATTGCTACATGAAAAGGCCCATGGCAAGCACTCACTGTCACTATATTTTTTAATGGATGTAGTGGTTGTTGTCATTTTGTTATCCAGGGTCATTGGTTTGGACCAGATAGAGCAGAGGTGCCAGCCAGGGGTGCACGGATCTCCCCTGGGATTCACGTCCTCTCCTTGTTGCTGGGCTCCTTGGCAGGTGTAACTCCAACCCAGGGCGGGCTTCTGAACCTGAACAAGATGGTCAAACAAGTGACCGGGAAGACACCCCTCACCTCCTATTGGTACTACGGCTGTCACTGTGGACGTGGTGGAAAAGGCCAACCCCTCGATGCCACGGACTGGTAACCCTTCCCAGGCAGGCCCACGGGCGGCAATCCTGTCCTCTCCATCTATTTATTCATTCTGTGGATCCGTTCTGTACTATGTGCTAGGAACTCTGCTAAGCTTCGACACAGCCCCAACCCTCCTGGAGCCTGCCTTCTAGAGGGTTCCCCAAAGTCTCTGAAGACCGCCCCCCTCCCCCCACTTGCACTCTCAACCCCTAATCTAATTAGAATACCCACACACACTGCCTGCTGCCATTGCATGGGGTTTTTTAAAGGGCCAGCCTCATTTTGCCATTATCTTATCGGATCTTCACCACAATCCTGGGAATCGGCCAGAGGAGAGATGAGAGCCTGGGCCAGGCCCGGTCACTTCCCTGACCCACCACTTTCAGGCTGTGTGAGCTCGGGCAAGTGGCGTGGTCTCCCTGAGTCCCAGTTGCCTCAGCTGTGACATGAGGATTGTCCTAGTTCCCCTGTCATAAGGTGGTTGGGAAGATTAACAGATAATTTGTAGAAAAAGCAGGTGCCTGGGCCCTAGGAAGCACCCTGTAAGTGTTAGCCAGCATGAGCACGCCGAAGACTAGACCCCTCGAGGCCTTGGCTCTTCCAAGGGGGCTCGGGTTCTCCTCTGGGGCAGGGGCTTCCTGAGACAGAGCCGGCTAAGGACGATGCAGTGCGTCTGTGCTCCCTGCCCCACCTCCTGTCCTCTCCCTCCAGGTGCTGCCATGCTCACGACTGCTGCTATCGTCACCTGAAGCTCCACCATTGCCATTACTTCAGGGACCATTACAACTACACCTTTTCCCAGGGGGACATCCAGTGCTGTGAGTGTCTAGACTGGGGATTCGAGTTGTAGACTGAGGAAGGGAGTTCTGCTTTCATATGCTGTGCAATGATGCACAAGCTACGCAACCTCTCTGTTTCTCTCGCATGCCCAGTGGCAATAGTGGGGCGGTGGAGGAGAGGCAGGAGTAGGGGTGGGAATATGGAGAGGTCCAATGAGGGCTTTGGCTCCTTTAGGATCTGGAAGGCTGGCAGACCTCTGCTTAGATTCCAGCTGTGTGACCTTGAGTGCCTTGCTCAACCTCTCTGAACCTCAGTATCTTCATCTGTGAACTGAGGATGAGAACAATATTCTATTCTACCCCATAGTGTTAATCCAAGAACTAGAATGAGGGCAGACAGAATGAGCTTCACAGATGCCTGCCGCAGGGCATGCCCCATAGATGATCTTGTTTCTACTTCCATCATCACTGATCCTCACAGCAGCCCAGCCAGGAGGCAGCCCCACCCTGATGAGCTCTATTTTATAGACAAGGAAATGGAGTGAGGAAGTGTTTGCCTGGGGTCACACCGCTGCCAGTAGCAGAGCCTGGGTTGCATCCCAGGTCACTTGGCCCCTGGGTCCGTGCAGGAAGCAGGTGGCAGGTCCAGGGCTGGGAATCAAATGGGCACATTTCCACTGCCCCTGTTCACTGAGGGCTTAATAATAATAACAATGACACGAATTGTAATAGCCGGCATTTATCGAGCACTTACTTGTACTGAGTGCTTTGCCTTCTTACTTTAATTCTCACCACAGCCTCCCCGCCCCCGCCCCCCAGGCAGCGCTTCTCATCATCGCCATTTTACAGATAATGAAACTGAAGTACCTTGGTCCCTCCTGCCTCAGAGTCTTTGCACAGGCTGTTCCATCAGCCTGGAACACTCCCCCCTCCTCCACCTGGCTTCCCATAGGGAGAGAGACCCTCTGACCTCAGCTCCAATGGCTCTGGCCCACTGCGTTCCTGCCCTGTGGCCCTGGCATTGTTTCTGACTCCCATAGAGCACAGCTTGATATTCGTTTCTGCCGTTCTCAAATACCTGCTGCCCCACGGGCGTGTGAATCTCAGAGGTCAGTTGTGTTCAGTCCTGTCTCCCCGCCCCCACTCCCAACCCAGGCTGGCCACATGTAGGTGCAAATAAATAAAGGCACACGGGGAGGTCTTGGTAGGTACCCAAGGTCACGCAGCTAGAGTCCAAGTAGCTGGGAAGGACACCTTAAGCTGAGTGAGGATGGCACTGCCTTCAGAGGTTCCCTCCAGGGACCCTAGACCCAGCCCTGGCTCGGCCTCAGGAATGGACGGTCACTGAGCCCCCCTCCTGCACCCCACAGCTGACAAAGGGAGCTGGTGTGAGCAGCAGCTGTGCGACTGTGACAAGGAGGTGGCCTTCTGCCTGAAGCGTCAGCTGGGCACCTACCAGAAGAAGCTCCGTCTCGTCCGTTTCTCCAGGTCCCGCTGCAAGGGCCAAACCCCTACGTGCTAGAAGAAGCCTGCCGGGCTGTCCCACGCTGCCTGCCCACCTGTCCCACCCTCCCTACCCGGGTCCTCAGAAGTCCCACGGGATTGCTGACACCCCTGTCCCAGAAGTAACCAACCCCCTGAAGCAGCCTGGCTCCCTTAACACACCCCCAGGGCGCGGGAGTCAGCCCCTCCTCCACCACCCGCCGTGCCTCTTGGACCTTCTGAAATAAATCTCCCAACAGCAGCTGTGTCCTCGGAGGGGGATTGGGATCTTAGGAAAAGCCAAGTTCAGGGAGCCAGGGGGAAGGTGTTTGGGCCAAAGCAGCAGGTGTTGGGGGCCTGTCACTGCCACTCACTCACCAGGCCTCCCCACTTCAGTCTCACTCCTCTAATACACTGTCTAAGCTGCGGCCCCAGTGGCCTCTCTAATGGGCAGCACTGATCTGTCTGTCCTCCCGACTCTACTTAAACCTCTCAGGCCCTCCCTCACCCCAGGAAGGGCCTCTCGCAGGAGTTTGGAGCCCCCCACCCCCACCCTCCTCGCCCTGTCTGGCGCTGTGTCCCTCTCCCCACTAGGCTTGAGGTCCTGGTGGGCGGGGCCCATGCCTGTCGAGGACTCATTGCATCCCTGGTACCCAAAGCAATGCCAGGAAGGGGCTGTGTAAATGCCTCTTGGGGGAAGGGCTGGACGAAGCCCGCGAGCACAGGCCACATGTCCTCCAGGCCCTTCCTCTTCTGCCCCAGGCCTCTGCGCAGGTGGGCTTTCCGAAGAAATGCCCCACTTGCCCCACTTGCCGTTTCCAGGTGGCTAAGCCCGCCTGAGGCTCCTCAGGCTCCAAGGGTTGCTTCCTACAGAAGTCTCCCCTGGCTGATTCCTCGTGGCCCCCAGGCCTCACTCCCTCCTCCGAGCTCCCATAGCACTTGATGGGTCTGCAGTTTACCAAGCTGGACCTTGAGTGGACTTATCATTGTCTGGACTTCTCTGATCTCTCCCAACTAGACTGGAGCTCCCAGAGGCCGGAGGCTGTGTCTGTCACAGCTTTGTTTCCTCTGCTCCTCTACGTAATAGTGTTCCATTCATGCTAACGGATCAAATGGAGATTGTGGCAGACGCCGTTAGTGCTTCACTTCAGATCCCCTTCTGGCCCAGTTCCCCTACTCCCAGCTCAGCCAGATGTTGGCTGTGAGCTGTTCACATCTGCCTCTTAAGGATTGACCTTGTCTGCTGGGAACTACCTTGCCTATCCCCGCTACCCTCCATATCACCCACCTCTAACCAATGCATATGGAATATAATACCAGGGAAAGGATCATTGCCCACCCCCATCTGCGTGGGACCACCTGGGTGGTACAGTGCATGCCCCAGAGCTCCTCCTGGCATCAGGCTGAGGGTAGACATCTGGAACCACCTCTGCTTGCTTTGTCTCCTGGCCTATCCTGTTGCCCTTTGTCCCTTACAGGTTTCTCGTGAGAGCACTCCCTCCATAAATCCTTCACTTGCCCAAGAATTCTCATCCCAGGCATGGCTTCTAGGGAAACTGAGTTTGGATGGATGGATGGATGGATGGATGGAAGATGGATGAATGGATAGCTTTTTAATATAAGGATCCACAATCTGTCATTCATATGTAAGCAGCCATGTCTCCAGCAACAGGGCTGAGGCACCTGGAGCCACCCACAACCTCCGGCCTGTGGCGCCCAGATGAGAAACAGCTGGCCAAGCAGTTTTCCTTCTATGTGAAGCTCAGTGCCTCGTACGAGACAATAGAATAGGAATGAAGGACTATGGGACCCAAGTTCAAATTTTAGTTGTACCACTGGCTAGCCATGTGACCTTCCAGGAGGGATCTTGCTTTCCTTGTGTGTGAAGTATAAATGAAATTAAGAAGAAAATAAGATGAGGTTAATGTTAATGGATGCCCCTGGATTAATGCCTACGCTCTTAGCACAGTGTTTGGCACATGGTAACCCCTCTTTAAATGTTAACTGCATTGTTGTTGTTGTTACTAGGCAGTAACCAAATCTGCAGTCACCCCCAAGCTACTAGTAAGCCAGGAGGAGAATAGTTCATCAATGTTCCCCTCTTTCCACCCAACTCCTCTCTCCCTTCTGTATGACTGTGCAGCTGTTCACTTAGATCCTCATGCATGAGGTCCACTTCATCCAAGGCTGAGGGCTGGCGATTCCACAATCCATCAGAGCTCCCATGTTCCGGGCTCTGTGGCTTTGACAAGGTCAGTGTTGGCAGGTATGGGCATTTATCCCCCATTTAAAACTGAACAACCTGATGCTCAGAAATGGGGACAGGAAAGGCCCGAGGTCCTGCAACCAGCAAAAGGCAGAGCCAGGAGGCCACCCCAGACCCTTCCCAGTCTGCCCCCTGGCACCCCGCCCTGTTTATACTGATTAGGAAGCTTCCAGCAGAAAACTGTGACTCAATGGGCTTCAACAATGAGGGCATTTATGAGCTCACAAGACAATCAGTCCAGGGGGAAGGTGGCTCTTTAGTGGCTTGATGGCGTCATCAGCACCTGGCTGGCCACCCTCTCTGTGTTGGTTGGGTTGGTCTTCCAGGTGGCTCCTCCTGGCTCCGAGGTGGCAGCTGTGAGCCAGACCTCGAGCCAGGACATGTCAACATCCAGCAGAGAAAATGCTGCCTCTTCTGCGTCTCTTTTTAATTAGCCCTATCACCACCACCCAGCAGCCCTCCCACTCAGGACCGGCCACCCGAAACCATGAGGCCCCAGTGATTACCCAGGTCGGTTTAGATTCCTCGGGACTTATTTACCTCTCAGACAGGGCAAGGTCAATGTCTCTAAGGGATGAGTAGCTGCTGAGATGGGGGCTGTTGAGATTATTGATAGGATTGGTGTTGGGTGGGCAATCCCAGGGCTGGGTCCGGAGCAGGGCTGTCTGTAGTGCTTCCCTCTGTGAGCTAGGAACCTAGGGAAGGTCCTGGTGATCACATAGTAGATATTAGTAGGTATTTGTTGAATGAATGAATGAATGAATGAATGAATCCCACGTTGGTAAAGACATGGAGCTTTGGACCAAGAGGAGAGATGGGGTCTCAGGGCAGCCAGAACTGAGTCCCTGGAGTAAGGTAAGCCCTTCCCACCTCTGAGCTCTCCTCTGGGCCAGTTTCCCGTCACTGGGGTTGGAGAAGAGGCACAGGGAAGGGGAGACTCACAGGCACCCCTGTCTGTCCCTGTCTCTCATGGACCCTGGATGTAGGAGACAGACAGAAGGATGCCTTCATTGAGCTTCCTGTTCCTCTGAGGTCAGTTTCTGCAAAGGGGCACCCGTGGGAGGGGCAGAAGGGACACCGAACACCTGGGCTGCCCACTTACCCACTCCTCTCCACTCCCTGGGGCACCTGCTCTTTCCAGCTGCGGAAACTGAAACTTTAGGATGAGTCACTTGCTGATAAGTGGCAGGGCTGGGATTTGAACGCAGGTCCCTCTGGCTGCAGAGCCATGTCTCACCAGCCTACCTCCCACACTCTTTACTGGGACAATTGGTGACTCAGCCCTGGGTCCCCTTTCAGGGGAGAATAGCCACGCCCGGGGACCAGGCGACGAGGCTGGGTGCGGCAAGGCAGGAAACCTGGGTAAAGGGCCAGTGAGTAATAATCTTATCGACAATAACAATAGTGCTCAAGTAGAGCCCTCACATTTGGGGCACTTTCTCCCACACAGAGCCCCTTCCCACCACTGGCTGACCCAATCCACAGGTCACCGAATTCAGGGTCTCACCTCTGGGTGTGGGGGCCAGGCCCAGGCTGATGCCTCTCCACGTCTCTGTTTTTCCAGCAGGATCTCACTCCCCACCCATCCTCCCCTCACTGCCATGTGCTGGTGGGGCTGGGGCTCCTGTCCCTTCCACCACCTTTCAGTGTCCCTGGAGGGACAATGGGGACATTGACACTCAGGGTCCTGCATCCTTGCTCACTGCTGAGGGTCAGCCTGACCCTGGGGCAGTCTGGACGACCCAGAGTCAGGGACTGACTGGCTCTCTCGCTTAGGAAGCTCTGGATTTGTTTGTTTGTCTTAGTTTTTTCACTTAAAGAAGAGATTTTAAAACAGTTTGTGAAAACTTGAAGCTGAGAAGGCAGGCCGAGGGATTCCTCCCTGTTCACTCTCTGCCTTGGGTTCCTGGCCAAGCCTTGCTTCACCTCTCGGGGAAGGTACTTGCCAGAGCTCTTTGCAAGAGAGTTGAGCTGACAGTTACTCCCTCAGGAAAACGTCCTTGTGCTCCCAACTGGAAGCATCGCCCCCTCCCCACTCTCTGCCCCCAAACCACCATCACCCTTACCACTCCCTGTCTCTCTGCCTTAATTCTAATTCTCTGGTTTATACTTCCTGGTGGTTTTCTTCATCACTTACTCATTCAGTTTATCTCACTCTAGTGCTCGACTAGAATATAAACACTCCGAATGTAGGGACCACAACATCCCCAGCATCCAGAACAAAGCTGGAGACATGTAAAATATCTGATGAATGAATGGATGAATGAATGAATGGATGGATGGATGAATGAAAATTGATAGGAAAGCTCATTCCTCTCAACTGAGCTATTTTCCAGCTGTGTGACCTTGGGTTAGTGATTACTTCTGTGATTCTCGATTTGTGATCCCTAAACAGGGGTGATCACACCTACCTCTTGGGGCTGTTTATGAATTCTATGAATGGGAATTTTTTTTACCAAACCCTCACCTCTTTCATTTTTTTCATTTTTTTTAAGTTTTTATTGATTTTAGAGAGGAAGGGAGAGGGAGAGAGATAGAAACATTAATGATGACAGAGAATCATTGATTTGCTACTTCCTGCACTCCCCCTCTTGGGGATCGAGCCAGAAACTTGGGCATATGCCCTAACCCGGAATTGAACTGCGACCTCCTGGTTTATAGATAGATGCTCAACCACTGAGCCACACCAGCTGGGCACCCTCACCTCTTTCTTGATGAGTACTTACGGTTGGTGAGCAGTTTGGGACAGAGTGGAAGGGGTAGGTGTGCAGATTGGAAAGGGAACACGTTTTATCGCCTCCCAGCCCCTCCCTCACGACAATCACAAATCAGCTGCCCCTCCCAAGAGCACTGCCCTACTCCCAGGACGCCTTGGAAGTGGGTCGAAGGTCATTCTCCTCTGGAGTCCCCTCCAGGAGCCAGGTTGGGCTGAGGCGAGCGAAAGCCCAGACTACCTGCACCCCTCAAGGACCCAGCCTGAGATGAGCTGGCGCTGGTCTGGGCTCTGCAGACGGCCTGCAGCAGTGCCCCTCCCTGGCCCTGAGCACCCCAGGTCCCGGAAACGCATCTCAGAAGGAAGAGGAAGAATCCACCCGGTTTCCTAAGAGGGCGATGGGAAGGCGCACTTCTCTAAGCTAAGCACCTTACATCCTCTTCTCGCTGACACCCCATTACTCTACAGAGGAGGAAGCAGGCTCTGTGAGAACCACTCCCGGGGCCACTCACTCAGCCAGAAGCGGCAGAGGCCCGGCTCCAGAGGGGAAGCCACAGGAAGCCTGCATCCCCGAGCCGCCCTCCCATGAATCCCTGGGGGAACTTGTTTAAAATGCAGGCTGTAACCCTGACTGGTTTGGCTCAGTGGATAGAGCGTCGGCCGGCGGACTGAAGGGTCCCAGGTTCGATTACAGATTGTGGGCTTGATCCCCAGCAGGGGGCATGCAGGAAGCAACCAATCCATGATTCTCTCTCATCATGGATGTTTCTATCTCTCTCTCCCACTCCCTTCCTCTCTGAAATCAATAAAAATGTATTTTTTTAAAAAAATAGTTGGGTGAACTAACAGGCGCTCGAGAGATGCTCGGGACAGCCGTCTCCACGCTGACACCACCTCACCCTGACATCATCCTCAGGTGCCCCGTGAGTCAGCCCGACGTAGATTCTTATCTCTAGGAAGTCCCCCACCAGGGAGAGGAGGATGAGAACATGGATCTGCTCTTGAGGAGCAAAAACAGGGGGGGGGGGGGGAAGCAGGGCAGAGCAGTCAAGGAGCTGTGGGCTGGGAGCCAGGAGACCCCACACGAGACCCCTTGTCACTCCTTTGCTCCGTGACCTCTATAGGGACCAGAATGTGCCACCCCAAGATATGCCACATTGGCATAAGAATGAGTTCCAGCCAAAGGCAACTGAGAATTGACAGACACCCCAGGGTTCTCTGTTCTCCCCTTGTCGCCTAAAAGGGCCTAAGTTTCCCTTTGAAGAAGGCGCCCACACCCCTGTCCCTGCCCTCGTATCAGGGAGAGGAAAACAGCTCTTATCTTCAAAGATGGGGTGTCAACACCAAGATGAATTTGCATAAACAAACTTTACTGATGTAGCCCTTATCTCCCACTGGTTTCCTCCTATATGGCCTAGTCATTCCCCCCAGTTGATAGTCCCTTGAGGTCTAAACCCTCTATCCTTTGCTAAGAACGTAGATAAGCCCGAGTCTGACCCCTTCTGTGAGTTTCACTTCTTGGCTGTGAACTCCCGGCACGTAGATATTAGTCAATGTCTCCTGCCTTTTCTCCTGTTAATGTGTCTTTTGTCAGTTCAGTTTCTAGGCCCTCATGCACCACACCTAAAAGCGCGGAGGGAAAGGTTTTCCGCAGCAACCCTGGCCCGCAATTCCCCATTAACACCCAAGAGCCCAAGAGAAACAACTCATGTTCTATGGAAAGAAAAGTAAAGCAAGATGCACAATGGGAGCCCTGGCCAGGGTGGTTTGGTCGGTAGGAGCGTCATCTCATACACCCAGAGGTCTCAGGTCGGACTCCCGGTCAGGGCACACGCCTAGGTTTCAGGTGCGTGTGGGAGGCAACCAATCAATGTTTGTTTGTTTTCTCTCTCTTCCTCCCTCCCTCCCTCCCTCCCTCCCTCCCTCCCTCCCTCCCTCCCCTCCCTCCCTCTCTCTTTCTCTCTCTCTCTTTCTCAATCTCCCTTCCCCTCTCTCTAAAAATCAATAAAAATGTCCTCGGGTGAGGATTAGAAAAAGATAAGTTAAGTATATTCCCCTTGACTCTATGGGGGAAATGAGCCACAGGGAAGGCTGGTGAGAGAAGCGCTCTAACATAGCGGTCAGGAGTGTGGCTCAGGGTCCCGCACACAAGGGCTTCCCGCTCTGGGCTCTCCTGACTCCTGGGGATACGATCTTGGGAACAAGTTATTGAACCTCTCTGAGCCCAGTTTCTTCACTACAACACCGGGTTCTAATACCGCCTTCACAAGGTGTTGTGCGAGATGAAGGGCAGCTAGCGGCCTGCCTGGCATGTAGAGACCAGCCCGCGGATCCCGGGGCAGCTGTCGGGACTGTCTGGTTGTTAAATGAATGTTATCAGCCTTGCCAGCATCACTGTGTTTTCTTCCTTCCCCGGAGGGCTCGCCCTCACCCACGCCAGCAGGCCACAGGGAAGGGGCCCTGCCTCAGCTGCCTCGACTATGGCCTGCAGGACAGGGGGCAGCCCGTGGATGCCATTAACTAGTTACTCTCCCCTCCGGGGACAGCAGGCAGCCTGCCAAGGTCTGCACTGAAACCTTGCCTGGGGGCGGCCACATTGATTCAGCACACTTTCCTGGGCAAAGAGGTGGGCTCTGGGGTTGGTACCCTTTTGCGTTGCTGTGGTTCCCGGGGCAAAGTCCTTGACTTCTCTGTGCTCCAGTCTCTTCACACACAGGACCGGGAGTTCGTAGTACTTCCCTCACGGGTTACTATGAGGATCAGTGAAACCATGTGAGGACGCTGTCCACAGTGGGACCTGCTCCAGGAGTCAGGCACCAGGCCAAGCAGTGCGGGTCAGAAAGGAGCCCCAGTCCCCGTCCTCAGGATGTCCCCGTTCCCATGAGAAGCTCTAACGCTGCTAGAGGGAACCAGTTCAGGCTGGGGAGACCGCCCCGAACTTCAGGGCCTGCGAACCCGGTTCAGGTCCTGGCACCGCTAACGTGCGTGTGACCTTAATGAAGCAAGATGCCTTTCTGTCTCTCGCTTTCCCACTCTGTACCATGGGATGAGCTGAGGCTATATTGGGTCATGGATATAAAAACACTTTGAAAAGCATACACTGTCTCGGAGGACTGGGGTGTTCTGCATAGGGAGAAAGTCTGCAAGCTGGAACGCGTTTGAACTTGGACTGGATGCTCGACAGGACAGCACCCCTGTCTTAGATAAAGTGATCCTCACAGGAGATAATAGCAGGTTCGAGGTTTACAGCCGGCTCGTTTCTTTGAAACCTGAGTAATCTCGGCGTCCAGCAGCTGGCTCACTTCGGTTTAGAAAAGCAATTGGGCAACATTCCGGTGTTTTCAGTCAGCTGTTTAGAGCGGATGACTCACAGAGTTTTAGACACGGCAACGAAACAGTTTTAGATTCTCTAAATCGGGGCTTCTCAGACTTGATAAATGAGTTGTTGGCCAACTCCCAGGCCCTGTCATTCTGAAAATGATGGATTGGTGAGTTTGAGAGGTGACGTTTCTTCCAAGCGATTCATCTTGCTTTCTCCCCAGCTCCTGGCTGGAATAGGAATGGGACGGCTGGGAAGGTCAGTGCAGAGGAATGAACACAATGGCCGGGAATCTTCTAGAAAGGATAAGGTCAAAGGAGAGGCGGACAGTAAAGGCAGCTTCTAACCAGGAACGACTGCAATAGAGGAAAGGAGACCTCCTGTGGAACTGGCCTCAATTCCCAATACAGCAGGGATCCGGGGCGGCGGGGCGGGAGGGGGGTTTAGGGCCACGGAGCAGGCAAGGGGTCTGTGATGGAAAATGACTGAGAGGATGCATCAGGGGTCAGAGGGGATTCTGGCTAAACCAACTCAGCAGGATTCCTGTGGAAGGCAGGCCAGGTGACCAGGCACCTCGGAGGGTGGGGGTGAAGAATTTGATCAGATATTGATGGTGAGGAGATATCCAGGGTGGGGGTTCAGGCTAAACCAACAGGACAGGATTCCTGCTCTTGAGGATGAGGCCTGGTCAAACATAGGTCTGAGAGGAGCCTGACTGAAGTTTGGTCAAGGAAAGAGTCTTTGTCAGTCTCCCCTCTTGTTCAAGGAAAGAAGGGACATTGTTTCCTCTGAACAATTTAAGTCCATTTCTCATTTGGTCACCTTTTGCTCAGGAAGGATCAGCTAGACCGCGCGTTGAGACTTGGTTGTAGTGTAGCGGCCAGTCGGTTAAAGGGAGAGTATCTATAAAAAGAAAAGAAAAACAGAGATTAGTAGCTGGAAACCCAGAGGGCAGCCCTCTGAGCAGCTTTCTAGCTGCTGAGCTGTGAGCATCTTTAGGTGACGGAGGGAGGACAGCAGCGGCGATCCAACACGTCTCCCGATTTGCAGTTTCAAGGTCATTGTCAATGGCATCGGGTGTTGCACTGAACTCTCTGAGTGGCCCACACAACAGGCATGAAGGTTGCTCATTCATGAAATGTTGTGGAGATTTCTCTGAAGTTTACATAAAATCGTCCAGCTCCTGTTTGCTGGACGGCTGGAAAAGGGCGGTTTTAATGCTCAGTGAGGTCAAAGGTCAGGAAGGCAGGAGAATAAAGAGAAACATGAATTTGGAGACTTGTAGCCAGACATTGGGGAACCCACAGGGTGTACTATAATTTTCCATTGAAACACAAAATTGCTGTCTGCAGTCCTCTCCTTTTTTGATCTGCCTGGCGGGTGTGGCTCAGTGGTGGGGTGTCGACCTGTGACCCAGAACATCATGGTTCAATTCCTGGTCGGGGCACACGCCCGGGTTTCAGGCTCGATCCCCAGTGGGTGGCATGCAGGAGACCGCTGACCTATGATTCTCTTTCATCACTGATGTTTCTCTCTTTCTCCCTCTCCCTTCCTCCCTCTGAAATCAATAAAAACATACTTTTAGAAAAGATAACAAAAGTAAAGCTACTCTTGCTTTCAAAGTAAGCCTCTGCTCTCAATAGACTATTTAAAGGCAGCACGAGTGGTAACTGGCCTCTGCAGGCTAATCTTCGTCTAGAATCTGCTCCATCACGAAGGATTCTGCCCTGTGGCTGACTGCAAATGTTTTCAGAGAAGAATCAGAGTAAAAAAACAAATCAGATGAAAATGGCTGTGGTTAAATATCTGATGCAAGTTCATTTGACCCCCCCCCCCCAAAAATGTGGCTATTTCTGCAACACCCAACATTTAAAAATAATAACTGGAAATATGACTGATAACATCAAATCATAACATGCCATGAACAGCAAGGACATGGATCCATTTCTAGAAATTCACAGTTTCTGACATAACATTTTGCACATACAGATATAACCCAGGGAAGGTTAAATATCTCTTAGTTGACAATGCTGTCCATGCAACCTAACATGTCAA
Source organism: Myotis lucifugus (assembly GCF_000147115.1). Lineage (NCBI taxonomy): Eukaryota > Metazoa > Chordata > Mammalia > Chiroptera > Vespertilionidae > Myotis > Myotis lucifugus. The sequence goes on along the minus strand of NW_005871176.1, from coordinate 862,854 downwards.
ATAAACCAAATTATTTGCAACAACCCTCCTTTTGGGGTGGGGGGTGGGGTCCTCTGGGAAATCTCAAGGTCAGTTCAAGAACAAGAAGGTTTCACTCAGGGCTTGGTTTTGGGAAGTCTAGATTGTCAACAATGTAAAAAACCTTAGACCTTTGCAACAGCCAAGGACATGATAAAGATTAATATACTGTGCAAGAGGTCATTCTGATAAGACAAGATCTTGGTCCCTAGGCTGATTATCTTTTACAATCTCCTGTTAACAGCAGATAAATAATCCAAGAAAACTTGGTTGTTTTAGCAGAGAGAAAACCACATGCTAGTTTTGCATCAGTGTACTTTTTTTATATCAAAGTTAAGTTTTAAAAGAACGTATAAATAAATCTATTCAATCTTCTGAAATAACATTTTCAGAAGACCACACAAGTAGCTGCCAGATGTCTTCAAATCCATCTGATTGGATGAATATCCAGTCTATTTCCAATGCGCCTTTTTCCTTTTCAGCCTCAGTAGCTTTTGGGGGTCCCTGAGGCCCTTCAGAGCCCCAGAGGGGGGAAAGGGGTTTGAATATTCAAGTGACCAAGGGGCTGGAGAGGGCAGGGAAAAGGTCCAACAGAGGTGGACAGAGGGATGGAGAAGGTCCTATCAAAGGATTCAAGGGAACTAAAGCGGTAAGAAGGGGAGATGGGAAGGAAAGTTCTCAGAAGAGCCAGTTTGGGGACATCTCGAGTTTCCCAAAGAGGCCATTGAGATTCCGTATTATCCTTGGGAAAGTCATGCCACCTAGAAAGGAAGCAGACGGAGTTGGCGGAGCAGATAGTCATCAGGGGTTGGAGAAGGGAGTTTCCAGTGCACTGAGAGCTCCTTTCTTCTTAATTAGCGTGCCTGTACCTTGTCCACAGAAGCACTTGAGACTCTAACCAGACTGGCCTCATACAAACACAGATGCCTCAGGCTCTACCCTAGTTTCTAGAGCAGCGGTCGCCAACCTTTCAGACCTCACGAACCACTGGTTGGCGACCGCTGTTCTAGAGCAGTGATGGCGAACCTATGACACGCGTGTCAGAGGTGACACGCGAACTCATTTTTTTGGTTGATTTTTCTTTGTTAAATGGCATTTAAATATATAAAATAAATATCAAAAATATAAATCTTTGTTTTACTATGGTTGCCAATATCAAAAAATTTCTATATGTGACACGGCACCAGAGTTAAGTTAGGGTTTTCCAAAATGCTGACACACCGAGCTCAAAAGGTTCGCCATCACTGTTCTAGAGTCTACTCAGTCCTCACCGCGCTGCAGGCTCAGGAGCCTGCTCATCAGTGGATCCTGAGCTATGGGTCAGGAGTGAAGACAAAGGCTTCCAAGGCACATACCTAGGGTCCTGGGTGAGAGGTCCAGGGGCCCAGTGATGAACTGGGTCCTACCTGGGTCTCACGCACATAACTGTTAAAGAAAACCAGAGCTGGCCCTGGCCTTCTGGCTCAGTTGGTTGGGCGTTGCCCCTGCACTGAAAGGTTGAGGGTTCAATTTCTGGTCGGGGCATAATTGCAGGTGGGGGGGCTTGCCAAAGGCAGCCAGCCCTGTTCCACTCTCACATCGATGTTTCTCTCTCTCCCACTCCCTCCCACTTTCTCTCTAAAAATCAATAAAAAAATATATTTTTTTAAAAACTCACAGAGCTGGACAGTAGCTTAATTGGGAAAAGCAGACTTTTAACCAAGAATGATTGCAACAGGGGGGAAGAGACCTCAGTCTGGGATGGAGCTTATTTCCAAATACAGCAGGGACAAGGAGGGATTTATAGCCAGGAAGCAGGCTGGGGGTCAGTGGATGGAAAATTACTAAGAGAAAGCATCATGGGTTTGAAAGGGCGAGGGCTACGCCCTCCATCTTGCCCCAGATCCTCCATTTTTGGGCAGCCATGTGCTCAGCAAGGAGCTTCTTCCCGGAAGCCCGAGCCTCTGCTAGCCACACCTAGGATTTCTTTAAACTAACCAATGATAATCAAGGGAAGTGCGCGCCATAGACACAACCACATCCTGTGTAACAAGACACCGACTTGCGCCTGGCCAATCAGCAGGGCCCACAGTCCTCTCTCCTCCCCTTACTCCAACCCCCCTATAAAACCCCGCTCCACACAAAGTTCTCTCTTTCTGCCTCTTGCCGCTGTGTCGGCGAGTGTGGTAGATAGGGAGCACGAGCTAGCTCAAATAAAGACTCTTTTTGCTTTTGCATCGGACTCGGCTGGCTCCCTGAAGGTCTCTTGGGGATCCTGAAATCTGGGCATAACAGGTTCAGGGGGGTTCATGCTAACTAACTCCACAGGATTCCTGCTGCAGGCTGGCCGGGTGCAGACGCCACCTGGGATGGTGAGGATGAGGAATTTGATCAGATATCCAGGGTGGGGGATTCTCCGGAAACTGGCTGAACAAGATTCTTACTCTGGAGGACAAGACCCAACGAGGGCCCAGTCAAAAAAAAAAAAAAAGAGCTCAAAGGCTCTGACTGAAGTTTGGTCAAGGACATTTTGTCAGTTACAAGGGCTGTGCTTGGTCTAAAAGGTAGACAGCTGAGTAACACATTTTAAGAAAATGCCCTATCATAAAATATTAAAAATGTTCTGAATACATTTTTAATTAAAAGAGGAAGTTACAAAATGTGCACATGCTAGATGGATGAGGATGGTGATGTATAATTTTGTATTTATCAGGAGGACACACCTCTTACACTCCCCCTGCCCCCCCCCCCGCCCCCGCCGCCCCTGGGTGCACCATCTCAAATATAGAAATATGTGAAGTGAGAACCATGACCACAGGTTGGCCCAGTCCCTGTGGACATCATTGGGTTGTACCAGTGGATATCCTATATAATATAAGCCCAGCGACCAAAACAGCAAAATACCCAGAATGACCAGAGACCAGATCAACCATGGCCCCTCACCCCAGCCGGCCCCGCCCCCCAGCAGGGACCCCCCACCCCAATCAGGGCTGTGGCCAGCTTGCAAATCGCCCACGGCCCCTCACCCCGGCAGGCCCCAACCCCCAGCAGGGACCCCCACCCTGATCTGGGGCCCCCATCAGGGCAGGCCAGCCGGTTCCCACCCGTACACTGGGACTCTATCCTATATAATAAAAGGGTAATATACAAATTGACCCTAATGGCAGAATACCCAGAATGACCACTTGACCAGTCACTATGAGGTGCACTGACCACCTTTTGGTCCCTTTCCCCAGCCAGCAGGCTCCAATTGCCCGATGACGAATGGGGAACTGGGGGTGGGTGGCGGGAGATGCGGGCAGTGCCAGGCCAAGGCCCCCCACCCCGCCGGTTGCCCCACACACAGAGGGTGGCCCGCAGCGGTGCGGGCCCGGTGAACGGGCGGTAACAGCGGACATCTCAGTCCCTTCCCCCAGCCATCAGGCTCCGATCACCCGATGGTGAACGGGAACCAGGGGTGGGTGGCAGTGGGGGGCAGGGCCAGCTGCAGGCAGCTGGGGAAGATGGCCCTGATCACAGGCCAGGCCTAGGGACGGTACCCTTGCATGAATTTCGTGCGCCGGGCCTTTAGTATGAGTATAAGTGAGCTTTGCTAACCTTTTGTGATGCATATAGCCTCCCAGTGTCCCCACACCTGACAGCTGTCTGCAACGCCTACAGAGCTTGTTTACAAATACAGATTTCCGGCCCTGGCCTGGTTGCTCAGTGGGTTAGAGCACTGTCCAGTATACCAAAAGGTTGTGGGTTCAATTCCCAATCAGGGCACATACCTGGGTTGCAGGTCCCATCTTTAGTCGGGGCAAGTACTGGAGGCCACCGATCAATGTTTTTCTCCTACATTGATGTTTCCCTCTCTCTCGCTCTCTCAAAAAAAATCAATAGAAACATATCCTCATGTAAGGATTAAAAACAAACAGATTCCTGGCCCCCAGAGCAGAGGTTCCTATTGGGCATGGGGATGTGTGTTTAACAACAGGTAGTTCCAAAGCAGCCCACCTACCTGGCAGGCCCTCAGGGACCTTTGGGGTGTATCAGGTTCCACCTGTGCAGAGCTCGCCCCCTCCCCTGGGACTAAATTCCTAACCCTTTCGGTCCCAGTGGAGAATGCAAGTGACCCTGGGAAGTTGTGCTCTGTGAGCTGGGGTCCCGAGGTCCCCCTGTATTGGCAGATGGGGCCTGAGATGTGTGATCCGGTCCTTTATGTCCAGCACATCCGGTCCTCTGTGCTCGCTGTGATGGAGATGGAGTACAGTGGTCCAGACAGACCCCAGGAGAATCTGTGGGGGAGCCTGGCCCGCAGCGTCAGCCCACCACCATCCTGGTTGGACAGTAGCCTCCTGGTTTAACTCAAAACTCCTTTATCAGACATTCCATCCTCAGCACTCTGTGGAGTGCTGTCTACTGTGTCTGTCTCCTTCCCTAGACTGAGCTTGTTGAGGAAGAAATTTATACTTTGTGGTTATTGTTCAATCTCCGTATCCCCAGGACCCAGCCAGGTGCTCCATCGATGTGTGTTGAAGGACTGTGGTGGGTGTTTCAGTGAATGAATGACGGGTACTACCTGGGAGCCCAGAGAGGAATGATGACCTCTGCTGGGGAAGACGTCACCTGGAACAGGTGTCACCTGGAGGTAGCATTTGAGCCTGGCCTTGGTGGATAGGAGGGATTTAGCTAGCGCGGGGGGTGGAGGGTGGGGGGAGACGAGTAGTTGGATGGGCATTCCAGGCTCAGGGCACTGAGAGGCCTCTGAACGGGCTGTGGCACCTGCTTGCCCTGGGCTCGGTTTGGGTCGCCCCACAGGTGCTGCTGCTCCCTCCTGAGAGCTCACCAGTGCTCCCCAAATAGGACCACTACCACCCCAGTGTCACCCCTGGCCACATCCAGTGTGGTAAGTGCTTCACAGGCAGCCTGAGAAGAGTGGGAAAAGAGGGGTCACCTTCTGTCCTGGACACTGACCTTGGCCCTCAGGGCTTATGTTTAGGGCCAACCATTTGGAGTCAAAACGCTTGGGCTTCGGTTTTGTGGTTCTCTCCCAGGGCAGGTACCATTTATTGTGTGCCTACTGTGTGCCAGCCACTACGGTGGGTCATTTGTGTGCACAGTATCATCAAATATTTCCAACAACCTAGGGAGGGAGGTGCTATTAGCCCATTTGATAGCTGAGGAGGTTTCTAGGAGGTGGCAGGATTGTTGAGGTTCCTGGTCGGGGAGGGGGGCTCTTGCTATCTGGGTGATGTGTGAGTGGGATGGTCTCTCTGGCTAAGCAGACGTGAGCACTCCAGTTTCCTTCCCAGGCTGGTATGAGTCCCGGGAGCAAGTGCCAGAAGCAGATCTGCAAGGTGACCAGAGCTGTCCTTGTGTCTGCAGCAGCATCTGGGCACATGCACTGGCTGGAAGCTCATTTTCAGGAGCAAGACATGGAGGATGTTCACACCCCCTTGGATATTAGGGCACTGAGTTGTCTCCCCTGGTCCCCTGAGGATGCCGCCTAGCACGGCAGTCTAATGGGGTGCCCATCCCTTCATCCAGCACAAACCCAGACCAGGGAGACATCCATGACTGGGAGGCCAAAGGGTGTCCAGCGCTTGTCCACACCGCCCCACCACAAAAGTCAAAATGCCATGACCCCTATATTGCCTGCTCAGCTCCTCAGTTCCTGTTCCCGGGAGTGTCTGTGAAGTCTTTGAGGGCAGGGACTACTCATTTGTGCATTCAATCACTCAGTCACTCAACAAACACAGGTTGAGCACCTGCTATGTGGCAAGCATGCTGTTGGGCACTGGGAGCCTGCTGTATCAACCATGGTTTGGTCGGAGCAGCAGAACTACTAGGGGATGCCTATGTATAAAATAAGGGATTTTTTTTTTTTACGGAGATTTTACTTTCCAGGATTGTGGGAGCCAGTAAAGCAGTCTGTGTGAAGCGATTTCTTTCTTTCTTTCTTTTTTAAAAATGTATTTTTACTAGAGGCCCAGTGCACGAAATTTGTGCATGGGTAGGGTCCCTAGCAGCTGCCGGCTGCCAGCCAGGGCCTCCCTTCCCCCGACTGCCAGTTGCCAGCCGGGGACTTCCTTCATTCCTCACCGCCCCCTGATGGTCAGCACACATCATAGTGAGCGGTCAAACTCCCAGTTGGTTGAACTCCCCAGGGGACAATTTGCATATTAGCCTTTTATTATATAGGATTGATTTCAGAGAGGAAGGGAGAGGGAGAGAGAGAGAGAGAGACAGAGAGAGAGAGAGAGAGAGAGAGAAACATCAATGATGAGAGAGCATGCCCCACACTGGGGATTGAGCCTGCAACCCAGGCATGTGTCCTGACTGGGAATCAAACAGTGACCTCCTGGTTCATAGGTCGATGCTCAACCACTGAGCCATGCCAGACAGGCGAGGCTATTTCTTTTTGTGCTGGCACTGCTGCCTCAGGTCTTACAGCCTAAGTGGCAGGTCAAACTGAACTGTGGAATCCCTAAGGGCAACCTGGGACCCCTCAGCCTCTCACCACATCCAAGTCTCCAACAAGAGAAGCTAAGGAGGCCATCTGGCAGGATCAGTTTCAAACACCAGTCAACAACCCGTATTTCTAGGGCAACCTGCTGTTGGATGTCTATGTGTCTGTGTTGTCTGCCTACTTTTATTTATTTATTTACTTACTTATTTATTTATTTATTTATTTTTATTTTATTTTTAAGATCTGGGTTAGAGGACAGTTTTCCAAACTGTCTGTCTCGCATCTGGAAATGCATTTGTAGTTTTTAATAACCCAGACTTTTTAAAATATATTTATTTTATTGATTTTTTACAGAGAGAAAGGGAGAGGGATAGAGAGTTAGAAACATCGATGAGAGAGAAACATCGATCAACTGCCTCCTGCACACCTCCCACTGGGGATGTGCCCGCAACCAAGGTACATGCTCTTGACTGGAATCGAACCTGCGACCCGTATTTCTAAGGCAACCTGCTGTTGGATGTCTATGTGTCTGTGTTGTCTGCCTACTTTTATATAAAGCTCCACCCAGGAGGCATGTATGGTCTGACCTGTACATTTCAGTATCTCCTTCGAAAGGAGGGCTATGCAGTGTTGAGAGAGATGACCTTCCTGCTGGTTCTCTTGCCAGCTAAGAGAGGGTCCAATAATACAGTCAAGGAGACCGCCTCTTCCCGAGTGTCAGCCATCATGTGGCTTTCACCATTTCCGCCCGAGCTGTTCACAGCCCTGAGGGTGGATCCAGGGCAGTGGGCCTGGAGGACCTCAGTGGGGTCCCCTCCACTGAAGATGAAGCCCAGAGCCCCAGCCAGACCAACCAGCCAAGGTCAGACTCCCAGGAGACAGTGAGAGCAGAGAAGGAAGGGAGCTGGTTCCCAGGTGGAATCAGGGGGTGCTCCTGAGAAGCCCCAATGTGGCTGAGTCCCTGAGCCACTCCAGGTTCCGTTTTCTCTCTGTGTGGGCTGGAGTTGAAGACAGTGGTTTAGAACCAGCATCTGATGTCTGTGTGCTGTGTGACTTCGGGAAAGTCTCCTAACCTCTCTGAGCCTCAATGTCCTGGCAGGTAAAAGAAGGTTCTCCACGGACCCTTCCAGCTCAAACCCACGTCAGCTTGCAATGTCGCTTTCATAACCTCACAGCCTCCCTCGTCCACAGATGCCTGCGGGCACGTGTCTGAATCCTGCATCTCTGAGCTGGGATGCCCCAGGGAGAAAGGCCTGTTTACAGCCCCTTCCTGCAGAACTTACCAGCAAGACACCAGCTTGCCTGCCACCTGGCCCTGAGGGAAGGGAGAAGCCTGGGCTGAGTCTCTTCTCCATCATCCAGAATACTGCGATTGAAGAGAAATGGCATTAAGAGTGAAGCTCCCTGCCGAAACCGGTTTGGCTCAGTGGATAGAGCGTCGGCCTGTGGACTGAAAGGTCCCGGGTTCGATTCTGGTCAAGGGCATGTACCTTGGTTGCGGGCACATTCCCAGTGGGAGATGTGCAGGAGGCGGCTGATCGATGTTTTTCTCTCATCAATGTTTCTAACTCTCTATCTCTCTCCCTTCCTCTCTGTAAAAAATCAATAAAATATATTTTAAAAAAAAATTAAAAAAAAAAAAAGAGTGAAGCTCCCCATTTCCCCCACATACCTGTTTAAAAACGGATTCAGGATAGAGCATCAGCCTGCGAACTGAAAGGTCCCAGGTTCGATTCCGGTCAAGGGCACATGCCCGGGTTGTGGGCTCAATCCCCAGTGGGGGACTTGCAGGAGGTAGCCAATCCATGATTCTCTCTCATCATGGATGTTTATATCTTTCTCTCCCTCTCCCTTTCTTCTCTGAAATCAATTTTTTAAAAAAAATTTTTTAAATGGATTCAGGAAATGGCTTTGATCAAAAAAAAATTTTTATGAGCAAATTGGATACTTGAACCCCATTTTCTGTATGATGTTGTCAAATATAGACATGAGACTATATCACACTTTTCTGAAACACCAGTTACATTTTAGGGTAATCAAGAAATCAAATTTTATTTAGAAAATGTTGAACATTGGTGCTTTTTAAATATAGATCCCATTTATCATGTGGCTATTTTGGGGTTTGTCGGTGGAAAGAAGCCAAAGGTCTTTTCTTGGGCGGGACTCTCCTTTGTTTTAAAATATGTCCTTTCTCCCTGCTGTCTCAGTATTCATTTACAAATACTAGATGAGTTGGGGCTCTTAATGGCCTTACTTGGTAAAAATAAATCCCATAGCTGAACCCTATGTAAGAAAACGTTCTGCTCTGTGAAATCCCAGAATCTCAGCATCTCTGTGTCAGCATCAAGGTGGCTTCGGGCTTTCCAATTTACATCGCAAGAAACATTACGGTTTCTCTTTTTTTAAAAAAGACAATGTCAGAGCCCAGCCAGTGTGGTTCAGTTGGTCTGTGCACCAAAAGGTGGCCGGTTCGATTCTGGCTGGGGCACGTGCCTGGGTTGTGGGCTCGATCCCTGTTGGAGTGTGTGCAGGAGGCAGCCTATTGATGTTTCTCTCTCACATTGATGTAGCTGGGATTTGAACCTTCTTTCCACCCCCTCAAGGAAAAATGAGACCAATGCTTGGCTCCAGGGGACCCCCAAGATTTGAGGAGATGAGCCCCAAGGAAGGCTTGCTCTCATCTCAGAAAACCTTCTACTTACTGATCCTCACCTTCTGTCTCTGAGAGAATGTGGTTAACTATGCGTTTAGTGGCCCAGTGGCAGCGAGAGAGGCACAGGCAATCCCCACAGCAGAGGGATATGCCTGCGTGGTGTTTATTAGTCTTCAGGAGAAATGCTATTTAATATACACATGGCAGATTTATGGAGTCAATTTAGCTTCTCCTTGAGCAAAATTCTCTAGAAGGAGGCAGAAACCGGAAATGCATCCCAGGAAAGTCTTCCTCCTGGAGACGGGGCACTATCTTCAGAGGCGAGGACAACTGGCCTGGCGTTAGGAGTGAGCCAGGAACCTTGATTTTGTCAGGTCCTATGACCAGTCACTCTCTGGGGATTCTCTGGAGGGTGAGGAGTGGCTATGGGCTCCTCCAAGCCCAGTGGACCATCAGGAAAGAACCAGGAGCCAGACCTGGGAGCCCTCTCAGCAGCCCAGCAGCACCAGTGAGTCCCGTGTGGCAGCAGAAGGGGGCAAAAGTCATGGTCTGGCGGCGCTCACTGAGGGTCACTAAGTGCAGAGGAAGTTGGGGAAGTATTGGTAACTAGGGTTGTAGCTCTTTAGGTTTCTCTTCAGGCAGTAGGTGAGCTTCCGGTCACAGGAGCAGAGCTTCATCTGGCAGGCGGGCCCCAGCTCTGCAAACAGGACGCCAAATGCGGAATGAGGAAGACGCCCTCTACGGACATCGACTCCCAGGCTCGCTTCAGTCAGGACTTGCTTCTAGACTGAGCAGTCCCCCCGTCTGCTTCCTGCTCTGATGGAGCACTCAGTCTGATGAGGGAGGCACCGCGTCTATCCCGGGGGATGCATCATCTGATGGAAAAGGCCCAGCTGTCTGGGGTGAGGTTTCAGCCTAGGGAGACACAACTCCTGCCCTCCGGGAGCCCCAGTCTCATCAAGGACACACATCCCCTCAGTCTGATGGTGGAGACAGCTCCTGCCCTGGAGGAACCCCAGTTCTCATAGCGACACCTTATCCAGACTTAGCTTTGAACTCAGAGGGACCTGAACTTGAATCCCAACTCTAGCTGTACGAACTGGCAAGCCTTTGTGTTTCAGTTTCCTCCTCTGTAAAATGGAGAGACTAAACCTACTCACAGGGTATTTTCAGGGAGCAAGTAAAGGGAAGTATGCAAACATTTGGCACCTACTGAATACTCAATCTAAGACATCAGATACAGCTGCAATATTCTTGCCCCTCTTATTCCCAGTTCTCTCCTCCTCCCCCAAGATATAGGCTGGCTGACCTCTAGGGGCAGCTGAACTCAGGGCCAGCAGAGACCCAGGCTCCTCCAGTGGCCTGAATGGGCAGCCCCAGCCTTACCACAGGTGACCAGGCCCCGTGAGACACTGTATTGGTAGGACTGTGTCCGGATGTGGCAGCCTTTCTCCTCCAGCAGCCCATAGCAGTGGTCATGTATCCAACAGCACCTGTCAATGCAACACACTTAGATCCTGAGTGGAAGGGGCATGCCATTTAAGCGGAGGCCACATCGGTGGGTGTGGTCTGGCAGAGAAAGAATCTAATAAGAATATGCCCTTCTTCTAGGGCCACCCGCCATTGGCTAGCAGCTCACTGACCTGTTTTTTCCTCCTAAGCTCATGGTGAGACTACATTTCCCAATCTCCCTTGCAGGTACAAGTAGTCACATGACTAGGTTCCAGCCAGAGGAATGTGAGCAGAAGTGATGTACACTGCTTTCAGACCTACCCATAAAAACCTCACATGTTATCTCCACTTTCTTTCTTTCTCCACCTCAGCTGAATGAAGGTGATCCAGCCTAGGATACTGAGGCCACTGGGGATAGCAGAGCCACAAGGTGGAAGGGACCTGGGTCCCAAAATCAACATGTTTGATTGAACTGTTATAAGATCAAAAAATAAACTTCCAGTATGCTAGGGGTAGCAGGTTTCATTACATTTTTTTACTTACAAAAAAGTTGAGAAATTGTACGCAGTGTTCCCATTTACCCCACATCCAGTTTCTTCTATCAGTAACACCTTATATTAATATGATACATGTGTTAGAAGTAACAAACCATTGTTAACTAATTACTAAATACTAATATGTAATTATTGATTCATTCATTGTAAAAAGTTCACAGCTTTTTCAGATCTCCTTAGTTTTTACGTAAGGTCCTTTTATGTTCCAGGATCCCCCGGGGGACCCCACATGACATTGAGTCGTCATGTCTCTGTAGGATCCTCTTGACCCAGGGCAGTTTCTCACTCTTTCCTTGTTTTCGATGACCTTGACAGTTTTGAGGAGTACTGGTCAAGTATTTGGCAGGATGCCCTACTATTGGGTTTCTCTGACATTTGTCTCATGCTATGTGTTTCTTGTTTTGCTCTAATTGTCCCAGCTTTGGCCATTGGGAGCTCTTTCGGTCGGTTCCTGTGCTCTTTGGCATTTCCATCAATGTGATGTCTGTTTGGGGCTTGTCTTGTTTTGTTTGAGCACTTCCTTACTTTCTGGTTTATAAGAAGCTCCAGGCTCATCCTGTATATTTCCTGCACTAGTCCTAGCATCAGCCATTTCTCTAAGGAGCCTTGGTTCCTGGGAGAGTGATATTAGAAACCAGATCTGGACACTAGGTGTTGCTTATTGCTACTGAGAGGTTGTTTCTTGTAGGTCCTCTCAGCTGATAGAATATATGTGTGTGTGTGTGTGTGTGTGTGTGTGTGTGTCTATATTAACCCCATGTATATACACATGTCTACATATTTCTATATGTAACCATCTGCATCTGTATTAAGCTAAACTAGAGTTCATATTGATGTCTCCAACTCTAATCCACCACCACATAGGTTATTCTAGCTTTCTGTCCTTGCTGATCTGCAAACTCCCCCTCCAGCAACGAGGAACTCAGCTCCAACCATCTGCCATCCATGCCCTGAATTGCCTCACCTCATCATACATGTCTAGCAGTCTCAGAATTGTTAACCCAGCAGGTGGCATTTTCCAAAGAACAATATCTCCCCTCCCCCCTGTTCTGGAACTTCTACACTTCCCAATCAAGATGTGAGAACTAGGTCCCCTCCCTCTTAAAGCCATTATGACTGCCTCAGCCGAAAAGAAGGACCAGCGTGAAATTCCCGAGGCTTGGTCATAAAAACGCTATACTCTTTTGTCTTGCAGTCCTGGGACACTCACTCTTAGAACCCAAGCATCACCGTGCTGTGAGGAAGTCCAAACAATCTTGGAGAGGCCTGGGTGGGAGGAACTGAGGCCCCCAGACCCAGCCCCAGCCCAGCACCATCTGAGCTCCCAGCCAGCAGCCAGCGAACCTTGCCAGCTATCGGAGTGCACCATCTGGATGATGCCTCATCCAGTCTCAGTCAAAGTGCCCAAGCTGAAGCTGGGTGGCACAGAGACAAGCCAGCCCACCAAGCCCTGCCCGAATGGTAGATTCTTAACAAAACAATGGTCATCGTCGCTTTAAGCCACTACATTTTAGGATGGTTGTTACGCAGCAATAGACCATCTGATACATTAGGCCACTGAGATTTGGAGAGTTACTAGACGTAGCGTGGGCAAGTCAGTTAACCTCTCTGACACTCAGTTTTCTTATCTATAAAATGGTGCTTCAATTCTAGAAGTGACATGGGATTAGAGGAGGTCATGTGGGTGCAGAGCCTGGAGCATGAAGGGCAGTCATGATAATCAGCTCACCAATCAGTAACATCCTTGGGGGTCCCTCGGCCGCCCCAGCCACAGTAACAGCCGTAGAAGCCATAGTTCATCAAGGCGTTCTTCCCTGTCACCTTCTCAATCATCGACTTCAGTTCTAGCAAGCCGCCTGACACAGCGGGCACACCTGAAAGACAGCCCCGGCTTTCCCAGCATGCTCCTGCCTTTCTCCCATCCTGGGGCTTAGAGGAGCCCAGGTGTCTCTTTCTCCTCCTCCCCATCAGTGGGAGAGGGACAAGGAAGGTGAGGGCAAGCAGCATAGACAAGTGGTTACATGGCTGGACTTGGGGAATGAGCAAGCCTGGATCCAAAACACAACCCTGCTGACTCACAGTATGATGCTGCACAGGCCACTTATCTCTCGGACCTCGTGTTCCTCGGTTTCCTAAAATGAATGCCTGCCTCTGGGAGTTGTCATGAGGGTTACACTAAGGTAAAGGATGTAAATTTCCAGCACTGTGGCAGATACATACTCAGGGGCCAAGAAACATTAGGTATAAGTAATACGGTATCATATGAAGCTGGCTAATGGGCTCTTCCTTTACCTCCTAACAATACACACCTTTCTCCTCCCACTAACACCATCCTATATAATAAAAGCCTAACATGCTAAGTGTCAGGTCGTCCGGTCGGCCATTCAATCAATCAAAATGTAATATGCTAATGATATGCTAAGGCCATGCAACCACTCGCTATGACGTGCACTGACCACCAAGGGGCAGACACTTCGACCTGTAGGTTAGCTTGCTGCTGGGGTCTGGCCAATCGGGACTGAGCGAGACGAGCCGGACACGCCCTGGAGCCCTCCCGCAGTCCCTCCCCTGCTGGCCAACTTCCCATGTCCTTCCCCAGCCCTGATCGTGCACTAGTGGGGTCCCTCGGCCTGGCCTGCGCCCTCTCACAATCTGGGCTGAGGGGACACCCCCCCCCCCCAGTGCATGAATTTTGTGCACCGGGCCTCTAGTTTAGAACATAAGAATCTTCAAGCAGGGTGGGCCCCTTGGAGCTCTCCGAAGCCAGCTCCCTCATCGTGCAGATTGGGAAACTGAGGCCTAGAGGGAAAAGGTGGCTTGTGCAGGGGTACACAGTGAGCCAGAGGCTCGAGGCCTCTCGCTCCTCCTGCAGTCTCCAGGGATTCAGAGACATCAAAAAGCAGGCAGCCTGTCCGGGGCTGAGGAGAAGCTCAAGACAGACCCCTGACTCCATGCTATGCAGTTACTTCCAGCTGGGAGGTGGCAGCAGGTGGGCTGCACACAAAACCTGGACAGGCCTGAGCAGAGTATGGCCAGGAATCCTGGGGTGGGAGGTGCTTGTTTTTTACTTGGTTGTGTTTTATCCCCCGATTTATTTTATTTTGTTTTGCATCAAACAAGCAAACAAAAAAATCTGCCTCCTGCATTTACAAACCACGTAGTCTCCCTAGAGCACAACCCTAACTCATTACCTGCTAGATCAGCGGTTCTCAACCTGTGGGTCGCGACTCCTTTGGCGGTCGAACGACCCTTTCACAGGGGTCGCCTAAGACCATCCTGCATATCAGATATTTACATTATGATTCATAACAGTAGCAATATTACAGTTATGAAGTAGCAATGAAAATAATTTTATGGTTGGGTCACAACATGAAGAACTGTATTTAAAGGGCCAGAAGGTTGAGAACCACTGTGCTAGATCCTGCCACAGACCTGCTATCATGAATGAGAAAACAAAGGCTTCTGCTGATGTCTACACAAGTACATGCAGAGCCCAGATGCACAGTTAACTCTCTACAGCCTCAGGGTCTCCTTGCCACTACCCTGTTGTTCCTAGAGGTTAGAGGGTCACCAGTTCAAAGGTCAGGGGGCCAGCACTTACTACAAGCCAGGAACCAAGCCAGTGTGAGGATCCCCTTCATCTCTGAAGTTCTAGAAAAGAAAACACATCCCATGACATACTTACCAGGAGATGTCCCCACAGCCCATCCAAACCCTGCCCCAGGCTTCCCACCAAGCCCTACCTGCTCGCGCTGGTCAATACACGGGCAACCCAGTGAGAGAAGATGAGGCAAACACCTCAAGGAGTTGATCTAAGGAGTCCTTGGGGGCAGAGGGGCATATTGTCCCCAACAGAGACAGGAGAGAACTGTGCTACCACAAAGGCACCTGACCACAAATGCCCCCACTCAATTGCCCCTTCTTCAGAAAATGGCTAAAAGTAACCAGAGGAAGAGGTGGGATTCTTTAATGGGTGGAGATTTGTTGGCACAAGTCAGGGGCAGGAATTGGCACACCCAGACAGGGCCCTGGGTGGAGGATGTCAGGATCTGGCAGGGAGAAAAGCAGCCCCTAACAAGGGAGAGACTGGTGCAGGGCCGGGAGGGCACAGGGACACTGATGGCTTTAGGTCCTGGCGTCCTTTCATCTGGTGGTGCTGAGGGCCTGTTCAAGGACGTCTTCTGTGCTGGTGATTTGAGGACAGAAGCTGGGAGGGCTCACCCCTCTCCCAGCACTGCGGACAGTGCCCAGCCCGAAGCAGGGGCTCAGGAATGAAGCAAGAGCACCCCTTATGTGACGTGGCTCTCAGGCAAACTCGGGGCTTTTGTGGGTCCCAAGCCCTTTTGTCTTCATAGTCCCTCCCCCCCCCCCCCCCAAAAAAAGTCCTTTTTTAAAATTGTATTTTACAACCGAGTTGCTATAAAAATAAATACAATCCATGCTGGATTCATTATTATTATTATTCATTTATTTTTCTTCAATATCAAAAGAATTTAACATTGAAACATTGCCTTGGCCCCAGGCACTGGGCCTACATAAATTGACGCTGGGGGCTCAAGAGAGCTTCGAAGGTAGGTATCATTTGTTGGCCTTTTGCAACGGAGAAGACAGGCTCCGAGAGCTCAAGCACTGCCAGAAGTCACACAGCCATTAGAAGTGGAGGGGCCTAGTGTGCCCCTCGATGTGCTGCACAACCTTCCTCCCCAGAGGGGAGGGCCTCTCCTTTGAGCCCATGGAGCCCAGAGGCCCCAGCTTTCCCTCCCCCCCAGACCCAGGGAGTCCTGGCCTAGAGTCCAAAGAGATCACACGCAGAGGGCAGAGGAAATTCCATGTGTCTTGAGCCAATGTCTGATTTCTAAACTGGGCCTCTGGCAGAAGGTCCTTGGCCAACGGCTGCCTGCTTTCCTTCCCTGTCTGGATCCCAACCTCTTGTTCATCTGCAGCTGCCCAGCTGGCCAGTAGTCTGCCACAGTTTCCCCTTCGGTGCCCTCCTGTCCCTGAGTTCAGTGGTCTTCTCGGCCAGTGCTGTGCCCCAAGCCCTGTCCCCTCCCAAGGCCTGGCTCCAAACACACCACCTCCAACTCCCAGGGCTCCTGGCTCCTGGGATGCCCGCTCCCTGCCATCCTTTGTCCAGCAGCTCCTCTGAGTTCCAAGAACGTGTCCGAGGGTTCTGTCCACCCATTGCCGCTGCCTTGAGGGCTCTAAATAGCCAAGGCCATGGTTCTAGACCCTATCCATCCACAGCCATCTTTCTCCGCTGCTTCCTGGAGCTGTGACCGGAGGAAGAGGGCAACTACCATGTACTGGGCACCTACAATGTGCCAGGCACTGTCTCAACCCGCCAATGGCCCTGGCAGGTGACAACTGTTAGACCTGCTGGCATGGTGTCTGTCCCTTCAACAGCCATTTGTTGAAGGAGAGAATGCCAGTTGTTGGTTTTTACAGACCAGGAAACCCAGGCTCAGAAAGGGGAAGTGAGTTGCCCAAGGATTCAGCTCAGGAATAGGATGCAACTCCTCTACTCACTGGACCCCCTGCCTCTGAGCAGCCCCTGTGTGGGAGCCACGCTGTTCCCTTTCTACACTTTGTGATGTTTTCACATCTTGGGGGCCTTTCTGGGCTGGGAAGAGACAGCCCCTCCCGGGACTAGCTAATTCCTCGAGATAGTCAGAGGCTGCTCAGTGAGCACACCTTTCACTCATACGAAAAGCAGCCAATCCTAAACCTCCTTGCCCAACCACCTTTATTTAACACTCACGCTCCCAGCCAATATTTCCTCTGCCCTAAATCACCTGAGGGCCAGGAAGGACTGTTAAGAGTCCCTTGAAATTATTCAAGATAGTCAACCCTAAATTGTCCTTTCTTGTAAAAAACACAATAGACTCTGGACCATGCTTTCGCTCATCTTGCCTCCTGGTCGACCCGGTGCTGCCCGAGCGGCCCTGCATGCTGTGGCGTGTTCCCTTCTCTTGGGAACTGTGAGTAACAAGCTATCTTTTAAATGGTGCGTCTCCTGATCTAAATGGTGTGTCTCCCAGCACATGTTAGAGCACCTTTGACCCGGGCTGTGGGTGTGAGCGCGAGGCCCCAGGCAAAGGGCCCTGAAAGAGAACAAGCTGCACAGAGAAGGTGCTGGGCTGCATATCTGGCGCTCCGGCCAGACGGGGCACGCTGTCCTAGAACACATAGATAGGAAGGTACTGACGCCAGGCCTTGAGATAGGGTCGCATGGCCCCTTCCCAGCATGCAGGCCTTCTTTCTCAGAAGGCCCGGAAGTCTCATTCCAAATTTGGGAGACAACGGACTGGAAAAAGTATAAATAAAGAGAGTTTCCTCCATATTGGGGGCCCAGAATTTGAAAGACACATTTTTCTCGGGGCCTCCACAGAATTTAATAATAAAATGTAACTCTTACAGTCTGCACTGCAGTTCAGCCTCTGCTTCGGCAGGGTGCTGTAACTGTAGTCGCTGGCCAGCTCAACAAATCCTCGCTTGCTGCTTAAGACCTCATTGGAGCCGGTGGTCTTATTCTCGCGAATGTTGGTCCACAACAAGAAGGTGGCCAAGGCACTGAAGCAGCCGCCTGGGATGGGGAAGGGCGGGGAAGATGGCCCTCAAGGAAGCCCAAAGCAGGCCCCAGGAGGAGGATGTGGGGTTGGCTATTTTTATCAAGTAACCACAGCAGGGAATGAGTGAGCCAGGAGGTAATGTTGGAGTGGAGCAGCGGCCGCGGTAATGAGAGGTGGAGAGAGTGGAGACAGGCAGCCTGACGGAGCATGGCAACGTGGGGGCTGGGGCGTGGCTGGGTCACTGCACAGGCAGGCCCTCCAGGTCCACAGGCAGCAGCCCCCCTACCCCCCCTCCAGCTCCCAGGACCCCGTCCATCGTGTCTTTCCCAGGAAAGGACGACAGCACCAGCCCCCCTGTCGGGAAGGATACCTGAGACCTCCTTACAGTCCGTGGGGAAGCAGTGGAGGGCCAGACTCCCCTCTCACAGCCCTCTCCGTGCCCGACCCCTCCACCCGCAGGTAAGGCACCCCCAGAATGAGATTCCTCACCGGTGAGACCTTCTCTCTGTCCTCTTGTCAGGCCTGGAGGAGAGGCAAGGGTTGGGCCCGCCTGGTTTTAAGGGCCTCCCCGCCTGCCTCCCACCCCTGCCAGCTCCAGGAGGAAGCCTTACGTCTCCCCTAAGACCCCTGGGGATTTTTCCTCCCTGTGCTCAGAAACAGCTATTTCCTGAAGCACAATACGGGGCCTGGGTGGCTTCAGGAGGGATATTGAGTTCCGTCTCACTGGGGCCACCCACGGTCCAGGGTCCTTCTCCATCAAGGCCCGGGGATCTGGAATCCCCCTCTGGGCCTGCACCGCGCCCCCCCCCCCCCCGCCCCTAGGCCACGCCAGGTCTCTGTCAAAGCCTCCAGCCCACGCTCCTGCTCAAATTTCATTCGGTCTCTCTGGGCCTCCTCCCAGGGACAGCCAGGACAGCGGATGGCACCCCCTCTGACTGCCCCGTTCTCTGCCTGTTGCTCCCCATCTGCCAACCCCAACTCTCTGTCCTGCTCGGGAACCTGTGAAAGCCCCGCTCTGGAGTCGCAGTAAAATGTTGCCAAGCACGGCTGGCACCTCTTTTTTGCACCTGACTCTCTACCAATTTGCCACATTTCTTCCCTCTGAGAAGGAGAAACCACCGCCTTGCGGTGAGAGAAATGCCAGCTGGAGTCCCCCACTCAGCAGCGGTGTGACCCGGGAAAGTCGCCCCACTTGTCTGTTCCTGGGACTCTGACAATAATGACCATATTCACCCCACTGCCCCAGCCTGAGGGGCTCAGGGAGAGGAACGCCCTCTTCTCCGGAGAAGTAAGGCCAAGTGGGGAGGGGTGTGGCTCAAGGGTTCACACCACAGGCTCTCCTGGGTGCACCTCGCAGCTCCGAGTCCTGGGTTCAAATCCCGGCTTCTCCACTCAGCTATTTCACCTCAGGGCTGATGGTCATTCTCTTGCCTCCGAGAGTGATTGGGATTAAATGACTTAATGCATTTGTAACAGAGAAGTGGCCAAAATGTTAACAAATACACAGCCTCCTAGAGTGTGCTCACAAGGACATGGGTAGCTGTCATTACTCTCCATCCTCCACTTCTGTTGATCCCTGCTCCCCATCCTGACCCCCACACACACACACTGAGAAGACGCGGGTGTGCCCGCCCTCCTGTCCCCAAAGCCCCTCCTTTGGGCCCGCATGGACCCGTCTCTTCCAGGGACCTACCCCCCGCCAGGAACCCTGTGAATTCAATTTAACACAAAAGTACCCGCTGGGAGTCTGCTGTGTGCCAGGCACTGCCGGGGGACCCACTGTGAACAGGGCTGCCTTTCTGGTTGGGGGACATGGAGAGAGCGTACAGGCATCAACCACGTAAATAAATACACAGCATGTCCCTGAGCAGTAGCGGCCGTGGGGAAACTCCGCCTTCGGTGTGTTTATTTCTCTTTCCCTCCAGTCCCCTCCTCTGCTGCAGGCACACAGGAGCTCCCACCCCAACCCAGACGAAAGCAGCCAAGAAAGGGAAACACCCCTTACCTCTGCTGACCTCTCTCCAGTTTCTGTTTCCTGCAAAAGCCCAGTGTCTGGACACAGAAGCCTCCACTTACTCATCGCCCGCTCCCTTTGAACCCTGTGCTGCCTGGCTCTGGCTGCGTCCCCCAGCGGCTCTCAGGGATCCCCCAAAGCCTGGGGTTGCCCAAGCCTGGACTTCACCCCCTCAGTCTCTCGGGCACTCCATCCCGCTGACCATCTCCTCCTCTCAAAACTCTCCCTCTGGCTTCTGAGGGGCCGCCCTGTCATCTGTGTTCCTGCTACTCAGCTCCCGTCTCTGTCGGCCCCCAAATGCTGGTGTTTTCAAGGAAGTTTGCACCCCCCCTCCATTCTTCTCTCCTGGGGTGAGCGCATATGAGGTCAGGGATTTGGGTCTTATTTCCCTGCAGATTCCAGGAGCCTAAGTTGGCTGAGCAGCGTCTGGCACTAGTTCTGACTCAACAATAACACCGGTGAACAAGTGATTGAATGTATGAATGGAGAGAGAGCACAGTGTTGGGTCAAAGAGCCTGAGCTTCAAGTCAGACAGAAGTGGATTCAGACCTGGGTGTCACCTCTGACTGCCTGTGCCACCCGACCTCCTCAGGTCTCAGCTTAAATCCTCTGGAAGGCAGGACAATGATGAAACCTGCTTCATTTTGTAATTTTGAAAATTCAATGAGATGAGGCCAGCTGAGGGTCTAATATTTACAACTGTGTATTGTGGAGTTTATTGAAACATGATTTTCCCCCATAAATCATTAACGAGCCAAATTAAGGCCAATTTATTTACTGTATTAAGTCCAGTTTCAATTTGGCTTGATTATTTTCATGACTACAACAATACAACAAGAATAGTAATTGATTATATAGGTTCTTTTAAATTTGCTTTGCTGGAATTTCCAGATTGAGCTTTAATTTGCCCCTCAGCAGAGAAGCCAAGCCATTGGGCCTTGCCTGAAATACCTGTAAGTTTGGGTGGATTCCTCGAGTTCCTGGGGTCTCCAAAATGTCTGGAGGTTCTTTCCTTGCCATTTTTCAGGAAAGCAACCTTCATTCCTTAACAGGAAAGACTGCCATGAACCACTGACCAAGCAAGGTAAAAGGCCATTTCTCCAATCAGTTTTATTAGCTTTAAAGTCAATCTTCATTTCTTAAGGCTTTCTGATGACATTCAGAGTCCAGGCATGTCTCTCTCAGACATGACACTCCAGTCAAAGTCTTGGTTAATAAACCAGAATTGGAAACTGGTCTTATTGAATTCATGCAAAGAAACATATTGCCATAAAAATAATAACATTCACTCATTAAGAATTGCTAAATTCTGGGGGGATTATGTAGGGAGAAAAATATAAATGTTACAATATTGTTTATGAAGGCATAATTTACCAAATTGCTCTAGGAAAAAAAAGTTTCCTTATATCTTGAAAAAAAAAAGATCTTAAAATCAGCAGTATCTTGAACAAAGTTTTAAGAATGCTCATTATTTTCAGTTCATTTAGCTCCATATTATCAATTTTTGCTTATCCTGATTATTCACCAGTATTTTCATGAATTCAGTTGTTTCTTAGAGTTTTAGAAATCTTTATCTAGTTTTAAGTTATTATTTGCTTAGAAATCTGTAATTTAGAGTAAGTCAGAGTTCTTTTTATGAACCTTTTCAAAGACATAACTAACATATTTGCAAATGCATTAGAGTAAAACAATGACTGTCTGGAAGTGACAAACTTGAAATGACATGGTTATATGCCGGAAGCCAATTCCAGCGTGTCAGCAGGGCTGAATCATCTGGAGATGGCTGAGGGCATTTCCCCAAACCTGAAAAGGATGCATAAATGATTGCTTGCTGCCAGACAGCTGAGGGCATTTCAGTCTACATGTTATTGCCTCCTACTGGCCAAACACATGAACAGCCAAGGCATTTCCTCCAATCTGACAATGGATTCTGTATACTAAACTCTGGCCTTTGATGTGTATATCTACCTTGCCTTAGAACAAATTATGTTAATAAAAAGCAAGGGGTCCTGAGACAAGGAGAACTTAGTTCCTTTAGCTAAGTCTTCTCTGGCTCCCCAAAATGCCTTCCAAAATTATGTTTCGTCTCTGGACTCTTGATTAATTTACACACAGCGCCTTCTTCAGATTCCTGAACCCTTCTAGATGCTGGATCAAGACCCCTGGCAGTTATAGATTTGATTATAATGTAATTGATGAAAAAAACTTTGCTTTTTTGGTAAGATATTAACTTCCCAAGATAATAATTTCTTGATAAATAATAATTATTATGAAATGACACAAAAGAACAATGCAAAACCCATATTTTTAGATTTAACATATAACTTCAATATATAAAGAACAAATAATATGCAAGATGTTAAAAGTTGTACATGGCTTATTGGAAGTGTGCATTGAGCACTGAAAACAATTCATACATTTTCAATGTGTGGGTCACAAACACCTGGATTTTAACTGTCAGATGACTGGTGTCACTGACAGGATACCTGCTACCCCTGAGAGTTTTCTGTTTGAATTTGGCTTTGAATTTTGCAAGTTCCTTCCTAGGGCAGGCTGAACATTTAGAACATCCATTTTAATAAACATATATGTATTTAAATAGAATATATTTATTAATATTATTCTACCTGGCAAAATTTCCCATATAATTTCAAGCATATTAAATAGGCCTATGTAGCTCAAAAAACTTCTTTTATATGGAGAGAAAACAGATCTTTGAGGTATTCCAGGGGCCCATTGGAATAACTCAAACTCATTTCTTGGATAAAAAAAGCATTTTAAAATTCAAACTTTGGGAAGGTTGTCAAACAAACTTAACCAAGAGGTCATAATATAAATTTTTTGTAAACCTGGGTAAAACTAACACATATTTTAGGTAAAACTAACCGGGTAATAACTTTAAAATTGTTAATCAAACTTAAACTGGTTTTAATATTAAATATTTTGTCCAGACCACAGAATCTTGCTTAATTTATATAAATACTTAATTTCTTTAGGCCAATAAATATTTCATCATAGCACACCACATATAATACACAGATGAACACATATCACATAAACACCATACACATAACTTGAATTAGTAATTTTATAGACAAGTCATAAGATTTTTTTCATTTGTGTTTGATGACTTTTAAGAAGCCTAGATAAGGGGGGAACTTTAAATCTTTTTACCCATTCAGAAATAACCAGCTTTAGAACAACTCAATTTCAATTCTTGTCTTCAAAAATGCATTTTTCTATTTTATATCTTCTATTACCAACCATACAGGGGGTTTTAAACTTAATTTTAACTCAACTTTTAGAAAATTTAATTTATTTAGTAACAACTAAAAGTAAGTGACTAGCATTGTTTAGGTTGGCAAATACATTTTATGATTTCTAGAAATAAAGGCTCTTTTACTGGCAAACACATTCATCCCTTTGAGAGACATACCTAGCAAAGTATAACACATGTATTAACAGTTCCAAGTCTATTTTCTACCTTTATTTTTTTTGTAAAAAAAGGACAAAAGTAGGTGAACTTAAGACTTGTCTAGCAATTAATATTTATTAGCTGAAATAAGTTAACTTGATCTGCTCAGATGGCTATGGTTTCTTTTTTTCTTTCAATAAGGATTACCTTTTAGAAACTTGTATTTTAAAAGATGGTCCAGATAAGAGTTTGTGGGCTTTGAATTGTTTCTGGACTCATACCTCTGGCCCTGTAAAGACTTTATTTGTAAAACAAGGACTGTGATTTTTAATATCTCAAGAGGGGTTGTCACCCAAATGTTGACAAACAATTGACAAATCCATTCACCCATTTTTGGAATATTTCTTTTTCCATTTGGGTATATTTTTCTTTCAGACTCAGTAGCAATTATAGAGAGATATAGTTTACAGCCAGTACATAGTTTAGGATCATGTCTGAGAGCCATAAAGACTTGTGTATATGGGACTGCTGTCCATTTCCCTGGAACCAGCAAAACTGGTCTAGCTGCAATTCTTACAAAGGACTAGGTTGTTCCCTCAGGCCATAAAGGCTTGGTATGGGAATTCAGTCCATTTGCCCTGACCACAGCAGAAAAGATCTAACTGGAGAATCTCTCTATATAAAAACGGTTGGACCAGTAGCTGTGACACTCACTGACCACCAGGGGGCAGACACTCAATGCTCAGGCATGGAAACATGGAACAGATTAATGAATCTCAGAGGAAAGGGGGATGGGGGAGGGTGGGAAGAAATTAACCAAAGATCTTATATGCATCCTAGAGGCCCGGTGCACGGATTCGTGCACCAGTGGGGTCCCTCAGCCTGGCCTGCAGGGATTGGACTGAAACCCATAGTCCGATATCCCCCAAGGGGTCTCAGATTTCAAGAGGATGCAGGCCAGGCCGAGGGACTCCACTGGTGCACGAATCTGTGCATCAGGCCTCTAGTGTGTTATAATTAAGGCTCTCATTCTTCAGCCAGGCTTCTGGCTCCCTACTTTGTATGGGACATGCTGTATTGTCAAAGACTAATCTTGCAGTAGCCGGTTTGGC
>NW_005871176.1:836121-838472 GCF_000147115.1 Myotis lucifugus | reverse complement strand
TCTCTCTGTGGGGGGGGGCCCCTGCCTTCGGGTCTCCCTAAGAGGCAAGGGGAAAATATCCTCAGGGGAGGGATTAAAAAAAGAAGACAACGAAGAAAAGAAGAATGATCTCTTTTTCTTTAGAGTTGGGGGGTCAAATTTTGGCCAGTTTTTGAGGATGGATTCTATGGGGAGATTCCTGAGAGATGGAAGGTTGGTTTTCCATCTGGAAAAGAATAGCGGAGAATGGGCGTCCCTGATTCCCCCCTCCTCCCCTCTCCCTCCTATGGTGGGCTTTCGAAGGAGAGCATCCCTGCTTTGTGCCTGGGTTTCCAGACTCAGCCAGCCTTACCCCGTTTACCCGCCCCCAGTCTCATGCGGAGACCACATCCCTAAACTCACCAATGTGATCTCCTCCTTCCTCTCCGACCCTCGTTGCTGGGGTTTGGGTGCACACCCTAGTCTTGAGCAACTGAGCTTGCCAGTGCGGCTCTAATCTTTCCCATTCCTCAGGGCAGCCCCTGACGTCAAGGATAAGGATTTGACCCTTTTTTTGTTCGTTTTTTTAATCTTCACCTGAGGATATTTTTTCCATTGATTTTTTTTTTTATTTTTTAGAGAGAGTGGAAGGGAAGGGGAGAGAAAAAGAAAGAGAAACGTCAATGTAAGAGAGACACATCGATTGGTTGCCTCCCGTATACACCCTGACTGGGGCTGGGGATCGAGGTACATGCCCTTGACCGGAATTGAACCTGAGACCCTCAGTCTGCAGGCTGGTGCCCTAACCACTGACCAACCAGCTAGGCAGGATCTGACTTCTTGTTGTCTTTCATTCATTTCTGAAACTCACAGGAAAAGTGGGAAACGCATTGGAGATGACTAGCGTTGCAGAAAGATTTGCCACCTTCCGGCCAGGGCCTCTCTTCTGTTTCATTCCCATTTCCGTTTTCTGTAGCCCTTCTCAAGGCGACCCCGCTCTCCTCAATAAAAACAGACTTCTCCTGCCGGAGTGTCCCAGCAGACCCTACTTCGTCATTCTGTTGCTTTGCTCCCAGAAACCAGTAGGTATATGAATTGGAATCGCTCAGAAGGCCAATACCATATTCTCTAACAGTTAAATTGAATTCCTTTGCAAACCCATCAGGGCCCAGGAGAAAGTCCGGGAAATCTTTAGGCAGATTCCCTCATTCTTGTTCTAGTTTAAGGAATGTATACAATCTGCTTCCCCTCTCCCTGAAGGCCCACCTTTCCGGTTCTTCTCTCCTGGGCGCCATTACCTGTGCCTCTGCTGAAGCCCCTGCTTTCCAATAAGATAAGCTTCCCATTCGTTCAGTGTGAGTTGTAGAGCTGGCTTTCCCTGATTTGTATGCAAACATTAATTCAGGCACCCAAGTGCTACATTTTGACCGTCTTAGGTTGATATCACTTCTAGTTAATTTGCCCCATTTCTGAAAGTACTTGTGAGTAAAGTATTTCTGTTAATTGGAAGACATATTTATGGGGGGCTGGGGCTGGGAGTTTCTAGCCTTGGAGGCACAATTTCCCATGTTGGTTTTAGTTTTATTTTGAGGTTGTAGGGTCTGCACGAATTCCTAGGGATTTTGTGTAGTGGGTTGATAAGTATACTGCTGTGGGTTGAGCGCCAAGGGGCTTTTATTTCCCAGATCATCTCAAACCCTCCTATGTGCCTCGCTTTCTCTCCCCAGCTGCCTGCCACAGCCGTGAGGACTCGGAGCACCAGGTCACCAACCTTTATGGGCACTCCCCAGACAAGTCAAATAATTCATTGCAGTTGAGTTGGGGTTCCCGATGGGGCTCCTGAACACGGTGAGATACAGCCTCTGACACCTCTGCAGAGATTCCTATCACCTAGGAATACCGGGATTCAAGCCGGAGGGAGGATTGCCCCTCATCTCTGGAGCTGAACAAGTTCAGCTCTCATTTACGTGGTAACAGATTTCCTTCAGACCCTCAGAAAGCAATTCCAACTGAAGAGCCAAAGTTAAAAGCCAGCCACCCATTTATCCTGTCCTCGGTTAGCTTGAGAAAGGGAAGAAGAGGCATCCTTCCAGCTGAAAGGCAAGGATCTCTCTCCATTGGAACTAGTAACCTGCCCGGGAATGTCAGCCTGCATTTCACTCCAGACACAAAGGAAGGAGAAGAAAGGGAAGAAGAGGCATCCTTCCAGCTGAAAGGCAAGGATCTCTCTCCATTGGAACTAGCAACCTGCCCAGGAAAAGCATGGGAAAGCCCTGAGTGAGTTTACAGTGTTCCTGGGTGCATGGACGTTGTCTTGCAGGCAGGGTGCCTAGTGCAAACTTCCAAAAGGGCCATGACCAAGCCATCCTGCCAGAGGTCTCCTAGTGGCGAGC
>NW_005871176.1:819333-835989 GCF_000147115.1 Myotis lucifugus | reverse complement strand
GGGGCGAGGACGACTGGCTTACCAGGGATGAAACAATCCGAGTCACAGTAAGAACAGTCCAGGTGGCGGTACCAAATATGTTACTGGCAAGAAGACAAGGCCTTGGTTCTTGTCTTCTTGAAGGAAAGATTTCAATCAAGAGACAAAGGGCAGCGAAGCAAGCAAGAATTTACTGGCCGCAGCAAAAACACACTTAGGACAGAGAAATGGGAAGGGCATAGAAGAAGCAACAGGAGAGCCCAGGCTGGGCTGCTTTGGCTCACTGGGAGGTCAGAGGAAAGGGGGTTTTGGGGACAGGTTCAGGGGGTGAGCCCGGGATGAGCTGCCGCTGCCCGATGCTCCCCTGGTGGCAAGTCTCGTAGGGTCCCTTGGAGGGAAGAAGAGGGGAGGGAATGGTGCCAGCGTGCTCCCCTGGTGGAGCGTGCACACCGGGTCATTTGTGTTGAGGGTATTTATATCCCTCTATTGCAGGCGGGAATCTTAAGGGAGGTCTCAGGGAGGGTCTCAATAGAATATTCACCAGCTTCCCAGGTGAGCTCTTTCAGGGTCAGTGGTCTCTGCTAATTGGTTGGTGGTTGTAAGTCAATGCAGCCATAGGGTCATTTGTCTGGTTTTGCTACTTTTCCAGGCCTGGAGCTGAAATACAACTGAGGCCTAGATGTTATCTTTAGGAAGGTAAAGGTCAGGGGGTCCAAACTGCATGACCAGCGAAATGAAAAGTCAGGGGGTCCAAAGTGCATGACCAGCAATGTGCTAGGGGAGGAAAGGTTACCCGGGGGACGAGGATCTTGTTTTCCCAGTTTGCCCCTTGCTGGGCATCCAGGGCTTTCTGCCCTGGCGAGTTTCTGGACCTGGCCCATTGTCCTTGCTCTGCTCATGTCTGTCTAACTGCCTATACCAGTTTCCTCTCTGTTTCTGGGTCAGTCTTCTCCGTGACAGCACATCCCACATGCTGCCAAAGTCAGAGGTACCGGTCTGCCCCACAGGCACATGGGCCCTCATAAGCTGGCCCCATGGCCACCCTCTCCAGCCTCACCTTATACATCACCCTCTTCCCCAAGGCATTCCTGGAAGAAGCCTCATGCAATCCCCTTCAGTTTCCCAAACACACAATCCCCTCCCCCCCAAACAAAAGGGTGTTGAATGACTAACTGAAGTAGCTAATGCTTACTGAGCTCAGATACCATCTTAAGTTCTATCCTTTGGCATTGCTTTGGTTTGCACATTAGGAGACCAAGGCTCAAAGGAAAAGAAAAGGCTCACCCACATCACTCAGCTGGCAAGTAGCAAACTGAGTTGAACCTGATCAGTTTGACTCCCAAGGCCACGTAAGCTTAGCCCAAAGCCTCTCTGACTTCTAGGGGGAGGGTGGAACCTGGAAGTGGAAGGAGAGGCGGCTGGAGAGGAAGGGAGGGAGGGAGGGAGGGAGGGAAGGAGGGAAAAGGTCTCCCTATTTGGGCCAGGAATAGCATTTTCCTGTCTCTGTATTTCTTTCTATGTCCCAAATTGTTTGGTATGTGGTAGAAGCTCAGAAAAGGGTAAGAAATGTTAAATAGCCCTAGCCAGTTTGGCTCAGTGGATAGAGCGTCAGCCTGCGGACTGAAGGGTCCCAGGTTCGATTCCGGCCGGGGGCACATGCCTGGGTTGCGGGCTTGTTCCCCAGTTGGGGGTGTGCAGGAGGCAGCCAATCAATGATTCTCTCTCATCATTGATGTTTCTATCTCTCTCTCCTTCTCCCTTCCTTTCTGAAGTCAATAAAGAAATAATGTTTAATAAAAAAAAAGAAAGAAATGTTAAATAGATATTGACTATTTCTATTCCCGATGACAAATATTTTCCAGTGGTTTGAGTTAAAAAGAAATTCCAGCAAGGCCTCAGGTCAACATAAACAGGAGTCTCAGCCCTAACTCTATTTATGACTGCCCAGCTTTGCCCCAATTTCACAGGTGATCTGGGTAACCTCCATCTTCCCTCCAGGTGTGGCCTTGCCTACATAAGAACCACACAGCTGCCCTGGCTGGTGTGGCTCAGTTGGTTGAGTGTCGTCCCATACACCAAAAGGTGGTATGTTCCATTCCTGGTCAAGGCACATACCCAGATTGTGGATTTGATCCCACTTGGGGCATGTGCAAGAGGCAACCTATAGATGTTTCTCTCACACATTGATGCTTCTCTCTCTCTCTCTAATCAATAAAAACATATCGTCAGGTGAGGATTAAAAAAGAACAACATAGCTCACAAGTTTTGACAGCTGATGAGTAAAGATCCCAGTAGCCCGAGGGATATCCTGCAACAGGGTCTGCGCCTCGCCCAGCCTCCCAAGGACCTCTCTGCTCCCCGGATCCCACCTTCTCCAGTCCCTCCAGCTCCAGCTGGTTGGCCTCCCTGGTGTGTGCAGCCCCCATGCCCGGAACTGACCTCTTTGGCCTGGAGCCCCTGTCCCTGCTGGCTCCCCGCCTCCTGCCCCAACATTGGGGACCTCGGGCTGCAGATCCCCACAGACTCTTGGGCTCCAGAATCTTACAGCCGGAAATGGGAGTGAGCCATGAAAGACGGGCCTGGAGGCAGCGAGGAGCGACTTCTGCCGGACCCAGCGCGCATGCCCCTGCTCAGCCCCCAGTGGCTTCCACAAACGCAAGAGTCCAGCCAAGTCCCGGAGACTGGGGCTGGCGCTCCTGCCACGGGGCTGGGCAGTCACCCAGAAACTTCCGGTGGGGCAGATTGGAGTCCCGAATGATCCAGGTCACAGCCTTATGGGCTCTAAGGCCTCTGCTAATCCCGCGGCCTGGAGCAATCGCCCAACCTGGGCCCTGAGCTCAGAAGTTTAAGGATCTAACAAACTGCTAAGGAACTTGACTGAGTAAAATTTATACCTATTCATTTTTTGTTGTCTAATTCCATTGGCTAAGACTTATAGTAAAATATTAAATTCCAGCCGAAACCGGTTTGGCTCAGTGGATAGAGCGTCGGCCTGCGGACTGAGGGGTCCCGGGTTTGATTCCGGTCAAGGGCATGTACCTGGGTTGCGGGCACATCCCCAGTAGGAGGTGTGCAGGAGGCAGCTGATCGATGTTTCTAACTCTCTATCTCTCTCCCTTCCTCTCTGTAAAAAATCAATAAAATATATTTTTAAAAAAATATTAAATTCCAGGTGGGAAAGCAGGTCCTTTGTGTGTTATTTTTCACCTTAATTGATTTATTATTTCAACCTGTATTTATTGAGTGCTTGCTACATGCCAGGCACTTCACTAAGCATGCAATAAAGCAAAACAGGAGGTTATTGTCATATTGAATTGCATTAAATTCTGAAAAATTCACAAAATATCATTATACATTGCATGATTTCAGACATGTTGAAAAACTTTTTTCTGAAGTTATAAAAACCCCTCTTTTTTATTAAATTAGTTTAGTTAAATCATTTGCAATGATTAATTTTACATACGAATTTTTTTATATTTCTCCAAAAATAATACTTTCTAGTGAAATTGCATCAATAATCAGAACTGTGTCTAATCATTAATATCAAAGTCATTTAAAAATAAATAACACAGTAACAATTGAGAAAAGAACAATTTATCTTATTCAGGAATTTCTACCCAGATAAAAAATGACCATAGCCCTATCTCCTATGTTAGTGGGGAAATGTGAACAATAGAGCGATTAAATCAAAAGTAAAATAAAATGCCAATATTTTAAACATATATGCAAAACAGAAAACTTCTCTGCTGCACAAAAATGAAATCATTAGTAAAGTCATAGTCGGAGCAACCCATGATTCAATAGAAGGTTAGCAGGAGGCAGTGGTGTGCTGGCAAATGTTTTATAACTAACTTTTGAGAGAAAATAATCAACAAACCTTGATTTGTAGTTTGTCAGTTTCCCACTGTGTGAGTACTCCCGCTGTGGCTGGTTTGAGGCTACCACCATGACACTGCTGGCTGTGGAAAGGCGGGGGTGGGGGGAGGGGGACAGGGGGGATTGTTAAATTGGACTTTATTAAAGTTAAAAACTTCTGCTGTGTGAAAGACACAAGCCACAGACTACCAGGAAGTGTTTGCAAAAGCACATCTTTGGCAAAGGACTTGCATCCAAAATATACAAAGAACTCCCCTCAAACTCAACAATAAGGAATTAGGCAAAAGATTTGAGCAGACACCTTGCCAAAGAAGGTATATAGATGGTAAAAAAAAAAAAAAAGTTGAGAAGATGCTCCACACCATACGTCATCAGGGACTTGCAAATGAAAACAACCACTATTTGGGTAGCTAAAATCCAAAACACCGACAACACCAAATGCTGGCGAAGACACGGAGCAACAGGAATTCTCATACCTTGGGAGTGCAAAATGGTGCAGCCATTGGAAGGTGTCCGGCAGTTTCTTACAAAGCTAAGTAGAATCTGACCATCCCACCCAGCAATTGGACTCCTAGGTATTTACTCAACAGAGATGAGAAGTTACATGTGCATGAAAACCTGCCCTTGCATGTTTATAGCAGCTTTATTTATAACCATCCCAAACTGGAGGCAACCAACCTGTCCTTCACTAGGTGAATGGATACACACACTGTGGCACATCCATATAGTGAGATGTTATTCGGTGACAAAAAGACATGAGCTATCGAGCCACAGACAGATACCGAGGAGCCTTAAATGCATAGTCCTACATGAAAGAATCCAATCTGAAAAGTCTACATACTACGTGACTCCAATAATATGACATTCTGGAAAAGGCAAAACCATGGAGACAGTAAACAGATCATTGGTTGGCAGCAGCATGGGGGGAGGGGGGTTGGAGCAGAGGACTAGGTGCAGCCCAGGAGAATTTTAGGGCAGTGAAACTATTCCGTAAGACACAGTGATGGTGGATACATGACATCAATCATTTGTCAAAACCCATAGACGAAGTGTCCCTCTTGATGTAAACTATGGACTTTAGTTAATAATAATGTATCAATATTAACTCTGTGGATGAAAGGGGCCACATGCTGACCTGACAAGCTCAGGGAAGGCCTGTATGGCCGTCTTGCAAACTCAGAGACCTAAAGTAACCACAAAGGATGGTCTGAAATTAAACTTTAACTAAAAGCAGTTATGGTGGGCAGTTATGTCCTAGGCCAGTATCTTCACTGACAAGATCAACTTTGATCCTTACTGAGACCATTTGCCTTTTTGCCTCTAAGATAACATACCCTTGAAATGTCTGGGTAACTTGTAACTTCCCTTTTTTCTGGAGCCCCTGGGGCACAACCAAATGTTCTGGGCGCCAGGACAGATACTACAAATTCCTTCATTATCATGTTAATTGATCCTGCACCCACCTAAGTATGTGTCTATCATTTTACTTTTATCCTATCACAGAGGTGCCCCCCCACCCCCCCACCCCCACCCCTTCGCTTAATCCCACCTCCTTAAATCTGTCACCAATGAATTTCATGTATAAATACGGATGTAACCCTGCCATTCTCCAGAGCACTATCTCAATTCATTGAGGTTCTGCTTCCCGGCATATGTCGACAGTTTGGCTCAAATAAACTCACAAAAATTCTTTACAGGTTTCAATGGTTTTTTAACGTTGACAACTCCTTTATTTCGAGAAGTGTACCACACTAATGCAAGATGTTTATAACAGGGGTAACTGTGTGTGTCCTGATTGGGAGGAAAATATATGGGAATTCTGAACTATTCTTCTGTAAATATAAGACTGTTCCAAAAACCCCAAAGCCTATTAATTAAAAACAACAACATTGTTGCAATAAGTGCTTTCACATGATTAGCTATATTCTTGATTATGATGCAAGCTGGGTACCCCGGGATGCTGAGCCCAGCTAGGACACCTTCTTCCCGCACCTCAGAGCCTATTTCCTGTCTGACTGGCTCTCATGCTCTAGGGCAGTGCTTCTCAAATCTTCCTGAGCCTACAAGTCACCCTGGGATCTTGTTAAGACGCAGATTGTAACCCACACATCTGGTTTGAGTCCTCAGATTTTTTTTTATGTATTTCTAACACATTCCCTGGTGATCCCAGTGCTGCTGGTATGTGGTCCAGACTCATGGTGTAGCAAGAGGTACAAACAGACACACAAGACCAGATGTCCCAGTCGCCACCTTCTGTGATCTCTTATCTAAATGAGGGAAGAAATATCTAATTCCATGACAATGCTAATCAATGCTTTTTGTGTTTATTTTTTTAATCCATCTTTTAAAAATGTATGCGTTCACTGACCTTTCTTTCTGAATCACGTTCATTTTCTGTTTCCAAAGGCATTGGACCTGTTTGCTCAACTAAATGAGTCAACTGGGATTGGAAATTCATGTGTCTGAATGCAAGTCAGCAAAGGGTTAATAACAGCCCTAGCCACTTTGACTCAGTGGATAGAGCAGCGGTTCTCAACCTGTGGGTCTCGACCCCTTTGGCGGTTGAATGACCCTTTCACAGGGGTCGCCTAAGACCATCCTGCATATCAGATATTTACATTACGATTCATAACAGTAGCAACATTACAGTTATGAAGTAGCAATGAAAATAATTTTATGGTTGGGTCACAGCATGAGGAACTGTATTTAAAGGGCCAGAAGGTTGAGAACCACTAGGATAGAGCATCAGCCTGCAGATCCAAGGTCCCCAGGTTTGATTCTGGTCAAAACCATGGACATCGATTGCAGGCTTTACCCCACCCCCGGGCAGGAAGTATATTGGAGGCAACCAATCGATGTGTTTCTCTCACATCGATATTTCTCTGTCTTTCCCTCTCCCTTCCACTCCCTCTAAAAAATCAATGGAAAAATATCCTCAGGTAAGATTTTTTTTTAAAAAAGGTTAATAACACTCCATGGCATCTAAAAGGGCAACCAAATATTTGTGTTTGCGCAAGGCCCTGTGTGGTGGACAGATTGGATACACAAATCCTAAAAGCCACAGACACTCGGCACCTTATAAAACAGCAGTGCGCCGGCTCTTCCCCAAGTGCATTTTATGTCCCTGAGGCTGTGGCGGTCACTGCTGGGGTTGCCCAGACAATGGCTCCTTTGGAGTTAGTAAGGACGCCCTTCAGGCTTGAAGGAGAGTTTTAAGCCAAGTGGCAAACACAGTGAGAGGGAGGTGGTTGATTGTACAAGTTCCCAGCTAGCCTGGACCTGGTGCAGAGGCTGGGAGGAGGGTGGTGTCCCAGCTCCCCTGTGAATGCTCAGAACCTCAGCTTCCTGGTCTGCAAATTCTATGATTGCGCTCCATCAGCACCAGGGGCCCTTCCCACTCTGCATTCTTTGTTTTTATTCCAGGCACATTCATTCCCAATCAGGGCTCCGGCCTTCCTTTCCCAGGGCAGGGGTTTCCAGTTTCCAACTACATCCCCCTCCCCCATGCTCATCCCTCAATGGT
Source organism: Myotis lucifugus (assembly GCF_000147115.1). Classification (NCBI taxonomy): domain Eukaryota; kingdom Metazoa; phylum Chordata; class Mammalia; order Chiroptera; family Vespertilionidae; genus Myotis; species Myotis lucifugus. Next base: position 828,611 of record NW_005871176.1, on the reverse strand, counting down.
CCATTGAGCAGTGTTGAGATGAGGCGCCAGATTTCTGCTGCCTGGCATCACGTCTCAAAGCCAAGGGGATGTCCAGTTGGGCCCAGTGGCCTCGCCTGGTAAGGCTGGGTACCCCAGGATGCTGAGCCCCGCTAGAACACCTTCTTCCCGCACCTCTGACCCGTCTCCACTGACCTTGGGTGGCCTCAGGGACACGGCCACAGAGGCCTTGGCTCCAACCTGTAGCCAAAGAAGACCGTGCTGCAATGGAGTAGGTGCAGAAAGCCAGCTAAGGAAATGACTGAACAGGAGCCAGCACAAACCAGAGCACCTATTTGTGTGAGCAAATCAAACTGTTGATTTCAACCAAACACAAGCTCGTCAAGAAGCCATGAACAGGCTTTTCCCAGGACCTTCTCAGCTGCAGGTCCTGAGATTAGACCACAATTCTGTCCGGTTATGAGTCAAACACATTCCAGCTCACCTATCAGTCAGCTCAGAGCCGCCCAGAGGTGGGGCCTAGAATTCATCTTGTGGCCCTCCTGCCGGGTGTCTGGGACAGGCCCCTGTCCCCACATAGTTACCATTCCTTCATGCATTAATTCACTCAGCACACACGGATGGAGCCCCTCCCTTCTACAGGCCCTGTGCTGTGTGCTGAGGACAGAGATGGGCAGCAGCTAATCATCTCACCGGGTCAGCTCAGAACTAGTCCCCTGGGCGTTTTCAGCTCATGAGAGGCAGGGGGGCTGGACTTGATCCTCACAGAGCTTTTCCTCTGCAGAGGGCTTCTGTGCTCACCGTCTGCGTCCTGGCACTCTCCAGGCGGTTTGCACTGAAGGGGCAAGTTTCTTACACCTTCCTGGAGCATGGCCTGGGGTGATAGAGAAGTAGGAGATGCAGGGAGTTTCTGGTCGGATGGAAAGACCATTCCACCTTCTTGAGGGGCTCTCCATCCGCAGGGAGAGACCCGGCTCTGTGCTTGCAGAGCCCCTGGACGTCGGAGAGCCACCTGTGAGGCGGACAGATTGTACATATAAGGACCAGTATCCAAAGGCAAGCAGCACCTTATAAACAAGCAGTGAGCTGGCTTATTCCCAAGGGAAGGAAGGGCGGTGGCTTCCCCCTAGGAGAGGCCCTCTGACATAAGATATGTAGAAAGAGGGATCATTTCGGGCCCCACCCACTGCAAGCATGAAGGAGAAGCCCGCATTCATAAGCTGAGAGATTTATGACAGGAGGCAGCAGGCAGGCCAGGGTGGAGCGAATGTGAGATGACCCTTCTGAGTGCCAATTTTCTTAAGTGGAAAACGGAATGAGGTACGCTCTCTGGAAAAGATGAAAAGGTGGTTTTATTTGTGTCCCTGGATCAAATCCTAGAGGGAGTCTGAGCAATGGCGAGACGCAGCCAACCCGAAGGGACGTACGGAACCACGGAGCTGCACGGTCCACGAAGGGTCATTCCGTGCGGCCACTGCTGCAATGAAAGACTCGCTTCATTCGGCTCCCAAAGGGCTGTTGGCCTCTTCCGTGAGTTCATGCCAACACTAGCCTCTGATTGCCTCTGAGCCTTAAAACCATGCCCCAAATGAGGTTCTTTCTGCATCTATCCTAAACCTGCCACTACTCATTCTCTCTCTCTTTCTCTGTCAAATACTGAATTGATTGAAAACAAGGGCTGATCAGTAATATTTCATATTCAATAACACGGCTTCACAGTGTCACAGGTTGAGCCAAGAAGGCCAGAAGGCCTGTAGCAACCTGCCCCCTTCTGACCTCTCCACCTGCATTTCATTCTCTGTGCTCCATCCAGCTGGCTCTTCTCTCTTCCTCCTGTTCCCAGCCATGGCACTCACAGCCTCCTCTGTCTAGAATGCCCCCATCCATCTTCCCCTGGGGCACCACGCAGGGGTGGAGGTCTAGCTCATTTAGAATAAAAATATTTACCAAAGGGCAGTGCCTCCTACAGAATCACTGGGAGTCCTGACAACGCAGGCTGAGTTCCCCAGAGTCACAGAGTCGGTCTGCCAAGGGGCTGCTGCTTCGGCCACAGCAGGAAGCTGCTCCTCATACCATGAAGATATCACCACAGCCGCCATCACCAGAATCACGCCTCCGCCTCAACACCAGGCCAGCAAACGGCTGACTTGCATCTCACCCCTGCTCCCATTCGTTCACACAGGAACTCACACCGGAAGTCACAGATCATTGGAATAGGTAAATATTTATTAAAGAAATTAAGTTGATAATTAATAGCTTTCCAAAACAGAAACCACCAGGTCCAGATGGTTTCATTGGTGAATTCTACCAAATGTTTAAGGAAAAATTATACCAATCTTTACAAACTCTTCCAGAAAATAGAAGCAGAGGGAATTCTCCCTAATTCATGCTACAAGGCTGGCATTCCTCTGATACCAAAATAAATTTTAACAGAGAGATTATATGAACATAAGTACAAAAGTTCTCAAAAATATTAGCAAGTTGGATCTAATGATGTATATCAAGAACTATACCTTACAACCAAGAGGGAATTATTCCAGACATGCAAGGTGGGTTCAATATTTGAAAATCAATTAATGTCTTCTGTTCCATCAATACATTAAAGGGAAAAAATTGTATGATCATAACAATAGAATCAGAAAAAGCATTTGACAAAATCCAATACTTATTCATGATGAAAATCTCTCAGCCAACTAGGAATAGAAGGGCATTTCCTCAGCTTGATAAAAAACATCTACCAATAATAATAATAATAATAATAACAACAACAAATCTAGACACAGACCTTACATGCTTCACAAAAATTAACTCAAAACAAATCATAGACCCCAATGCAAAATAGGAAGCTATAAAACTCCTGAAAGATAACATAGGAGAAAGTCTAGATGACCTTGAGTTTGGTGATCACTTTGAGTGTGTGGGTGTGTTTCCCAACTTTGAGTGTTGAGAAGGGCAGAAGCAGTGACATCCCAGTAACAATAAGCATCCTATCTCCCAGATCTTTGTTTCTAAATACGAAGGAAGGAAGGAAGGAAGGAAGGAAGGAAGGAAGGGAGGAAGGAAGGAAGGAAGGAAGGAAGGAAGGAAGGAAGGAAGGAAGGATGGAAGAAGGAAGGAGAAGGGTGTGGAGAAAAGAAAAGAACCAGGAATCCTAGGAGAAATGTATGATTGGAAAGTTAAAATACCAGATAGCTTGGAACATTTTGTAATGCCAGAAAGTAAGGAAATGCAAAGAAAAAAATGATGACGAGGGCATGCCAAAAGGACATAGCTGTCAACATAAAGGTGCTCTCCATGGCCAAGATGGGACAATCTGAGCAAGGAAAACAATAAGGATGGTATTGACTCACACTCCATAGATGAAAATAATGAGCGCATACTAATATAAATAATTATTTGAATAAATAAATACAAAGAAAAGGTCTTACCTAAAGTAGAATTTAAATTCTTAACGTTGAAGGCGAGAAATAAAAAAACAATAGTAACAATGGTTGCAGGCAAGAAGATGGATTGATGCTAAAATCAGTGAGCAGAAGTATGAGGAGAAATGGAACGTTTGTATGGTTTCAAAGTAACTCCCCCCAAGATACATACTAATTACAAAAGGACAAATAGTAATTTTCCAGTGGGGATACCTGGCAGACACCACCTTACCAAGTGATCAAGGTGAACATCAGTAGTAATGAGACCTATCGATATCATCGACCATTGATCCATTTCCCTGAGAGAGCACACTGTCACTTCTGTGATAGTGCATACCCTCAATCTGGTCATGAGAAAACACCAGATAAACCCAACAGAGGAACATTCTATAAACACTGGAGCAGTGCTCTTCAAAAAGTTTGAAGGTCACAAAAAGCAAGGAAAGACTAAGGAACAATCACAGATTGGAGATGTGAAAACTGCATGCGATGTGGCATCCTGAATTGGATCTTGGAAAAAAGACATTCGTAGGAAAACTGCTGACATTCCAATAAGGTCTGTAGATGAGTTAATAGTGTTTGCTTGCTGGTTCCTATCATTGTACCATGGCTACATGTGGGGTGTTAACATTTGGGGAAGCTGGAATTCCCGGGGAATACAGGCATGTCCCACTGCAACTTTCCTGTAAGTGTAAGTGTGTTTCAAAATAAGGTGGTTTTTTTAAGAGAGAGAAATAAGTAATTTTTCCTCATACACAAAATAGGAAATAGTAGTAGAAAACAATTCAACCATAATCCTGAGATGAAAAAGAACCATTGCCAAAAGGCTGAGTCTTTTAAGTATAAATAATTAAAAATAAAAAACTTTTCTGAACACTGATGATGCTCAAAGCACTTTCCATCTAAGAAGGTCCAACCTATGTAAAATTGCAACCCACCTTCACCCACTCCCTCTTGCCACCCCTTCTCCATCTCTATTGCTTCTGTTCATTGCATGATCCCCACCGAACAGGCTGGCTGTATAATTTATTTTTGTGTCTTTTGTTTATTCTTTGTCCCTCTCCACAAAAAGGCGCACCTTGAATACAGGTGTTTGTTTTGTCCACTGATGTACTCCAAGTGCTTAAATTAGTCCTTGGGTGAAGGAGGCTGTCAAGAGACCAAATCAAGGACTTCAAATTCTTGTGGGGGAAACCCTGAGAAGATGGGACAAGAGCGACCACGTGGGCGGCCAGCAGAGCCCGTGAGTGCTGCGGCCTGGACGCAGTGCCAGGGCCCTCCAGGATCGGGGCTGTCAGGGAGGCAGTTTGCCTATTGTAGACATGACCATGTTCCCAACACTGCGGTGCTTAACAAAAGACCAAGGTCTACTCTAGCCCCTCCTCTCTGAACCCTGACTTAGGCTAAAGCAAACAGCTCTGAGAGCGAAAATCCCAGGCTGACAGCGATCCCTGGAGGGTGATGGGTCTGCTAGGCACAAGTCCCACCAGCTGAGGGGCTTAAATGGCAGATGTATTGTTTCAACGTTCTTGAGGCCAGAAGTCTGAGATCAAGGTGCTGGCATGGCCGGTTCCTCTGGGGAGCCAGGAGACAGAATCTGTTCGATTTTCTCCCCTAGCCGCTGGGGTTTCCCGCCACCTTCAGCGTTTCTTGTCTTAGAGAAGCATCATGGACCTCAGCCTACATCTTCACATGGTGTCCTCGCTGCGTGTGTCTGTGCCCAAATTTTCCCTTTTTGTAGGGACACCAGTACTAATGGATTCAGCCTAATAACTTTATCTTAACTAATCTGTTTTCAAATAAGGTTACACTCCGAGATACTGGAAGTTAGGACTTCCACACAGGACTTGGCCCGGGGACACAGTTCACCCTCACACAGGCCTAGCATTGGAACTACATTGCATCTCCGAGGTGAACACTGCCTCGAAGGCTGTCAGCACAGACGAGCTTATGCTGCAGTCACTACCCGTCTCAGTGACCAGTGACTGAAACCAACACGTCCTTCTCCCTAAGTCCCATGAGGGTCTGTGGGTCTCTCCCGGGCAGGTGTTCTCCAGGCCTTGACTCGGGGATCCAACCTGCTGCCTGCTTCTGGTCCCACCACGAGGGACAGGGAAAGGCCCCTCGGCACTAATGCTCAGGTGCTCTCACCAGAGCCAGTCCCCTGGGCCTGTGCATCTGGAGGGGCACCTGGGGAAGGGGGCACAGGTGGAGTGTTTAGGAGCTCCGGCCTCTGCCACGCTGGCTGTTTTGGTGCTGGTGTCAGGGAGTGTTTACCGAAGGCCCTGGAAGCTCCATTCTTAGCATGTCTGGGAGGGCCGGGGAGAAGGTATTTGCTTTAGGAATTAAAGCTGGAGTCACCCATGTTCCTGACGGGTGAAAAAGAAAGAACAATAGACCTGGGAAGCAGTCATCAGTTCTGTCTCTGGACAAGTTGAGTGAGGACTGGGGTAAGGTGGAGGCAGCGCTTTAGGGTGAACTCCAGGGCAGGCTCTGGCTTTTTCCAGAAGGGGAGGAGGAGGAGGAGGAGGAGGAGGAGGAGGAGGAGAAGGAGGAGGAGGAGGAGGAGAAAAAGAAAGAGGAGCACAAAGAGAAGGTGGCGGTGCTGGCCCAATTGGAAGGGACCATCTGCTTCACTGCACCCCTTTCCCTGCTGGGGCCCCAGGTGGGGTGGAGAGTGGGGGGCAGGTCAAGTCCTCACACCCCCACCACCTCCCACAGAAGCTCACATGGATCCTGGCATTTTGTAGAGGTTGAGTACGTACTTCTAGTGAATGAATTATTGATGGAATGAATGAATAACAATAAATGCTCTCCTTTTTCTAAATGCCCCCATTCCTATACCAAATGCCACATTCAGCCAAAAAAAGGAGCAATCCTCGCCCCAGCGATGGGCCTGCAGGCCTGTAGATGAGCCTTAGCCTGCAGCAGCGGACGCCCCTGCCCTCTCCTGACTCTGGTTCCAGGGAGACGACTGGTGCTCACACCCAGCGCCTGGTTACGGGAATGGACTGAAGTCAGCAATGAGGCCCCTGGAAAGATTACAAAATAATCTACAATTTTGGCATCTGCTAACAGCACATACTGTTTTCCATCCTCAGCTCTGTCCTGCAGGCTAATGAGGGGAAGAAAGGGGATAGCCCAGGGCTATAGGCATGCCAAACTTTGAGTCCACTCACTGGAGGCACTCCCACCCCTTTTGCATACCCACCAACTCCAATCCTTCCCTAGGGGGCAGCTATTTAAGGGGAGTTGGAGTTCAGACTTAACAAGACCAGCACTTGGAGCTATTAACAACAGCATTCTCTGAGAGGTAACACCCTAAAATTCATGCCCTGTCAGGAGTATGGGTCCTGCTCAGTGGCTGCCTTTAAGAATGGCTGTGTTGGCATATGTGTCCATGTGTATTTATGCATGTGTCTGTTGCATACATGGACAAATACATGCATGCGCATGATTTGGGGGGGATGTGCATAAGTGTGTTGTATGGGTGTGTGAGTGATTGTATGAAAGGAGGTCTGCATTAGTGGGTGAGTTCAGGAGTGGGTATATGCATGCATATGTGTGTGACTATATATGCATTTGCGCATGTGTATATGGGTAAGGGGTTGGAAAGTCTTGCAAAGAGAGGGTGCTGTTCTTTAGTTTTGGAAAAAATATTGGAGATTGGACTTCATAGATGGAATTCCCAAGCCTTGAATCCGGTTGGAACAAGTACGATATGTCTAATGGGGGGTTGGGGGTGGGGGGGGTGCACAACCTATGACCTTGGGAGTCTGAGTTGGTTGGGACGACCTGGTTGCACCCTCCAGGAACTCTCAGTCTGATGGGGAGCGTGGACATCTCCTGAGCGTACCGTGTGGGGGTCTCCTTGGGTCTGAGGCCTGCATGTGTGTGAAAATAGTCAAACAGAGCTGGGAAGGGTCAGGAGGCCCTGTGTGTGCATGCTCCTGTGTGTTCGTGTGTGACAAAAGTAGTCATCCTGGATCGAGGAGCATGTCTGTGTGTTCCCTTGAAGGTTCCTTTCTCCAGGGTTGCTGAGCAAGGGGCCAGGGTAGAAGCTGGGACCACCTGGGAGAGGAGTCTAGGCCAATCCATCTGCATTTCTCACACAGGGGACTGTCCACATGAAGACCCTTCTGTTGTTGGCCTTGACCATGGCCTTTGGTAAGAGCGAACCCTGACCTCTGGCCACAAGGGGGCAGCCCAAGATGAAAGCACCCTTAGCCCCAGCTTTCCTTCCCATTTCCATAGGCCCTCCCTCAGTGGGTGGGAGAGAGGTCCTAGTGGGAGGGGGAGTAGTAGAGAAGGGCAGAGAAGGAGGGCACAGGGCTCCAGGCCCCATCCCCAGGGGATGTCCTTCCAGGCCTGCTGCAGACCCACGGGAGTTTGCTGGATTTCCAGGAAATGATTTGGTTGGCGACAGGAAAGGATGCTGTGTCCAGTTATGGCTCCTATGGTTGCTACTGTGGCTGGGGTGGCCGAGGAACCCCCATCGATGCAACGGATCGGTGAGGCCACCCCAGCCCTCCCACCCTCTGCCCACTCATGGCCCCTGCAAGGCTGGGAGCTGCCAGGCAGGGCTGGTGCCCATTGTCACAGAACCCCAGGAGGTCCCAGCTGGAAAAGCAGCCAGCATGTTGGAACTCCGCTCTAGACCATTGCAGGGTCATTGGATCTCTGCCCAGGGTCAAGGGGCAAGACCACGGGGGGCCAGGCTCCCTGGAGCTGTGGGGAAGCAGCCCCAATCACATCTCCTCCCCACAGATGCTGCGCCAAACATGACTGTTGCTACAGACGTCTGGAGAGGCGGAAATGTGGCACCAAGTATCTGAACTACAACTTTGCTTACCGAAAGGGCCAAATCGTCTGTGGTAAGGACGTCCTACAACAGTGGTGGGGAACCTTTTTAGCTCGGTGTGTCAGCATTTTGAAAAACCCTAACTTAAATCTGGTGCCGTGTCACATATAGAACTTTTTTAATATTTGCAACCATAGTAAAACAAAGACTTATATTTTTGATATTTATTTTATATATTTAAATGCCATTTAACAAAGAAAAATCAACCAAAAAAAATGAGTTCCCATGTCACCTCTGACATGCGTGTCATAGGTTCGCCATCACTGTCCTACAATTTCACCCTGTCTCCTTGGTTTCTCTCTCTGCCTCCCGAACAAGTCTGAGATACCCTGTCTTAGAATAATATTATAAGCCATGCCAGATGCTCAGATCTTAGAGCATCAGCCCAAGGACCAAAGGGTCAGTGGCTTGATTCCTGGCCAAGGGCATGTACATGGGTTGTAGGTTCAATCCCTGGCCCCATATTGGGACTAATATGGGAGGCAACCAATTGATGCCCACTGTGCTGGGCACTGTGCTGAGCACCAGAGAGAGAAATACAAAGGGGCGCCCTGGCCCATTTGCTCAGTGGATAGAGCATCAGCCGTGGGTTCAATTCCAGCAGCACGTACCTCTGTTGCAAGCATGTTGGGTGCATGCAGGAGGAAACCAATCGATGTGTCTCTTTCACATCAATGTATCTCTCTGTGTGAGTCTCTCCCCCTCCCTTCCACTCTCCCTAAAAATCAATGGGAAAATATCCTCAGGTGATGATTAACAAAACAAAAAAAAAGTGGAAGAAATACAAAGGGACAGTGTCCCTGCCTCAGGGAGCTCATAGGTGAGTGGGAATTAAAGACAAGGAGAACACTAGATGGGAGACTCCAATAGGCAGCAAGCCAGAGGGCAGGGCCCTGAGCAGAGGCTGCGGTCCAGGAAGGCTCCTGACATCCAAGCTGAGTCTTTAAGGCTGTACAGGCACCAGGGGGGGAGGAGAGTGCCTGCACAGCCTTAAAGACTCAACTTGGATGTCAGGA
>NW_005871176.1:814774-817894 GCF_000147115.1 Myotis lucifugus | reverse complement strand
TTAGTTACAAGTAGGATGCTTCATGAACTAGTGCTTGTGAGCGGTGATCATACGGTTTGAGTCTACCTGACTCATGAAACTTTAGGCAGGTTTCAGTGCCTGCCTCTATGTGTGTGTGAACGTGTGTGCGTGTGTGTGCATATGTGTGTGTATGTATGGGTGAGTGTGTGTATGTGTATGTTTGTGAGTGTGTGTGTGATTGTATGTGAGAGTGTGTATGGGTGTGTGTATGTGTGTGTGCATGTGAGCGTGTGTATGTATGTGAGTGAGTATGTGTATGTATGTGTGTGTGAGTGTGTGAGAGAGTGTGTGTTGTGCGTATGAGTGTGAGTGTGTGTGCGAGTGTGTGTGAAAGTGTGTGTGTGTGTGTGAATGTGTGTATTGGTGTGAGAACAAACTGGTACAAGGCGATGTAGTGTAAGGGGTTATAAATACAGACTCGAGTCCGACTGGCTGAGTCACATCCGACAGCGCCACCTCGCTGAGCCTTCCTCCCCTCCTGTCATTGGCAATAGCTTTGGGCTTATTGGTGAAGTGGGAGAGGTACCAGCACCAGTGAGACCCAGCTGTGGCTGCTCCTTCCCTTGGGCGAGAGCAGCTCCTGCTGACTGTTCCGGGAAAACAGAGCCTCGGTCTTGATGTTTGGGGAGCTACAATTCGCACCTCCACGTGCAATATTCTCCTGTGTGTCCGGCCCGGGGGAGGCGGGTGCAGGTGTTGCTGCCAGCAGCTGGATGCCAGGGCACTATCCCCTCACCCGGGCCGGCTTCCCGGGCTGCCAGTCCCACAGGCCCGTGCTCAGAAGGGCATCGCACCTCGTTGCATGCTGTGTCCCAGCCACTTGAAATTCAGCATAACCTAGGGCCCCGCTTTTTATTCCACACTGAGACCCATAAATGACTGCTGGTTGCTACTTGCCCTCCCATCACCCAGGTTCCGCTGGGATAGTCGCACCTGGGCCTGCTACTTGAACAATCACCATCAGGGCGGCTGGGCGTGGGTCCCTGCTTGGGGTGCGGGTGGGAGCTGGGCTTTAGCCCAGGCGTGACCCAGAGGCGGTGCCTTCTGTCACTCATCTCCCAGAAGGGCTGCCTTTTTCTAATTTGGCATAAAGACGCTTCCTTTGCTGGCGGGAGCCCTGCTCATGTCCACGGGCACCCATAATAAGAGAAATGCACATTAAAACTCCACTGAAATATCATTTGTATGTATCAGAATAGATAAAAATCCAAAAGCATGACAGCCTGCCCTGTCGACAAGGCAGTGGGGGGAACAGGCGCTGTGGGAGGGCAAAATGCCCTCTGAGGGCAAATCGGCGTCTCCATCCACATTATGAGTGTGTTCATCCTTTGGCTCGGCGACCCCTCTTCTAGAAACTTGCTCTATGAAGGCACACAGGCACATGCAGAGCAATTCCTGGGGAATTTTTTTATTGCCACATTATTCTGAATTGGATTGGAAATAACCCAAGTATCCGTGCAGAGCGGACTAATGAAATAAGCAATGTAGACCTCAAAACGGAATGCGTCTGTTTAGGGAGGGAGGCTTTCTCTGTGGCAGATAGGAAATCGCCATGAGGGCAGCCAGGGAAAGGAATGGGGTGAATGGCAGTGTCGGGGGGTGGGGGGCGGGGTGCTGCATTTATGGAGGAAAGGGTAGAAGTGTGAACACATATGTGTTGCTATTGCCATACACCTTGAAGGACACCCAAGAAGTTCATTAGAATGGCTGCCTACGAGAGAAAGCAGGGCGAGCATGGGAATGGTGTGGGCACAGATGCGTGAGAGGAAGGTTCCTCGATGTGTACTCTTTAGCCCCATGCTTGTATTTCCTATTCAAAAGAAAGTGAGCATCAGCAAACACATTCCCCTCCTCAGACAGCCACCAAATGTTAGACAATATAGTCTCCTCCAGGAATTGGCCAACTGCGGCCTGTCTTTTTTTTTTTTCCAATAAGGTCTATAGATGAGTTAATAGTGTCTGCTTGCTGGTTCCTATCATTGTACCATGGCTACATGGGGGGTGTTAACATTCGGGGAAGCTGGGATTCCCGGGGAATACAGGCATGTCCCACTGCAACTTTCCTGTAAGTGTAAGTGTGTTTCAAAATAAGGTGGTTTTTTTAAGAGAGAGAAATAAGTAATTTTTCCTCATACACAAAATAGGAAATAGTAATAGAAAAAAATTCAGCCATAATCCTGAGATGAAAAAGAACCATTGCCAAAGGCTGAGTCTCTGTCCTAGCCGGCTTGGCTCAGTGGATAAAGCTTCAGCCTGCTGACTGAAGGGTCCCAGGTTCGATTCCAGCCAAGGGCACATGCCTGGGTTGTGGGCTTGATCCCCAGTCGGGGGTGTGCAGGAGGCAGCCGATAAAAGATTCTCTCTCATCATTGATGTTTCTATCTCTCTCTCCTTCTCCCTTTCTCTCTGAAATCAATAAAGAAATATATTTTTTTAAAAAAAGGTTGAGTCTTTTAAGTATTAATAATTAAAAAAAAAAAACTTTTTGCCCTAACCAGTTTGGCTCAGTGGATAGAGCATCGGCCTGCAGACTGAAAGGTCCCAGGTTCCAGCCAAGGGCATGTGCCTTGGTTGTGGGCATATCCCCAGTAGGAGGTGTGCAGGAGGCTGCTGATCAATGTTCCTCTCTCATCAATGTTTCTGACTCTCTGTCCCTCTCCCCTCCTCTCTGTGAAAAATCAATAAAATATATTTTTTTTAAAAACTTTTCTGAACACTGATGGTGCTCAAAGCACTTTCCATCTGAGAAGGTCCACCCTACGTAAAATTGCAACCCACCTTCACCCACTCCCTCTTGCCACCCCTTCTCCATCTCTATTGCTTCTGTTCATTGCATGATCCCCACCGAACAGGCTGGCTGTATAATTTATTTTTTGTGTCTTTTATTTATTCTTTGTCCCTCTCCACTAAAAAGGCGCACCTTGAATACAGGTGTTTGTTTTGTCCACTGATGTACTCCAAGTGCTGAAATTAGTCCTTGGGTGAAGGAGGCTGTCAAGAGACCAAATCAAGGACTTCAAATTCTTGTGGGGGAAACCCTGAGAAGATGGGACTAAAGAGCGACCACGTGGGCGGCCAGCAGAGCCCGTGAGTGCTGCG
>NW_005871176.1:811516-814674 GCF_000147115.1 Myotis lucifugus | reverse complement strand
ATCCTCGCCCCAGCGATGGGCCTGCAGGCCTGTAGATGAGCCTTAGCCTGCAGCAGCGGACGCCCCTGCCCTCTCCTGACCCTGGTCCAAGGGAGGCCACTGGTGCTCACACCCAGTGCCTGGTTACGGGAATGGACTGAAGTCAGCAATGAGGCCCCTGGAAAGATTACAAAATAATCTACAATTTTGGCATCTGCTAACAGCACATACTGTTTTCCATCCTCAGCTCTGTCCTGCAGGCTAATGAGGGGAAGAAAAGGGGATAGCCCAGGGCTATAGGCATGCCAAACTTTGAGTCCACTCACTGGAGGCACTCCCACCCCGTTTGCATACCCACCAACTCCCATCCTTCCCTAGGGGGCAGCTATTTAAGGGGAGCTGGAGTTCAGACTTAACAAGACCAGCACTTGGAGCTATTAACACCAGCATTCTCTGAGAGGTAACACCCCAAAATTCATGCCCTGTCAGGAGTATGGGCCCTGCTCAGTGGCTGCCTTTAAGAATGGCTGTGTTGGCATATGTGTCCATGTGTATTTATGCATGTGTCTGTTGCATACATGGACAAATACATGCATGTGCATGATTTGGGGGGGATGTGCACAAGTGTGTTGTATGAGTATGTGAGTGATTGTATGAAAGGAGGTCTGCATTAGTGGGTGAGTCCAGCAGTGGGTATATCCATGCATATGTGTGTGACTATATATGCATTTGCACATGTGTATATGGGTAAGGGGTTGGAAAGTCTTGCAAAGAGAGGATGCTGTGCTTTAGTTTTGGGAAAAAATATTGGAGATTGGACTTCATAGATGGAATTCCCAAGCCTTGAATCAGGTTGGAACAAGTAAGATATGTCTAATGGGGGGTGGGGGAGAGGTGCACAACCTATGACCCTGAGAGTCTCGGAGTTGGTTGGGATGACCTGGTTGCACCCTTCAGGAACTCTCAGTCTGATGGGGAGCATGTGAAAGGGCGATGAATATGCCTTCCATCTTGCCCCAGGGTAAGGGCTACGCCCTCCATCTTAGCCTGGATCCTCCATTTTTGGGCAGCCATGTGCTCGGAAAGGCTTCTTCCTGGAAGCCCAAGCCTCTGCTAGGCACACCCAGGACTTCTTTAAACTAACCAATGACAATCAAGGGTGGTGCGCACCATAGATATGACCACATCCTGTGTAACAAGACGCCGACTTGCGCCTGGCCAATCAGCAGGGCCCACGTCCTTTCTCCTCCCCTTACTCTAACCCCCTATAAAACCCCTCTCCACACAGAGTTCTCTCACTCTGCCACTTGGCTTGCTGTTACGTCGGTGAGTGTGGTCGGGGAGCCGAGCTAGCTCAAATAAAGACTTTTTGCTTTTGCATCGGACTCGGCTGGCTCCCTGGTGGGATTTTGGGGATCTTGAAATCTGGGCATAACAGCGTGGACATCTCCTGAGCGTACTGTGTGGGGGTCTCCTTGGGTCTGAGACCTGCATGTGTGTGAAAATAGTCAAACAGAGCTGGGAAGGGTCAGGAGGCCCTGTGTGTGCACCTTCCTGTGTGTTCGTGTGTGACGAAGGTAGTCATCCTGGATCGAGGAGCATGTCTGTGTGTCCCCCTGAAGGTTCCTTTCTCCAGGGTTGCTGAGCAAGGGGCCAGGGCAGAAGATTGAGCCACCTGGGAGAGGAGTCTAGGCCAATCCATCTGCATTTCTCACGCAGGGGATTGTCGACATGAAGACCCTCCTGTTGTTGGCCTTGACCATTGCCTTTGGTAAGAGCGAACCCTGACCTCTGGCCACAAGGGGGCAGCCCAAGATGAAAGCACCCTTAACCCCAGCTTTCCTTCCCATTTCCAAAGGCCTTCCCTCAGTGGGTGGGAGAGAGGCCCTAGTGGGAGGGGGAGTAGCAGAGAAGGGCAGAGAAGGAGGGCACAGGGCCCCAGGCCCCATCCCCAGGCGATATCCTTCCAGGCCTCCTGCAGACCCAGGGGAGTTTGCTGGATTTCCAGAAAATGATTAAGTCCAAGACAGGAAAGGATGCTGTGTCCAGTTATGCCTTCTATGGTTGCTACTGTGGCTTGGGCGGCCGAGGAACCCCCAAGGATGCAACGGATCGGTGAGGCTGCCCCAGTCCTCGCCTCCCTCTGCCCACTCGTGGCCCCCCCAGGGCTGGAAGCTGCCAGGCAGGGCTGCTGCCCATTGTCACAGAACCCCAGGAGGTCCCAGCTGGAAAAGCAGCCAGCATGTTGGAAACTCCGCTCTAGACCATTGCAAGGTCATTGGGTCTCTGCCCAGGGTCAAGGGGCAAGACCAGGGGGGACCAGGCTCCCTGGAGCTGTGGGGAAGCAGCCCAAATCACATCTCCTTACCGCAGGTGCTGCGCCGCACATGACTGTTGCTACAGACGTCTGGAGAAGCAGAAATGTGGCACCAAGTTTCTGAAATACAACTTTGCTTACCAAAATGGCCAAATTGTCTGTGGTAAGGACATCCTACAACAGTGATGGTGAACCTTTTGAGCTCGGCGTGTCAGCATTTTGAAAAACCCTAACTTACCTCTGGTGCCGTGTCACATATAGAAATTTGTTGATATTTGCAACCATAGTAAAACAAAGATTTATATTTTTGATATTTATTTTATATATTTAAATGCCATTTAACAAACAAAAAATCAACCAAAAACTGAGTTGGCATGTCACCTCTGACACACGTCTCATAGGTTCGCCATCACTGTCCTACAATTTCACCCTGTCTCCTTGGTTTCTCTTACTGAGTGCCCACTGTGCTCGACACTGTGCTGAGCACCAGAGATAGAAATACAAAGGGTAGCCCTGGCCCATTTGGCTCAGTGGATAGAGCATCGGCCCTGGGTTCAATTCCAGCAGCATGTACCTCTGTTGCAAGCTGGACCCTCAACCCCCAGTTGGGTGCGTGCAGGAGGCAACCAATGGATGTGTCTCTTTCACATCAAATGTGTGAGTCTCTCCCCCTCTCTTCCACTCTCCCTAAAAATCAATGGGAAAATATCCTCAGGTGATGATTAACAACAAAAACAAAAAAGAGGAAGAAATACAAAGGGACAGTGTCCCTGCCTCAGGGAGCTCATAGGTGAGTGGGAAGTAAGACAGGAAACACTAGATGGGAGACTCCATAGGCAGGAAGCCAAAGGGCAGGGCCCTG
>NW_005871176.1:808996-811416 GCF_000147115.1 Myotis lucifugus | reverse complement strand
CAGTTCTGAGAGCCTGAAGGAGAAGGAGTGGTGAGAGATGAGGCTGAAGGGAATGGAAGGGCCAGGCCAAACCCAAGGCCATTCTGTATTTAGATTTTGTCCTAGAGCAGTGGGGAGCTCTTGAGCGAAGGAGTGGCATGAACAGATTTGCATTTGGGAGGATTCCCCCAGGGTGGGTGGAGACCATGGGACAGGGAGGCGGGGGCAGCAGTGAGAAGACCATTGCCATTGGACATATGACAATGGTAGTCTTGATGGGAGGGCTGAGAGTGTCATTTCAGGTAGAATCAGTGGAGCTTGGTGATTGCCTGGGTAGAGGGATAGGGAGCTGTTGGGTGGGTATCCGATCCCGTGGATGGAACAGGAGGTGGTCCAGGTGGGTGAAGGGAGGAGGAGTTCTATGTAGACATGTTTAAGAGGCTCCCAGAACACCCAGGGAGACGCGAAGCAGGCGGCTGGATGTAGGGACAGGCAGCTCCAGCTAGGGGTCTGGACGGGGCACGGGTTCAGGAGTCACAGCAGAGAGCTGAGAGTGGGATATACTCGCCCATTTGATGTCTAAAGGCCCAGACAGGAGAGAGAGGAGGGCCTGTGAGAGATGGAGAGGAGACTGAGAGAAGGTCAAGGAGTGGACAGCAGCCAATTTAACATGAAGTCCCGAGGATAAGGGCTGACAGACTTCGCTGATTTAGAGGCAGGAAGACCCCTGAGGACCTCACTGGGGCTGTTGCCATGGAGTGTGAGGGCAAATCCAGATTGGGGGGGGGGGGCGGGGGGAAAGTGAGTGGGACATGAAGCCAAAATATCCTGGGGCACGATTGGCTCTGAAGGGGAGGAAAAAGCTGGGTGGTCAATGAAAGGGTTTGCCCAGTGGCCCCAGACAGCAAACCTGCTGCTGGGATTTTGAAAAAGTATCGCCTCTCCCCCAACACCCTGAGCTCTTTAAGATCAGAAATGGTGTCTCCCTGTCATGACCTCTCCACAGGGCCCTGTATCTGAGCAGGCTTTGGGTCGTAAGCAACGAGATGCCCAACCATAAGAGGCTTGGGTAATGGAGAAGTCTGACTGACAGAGGGCAGGGCGGGGGGGCGGGGGGGGGCGCTATCTTCTCAATCGGGTGGTCAGAGACCCAGCCTTTTTTCCACCTTCTACTCCCCAACCTTGGGCATGGGATGTCACGACGCCTGATGCCACTCCAACCTCATGGCTTTACCCCATAGAAGAGGCTTTCTCTCTCGGACGTCTCTATTTGGGGGAGGAAATGAATCCTCCAGAAATTCTGTTTCTTTGTTATGGGGTGACTCTGTTACTAATGTTGTGGCCCCACCCCATAACAAAGAAACAGAATATCCGGAGATGAGGCCCAGAAATCAGGATTTTAAAAAGATTCCCAGGTGATGCTAATGTGCAGCCAAGGTTGAGAACCACTGCCGTGGGGGCTGGGGCTTTGCACCTGGACACACCTGTTGGGAAGAAGAAAGCGTCTCCCAGTGCTTGGGGGCGGGCGTCCCCGTCAGACTGGGCACTCGCTCCCCGAGGACAGGAGTTCTGTCTTCCCATCGGAAGGACCCGGAGCCTAGGTGCTTCCCCGGACTAGACGCGTCTGGAGGACAGGGGCCATCGAACATTCCCAAACCCTCAGCCAGGTTTATTTTCTTGTGATTCCAGGGAAGCAGGATAGCTGTCGCAGGAAGCTGTGTGAATGTGATAAAGCAGCTGCCTCCTGTTTTGCGAGAAACCGGAAAACCTACAAGAAACAGTACCAATACTACCCCAACCACAACTGCCGTGGGAGAGACCACCGGTGCTGAGGTCCCGCCCCTGGAAGTCTCACCACCCACGCTGAGCTTCCCTCTCTGGCCCCCACCCCTCCCCGCCCTGGCTCGTTCCTGGCAAAGAAGGAAACACCCCTCTCCCATCCCAGAGACAAGCCAGGAGCCCCTCGACCCCCAGAGAGAAGCCTTCCTTTCAGAATGAGAAGCCCCGAGGCAGGTGGCCTGGCGCCTTTTGCCCTTTTCCTTGGGAGGCAGTTGTCCCCGTCCCCACTGCTCTCCAAGTCCCGCTTCCTGCTTAGCCGTGGCGGCTACATTCCCAGGGTCTCCTCTAAATAAAGCAATTAGTTCATTGGCAAACTGTGTACGTGTGTGTGCACGCGCACTTGTGTGAGTGTGGTGCGTGTGTGTGGGTGTGTGTGAGTGTGTGATTGTGTGAGTGTGCGTGTGTGTGTGAATGTGCGTGCGTGTGTGTGCGTATGTGTGTATGTATGTGAGAGTGTGTGTATGTGAGTGTGTGTGTGATTGTATGTGAGAGTGTATGGGTGTGTATGAGTGTGTGCATGTGAGTGTGTGTATGTATGTGAGTGTGTGTGAGAGTGTGTGTATGGGTGTGTGTGTGAGTGACTATGTGTATGTATGTGTATG
>NW_005871176.1:798005-808792 GCF_000147115.1 Myotis lucifugus | reverse complement strand
TGAGTGTGCTGTATGTTTGGTGTGAGTGTGTGCATGTGTGTGCATGTGTGAATGTGTTTGCATGCATGTGTGTGAGTGTGTGTATGTGTGAGTGTGTGTGTGTATGATTGTGAGTGTATGTGTGAGTATATGTGAGTGTGTATGGGTGTGTGTATGAGCGTGTGTGCATATGTGTGTGAGTGTGTGTATGTGAGTGTGTGTGTGAGAGTGTGTGTATGGGTGTGTGATTGTGTGAGAGAGTGTGTGTGAGTTGTCTGTATGAGTGTGAGTGTGTGTGTGAATGTGTGTGTAAGTGTGAATGTGTGGGAGAATGGGTGTATGGGTGTGTGTGTGTATGTGCCCATATGTGTGCATGTATGTGAGTGTGTGTGTGTGTGTGTGTGTGTGTGTCTGCCTGCCTTGGTTTGAGAACAAACTGGTACAAGGCGATGTAGTGTAAGGGGTTATAAATACAGACTCGAGTCAGACTGGCTGAGTCACATCTGCCAGCGCCACCTCGCTGAGCCCTTCTCTCCTCATCCCATTGGCGATAGCTTTGGGCTTATTGGAGAAGTGAGAGAGGTACCAGCACCAGTGAGGCCCAGCTGTGGCTGCTCCTTCCCTTGGGCGAGAGCAGCTCCTGCCGGCCTGTTGGGGGAAAACAGAGCCTCGGTCTTGATGTTTGGGGAGCTAAGATTCTCACCTCCACGGGCAATATTCTCCTGTGTGTCCGGCCCAGGGAGGTGGGTGCAGGTGTTGCTGCCAGCAGCTGGATCCCAGGGCGCTATCCCCTCACCGGGGCCGGCTTCCCGGGCTGCCAGTCCCGCAGGCCCGTGCTCAGAAGGGCATCGCACCTCCTTGCATGCTGTGTCCCAGCCACCTTGAAATTCAGCATAACCTAGGGCCCCGCTTTTTATTCCACACTGAGACCCATAAATGACTGCTGGTTGCTACTTGCCCTCCCATCACCCAGGTTCCACTGGGATAGTCGCACCTGGTCCTGCTACTTGAACAATCACCATCAGGGCGGCTGGGCGTGGGTCCCTGCTTGGGGCACAGGTGGGAGCTGGGCTTTAACCCAGGTGTGACCCAGAGGCGGTGCCTTCTGTCACTCATCTCCCAGAAGGGCTGCCTTTTTCTAATTTGGCATAAAGACGCTTCCTTTGCTGGCGGGAGCCCTGCTCCTGTCCACGGGCACCCATAATAAGAGAAATGCACATTAAAACCCCACTGAAATACCATTTGTATGTATCAGAATAGATAAAAACCCAAAAGTGTGACAGCCTGCCCTGTCGACAAGGATGTGGGGGGACAGGCGCTGTGGGAGGGCAAAATGCCCACGGAGAGCCAATCGGCGTCTCCATCCACATTATGAATGTGTTCATCCTTTGGCTCAGCGACCCCTCTTCTAGAAATTTGCTCTATGAAGGCACACAGGCACATGCAGAGCAATTCCTGGGGAATTTTTTCATTGCCACATTATTCTGAATTGGATTGGAAATAACCCAAGTATCCGTGTGGAGCGGACTAATGAAATAAGCAATGACGACCTCAAAACGGAATGCGTCTGTTTAGGGAGGGAGGCTTTCTCTCAGATAGGAAACCGCCATGAGGGCAGCCAGGGAAAGGGATGGGGTGAAGGGCAGTGTTGGGGGCTGGGGGGTTGCATTTATGGAGGAAAGGGTGGAAGTGTGAACACATTTGTGTTGCTATTGCCATACACCTTGAAGGACACACAAGTTCATTAGAATGGCTGCCTACGGAGAGAAAGCAGGGCGAGCATGGGAATGGGGTGGGCACAGATGCGTGATAGGAAGGTTCCTCCATGTATAATTTTTAGCCCCATGCTTGTATTTCCTATTCAAAAGAAAGTGAGCATCAGCAAACACATTCCCTTCCTCAGACAGCCACCAAATGTTAGACAATATAGTCTCATCCAGGAATTGGCCAACTGCGGCCTGTCTTTTTTTTTTTCCAATAAGGTCTGTAGATGAGTTAATAGTGTTTGTTTGCTGGTTCCTATCATTGTACCATGGCTACATGTGGGGTGTTAACATACGGGGAAGCTGGGATTCCTGGGGAATACAGGCATGTCCCACTGCAACTTTTCTGTAAGTGTAAGTGTGTTTCAAAATAAGGTGGTTGGTTTTTTTTAAGAGAGAGAAATAAATAATTTTTCCTCATACACAAAATAGGAAATAGTAGTAGAAAAAAATTCAGCCATAATCCTGAGACAAAAAAGAACCATTGACAAAAGGCTGAGTCTTTGTCCTAGCCAGCTTGGCTCAGTGGATAAAGCATCAGCCTGCTGACTGAAATGTCCCAGGTTCAATTCCAGCCAAGGGCACATGCCTGGGTTGTGGGCTTGATCCCCAGTCGGGGGTGTGCAGGAGGCAGCCGATAAATGATTCTCTCTCATCATTGATGTTTCTATCTCTCTATCCCTCTCCCCTCCTCTTTGTGAAATATCAATAAAATATATATTTTTTAAAACTTTTCTGAACACTTATGATGCTGAAAGCACTTTCCATCTGAGAAGGTCTACTCTATGTAAAATTGCAACCCACCTTCACCCACTCCCTCTTGCCACCCCTTCTCCATCTCTATTGCTTCTGTTCATTGCACGATCCCCACCAAAGAGGCTGGCTATATAATTTATTTTTTGTGTCTTTTGTTTATTCTTTGTCCCTCTCCACTAAAAAGGCTCACCTTGAATACAGGTGTTTTTTTGTCCACTGATGTACTCCAAGTGCTGAAATTAGTCCTTGGGTGTAGGAGGCTGTCAAGAGACCAAATCATTGACTTCAAATTCTTGTGGGGGAAACCCTGAGAAGATGGGACCAGAGCAGCCACGTGGGCAGCCAGCAGAGTCCGTGAGTGCTGCGGCCTGGATGCAGTGCCAGGGCCCTCCAGGATCGGGGCGGTCAGGGAGGCAGTTTGCCTATTGTAGACATGACCATGTTCCAAACACTGCGGTGCTTAACAAAAGACCAAGGTCTACTCTAGCCCCTCCCCTCTGAACCCTGACTTAGGCTAAAGCAAACAGCTCTGAGAGCGAAAATCCCAGGCGGACAGAGATCCCTGGAGGGTGATGGGTTTGCTAAGCACAAGTCCCACCAGCTGAGTGGCTTAAATGGCAGGATGTATTGTTTCATCGTTCTTGAGGCCAGAAGTCTGAGATCAAGGTCCGGGTGTAGCGGGTTCCTCGGGAGGGAGGGCCCTGAGAGAGAATCCGTTCCATTTTCTGCCCTAACCGCTGGGATTTCCCGCCACCTTCAGCATTTCTTGGCTTATAGAAGCATCGAAGACCTCAGCCTACATCTTCACATGGTGTCCTCGCTGCATGTGTCTGTGCCCAAATTTTCCCTTTTTGTAGGGACACCAGTACTAGTGGATTCAGCCTAATAACTTTATCTTAAAGGCCCTGTTTTCAAATAAGGTTACACTCCGAGATACTGGAAGTTAGGACTTCCACATAGGACTTGGCCCGGGGACACAGTTCACCCTCACACAGGCCTAGCATTGGAACTACATTGCATCTTCGAGGTGAACGCTGCCTCGGAGGCTGTTAGCACAGACGAGCTTATGCTGCAGTCACTACCAGTCTCAGTGACCAGTGACTGAAACCAACACGTCCTTCTCCCTAAGTCCCATGAGGGTCTGTGGGTCTCTCCCGGGCAGGTGTTCTCCAGGCCCTGACTCGGGGATCCAACCTGCTGCCCGCTTCTGGTCCCACCACGAGGGACAGGGAAAGGCCCCTCGGCACCAATGCTCAGGTGCTCTCACCGGAGCCAGTCCCCTGGGCCTGCGCACCTGGAGGGGCACCTGGGGAAGGGGGCACAGGTGGAGTGTTTAGGAGCTCCGGCCTCTGCCACGCTGGCTGTTTTGGGGCTGGTGTCAGGGAGTGTTTACCGAAGGCCCTGGAACCTCAATTCTGAGCATGTCTTGAAGGGCCAGGGAGAAGGTATTTGCTTTAGGAATTAAAGCTGGAGTCACCCACGTCCCTGACCGGTGAAAAAGAAAGAACAATAGAGCTGGGAAGCAGTCATCAGTTTCGTCTCCGGACAGGTAAGGACTGGGATAAGGTGGAGGCAGTGCTTTAGGATGAACTCCAGGGCAGGCTCTGGCTTTTTCCAGAAGGGGAGGAGGAGGAGGAGGAGGAGAAGAAAAAGAAAGAGGAGCACAAAGAGAAGGTGGAGGTGCTGGCCCAATAGGAAGGGACCATCTGCTTCACTGCACCCCTTTCCCTGCTAGGGCCGCAGGTGAGGTGGAGGGTCGGGAGGCAAGACAAGTCCTCATACCCCCTACCACCTCCCCCATTTTGTAGAGGTTGAGTATGTACTTCCAGTGAATAAATGATGGATGGAATGAATGAATAACAATAAATGCATGCGCACATGTGTAAATGTGGTGCATGTGTGTGTGTGAGTGTGTGAATGTGTGTGCATGTGTGTGAGTGTGTGTATGTATGTGTGAGTGTGTGTGTATGATTGTGAGTGTGTGTGTGAGTGTGTATGGGTGTGTGTATGAGTGTGTGTGCGTATGTGTGTGAGTGTGTGTATGTATGTGAGTGAGTGTGTGTGTGAGAGTGTGTGTATGGGGGGTGTGCGAATATGTGTATGTATTTGTGTGTGAGAGTGTATGTGAGTTGTGTGTATGAGTGTGAGAGTGTGTGTGAATGTGTGTATTGGTGTATGTGTGTGCCAGTATGTGTGCATGTGAGTGTGTGTGTGTGTGTGTGTGTGTGTGTCTGCCTGCCTTGGTGTGAGAACAAACTGATACAAGGCGATGTAGTGTAAGGGGTTATGAATACAGACTCCAGTCAGACTGGCTGAGTCACATCCGCCAGCACCACCTCGCTGAGCCTCTCTCCCCTCGTGACATTGGCGATAGCTTTGGGCTTATTGGAGAAGTGAGAGAGGTACCAGCACCGGTGAAACCCAGCTGTGGCCAGGACAGCGGGTGGCACCCCCTCTGACTGCCCCGTTCTCTGCCTGTTGCTCCCCATCTGCCAACCCCAACTCTCTGTCCTGTTCGGAACCTGTGGAAGCCCCGCTCTGGAGTCGCAGTAAAATGTTGCCAAGCACGGCTGGCACCTCTTTTTTGCACCTGACTCTCTACCAAATTGCCACGTTTCTTCCCTCTGAGAAGGAGAAAGCACCGCCTTGCGGTGAGAGAAATGCCAGCTGGAGTCCCCCACTCAGCAGCGGTGGGAAAGTCTCCACACTTGTCTGTTTGTTCCTGGGACTATGACAATAATGACCATATTCACCCCACTGCCCCAGCCTGAGGGGCTCAGGGAGAGGTAAGGCCAAGTGGGGAGGGGTGCGGCTCAGGGGTTCACACCACAGGCTCTCCTGGGTTCACCTCCCAGCTCCGAGTCCTGGGTTCAAATCCTGGCTTCCCCACTCAGCTATTTCACCTCAGGGCTGATGGTCATTCTCTTGCCTCTGAGTGATTGGGATTAAATGGCTTAATGCATTTGTAACAGAGAAGTGGCCAAAATGTTAACAGATACACAGCCTCCTAGAGTGTGCTCACAAGGACATGGGTAGCTGTCATTACTCTCCATCCTCCACTTCTGTTGATCCTGCTCCCCATCCTGACCCCCACATACACACACTGAGAAGACGCGGGTGTGCCCGCCCTCCTGTCCCCAAAGCCCCTCCTTTGGGCCCGCATGGACCCGTCTCTTCCAGGGACCTACCCCCCGCCAGGAACCCTGTGAATTCAATTTAACACAAAAAGTACCCGCTGGGAGTCTGCTGTGTGTCAGGTACTGCCGGGGACCCACTGAACAGGGCTGCCTTTCTGGTTGGGGGGCATGGAGAGAGCGTACAGGCATCAATCACGTAAATAAATACACAGCATGTCCCTGAGCAGTAGCGGCAGTGGGGAAACTCCGCCTTCGGTGTGTTTATTTCTCTTTCCCTCCAGTCCCCTCATCTGCTGCAGGCACACAGGAGCTCCCACCCCAACCCAGACGAAAGCAGCCAAGAAAGGGAAACACCCCTCACCTCTGCTGACCTCTCTCCAGTTTCTGTTTCCTGCAAAAGCCCAGTTTCTGGACAGAGAAGCCTCCACTTACTCATCGCCTGCTCCCTTTGAACCCTGTGCTGCCTGGCTCTGGCTGCGTCCCCCAGCCGGCTCTCAGGGATTCCCCAAAGCCTGGGGTTGCCCAAGCCTGGACTTCACCCCCTCAGTCTCTCGGGCACTCCATCCCGCTGACCATCTCCTCCTCTCAAAACTCTCCCTCTGGCTTCCGAGGGGCCGCCCTGTCATCTGTGTTCCTGCTACTCAGCTCCCGTCTCTGTCGGCCCCCAAATGCTGGTGTTTTCAAGGAAGTCTGCACCCCCCTCCCTTCTTCTCTCCTGGGGCGAGCTCATATGAGGTCAGGGATTTGGGTCTTATTTCCCTGCAGATTCCAGGAGCTTTAGTTGGCTGAGCAGCGTCTGCCACTAGCTCTGACTCAACAATAACACCGGGCGAACAAGTGATTGAATGTATGAATGGAGAGAGAGCACAGTGTTGGGTCAAAGAGCCTGAGCTTCAAGTCAGACAGACGTGGATTCAAACCTGGGTGTCACCTCTGGCTGCCTGTGCCACCCGACCTCCTCAGGTCTCAGCTTGATCCTCCGGAAGGCAGGACAACGATAAAACCTGCTTCGTTTTGTAATTTTGAAAATTCCATGAGATGAGGCCGGCTGAGGGGCTCAGGGCAGTGCCTGGCACCTAGCCGGTGCTCAGTGAAAGGTCACGATTATAAGTAGTGTTACTGTTGTGAATTTCCACTCACACTGAGAGCTCCCTGAGAGTAGGCACTGTGTCTGCTTCTCTTCTGTACCCTCCACACTGGGCACATAGCAGGTGCTCACTTAGGTTTGCTGAGTGAACGCATGACCTCTCCGGCTCTGGCTTCCATACTCACCCCACTGCCCCAGCTGGCACTTCAAATAGAATTTGAATTATTATCAAATTTAAATATCAGGTGGATATTTGAATATCAGGCAGATATTTGAATTTTAATAATTTACTGTAATTAATGTTATATAAATTACTAGAGGCCCCATGCACAAAATTTGTGCACTTGGAAGGGGGAGGTCCCTCAGACCAGCCTGCACCCTCATGCAGTCCGGGAGCCCTTGGGGGATGTCCAACTGTCCCAAAGGCTGGAAAGACTGCCACGGAGGTGTGAGAGGCTCCCACCACCACCGCTGCGCTTGCCAGCTCTGAGCCCGGCTCCATGAACCCCGCTTCTGGCTGAGCGGCGCTCCCCCTGTGGGAGTGCACTGACCACCAGGGGACAGCTCCTGCATTGAGCGTCTTCCCCCTGGTGGTCAGTGCGTGTCATAGCAACTGGTCATTCGGTCAATTTGCATATTAGCCTTTTATTATATAGGATATATTTAAATAAGTATAGTTAAAATTCACATACCTGCCTGAATTCTAGCTCAGTCGCCCACAGGAACCCCAGAACTAAATTCACTGTCTCCCCCACCATCCAGCACCTCGAAGCTCTCCTCTCTCTGGTAATGGATCCAGTCATTCACACATTATCAATTAAAACACCCCAACCAGAGTGGAAGATAGTTGAGGGCAGGATTCTTCTCTGACTCATATCTGACCCCAGAACCTAGAACAACTGCTGACCCCTGCTAGGTCCTCAAAAAATATCTGTGGAGAGAATTAAGCGTCCCCTAAACATGATTGTTCTCTGCCCTTACTGTGTCTGTCTTATGCAGGTTCGTCCTGGGGCTGAAGCCCACTGAGGGCAGCCATAGACAACTGGACAATCTCTGGCCCTGGGACCCAAGCTACTGAAATACCCCCAGTTTTATCAAATGGTCTGATGACCCCCAGGAGGCTGGCACATAGAACAGGATTGCCTGAGGCTCACTGGCAGAAAGTCTACATTGAGTCTTCCTGTAGGAAATTTTTCCTGATTGCTCCTTCTCTAAGAATCTTGCCTGACTCTGGAATGTACAGAACATTATCACACATACTGTCTGCTCTGGTATTTTCTGTTGGAGAGGTTTACAAGGCTGACAGCTCAGGAAGGAAGGAAAGAGGAGGTCAGTATTCAATGAACATCTACTGGGCCACAAGTTCAAGGCAAGTTCAGCATTTGTTATCTTTAATCCTTGATTATTGCATCAATAATCAGAACTTTGTCTAATCATTAATATCAAAGTCATTTAAAAATAAAATAACATCGCATTTAAAAATAAATAACAACGCATATGGGCCAAAGCAATGGACATGGACAACAGGGGGATGGGAGCATGAGTGTGTGTGTGTGTGTGGGGGGGGAGGTTGGGGGTGAATGGGGGGGATGAGGACACATTTGTAATATCTTAACTTGAAAGGACAGATCGGGACTGATAGCTGTGTTCCTAACTACTCTTCCAGCAGAAGCTTTAGAATGTATCAGTTACTCAGCCTGCCCTTATCTCAGCCAATAGGAACGCAAGAAAACTAGCCCAAGGCCAAAAATATGCTAGCCACCCCCCAACCCCCCCACCCCCCGGGGGTCTTTGTGTAACCACACCCTAACTGCACCCTACCCCGGCGTCACTAGCCCCCGTTCCTCACTCAACCAACTGGAACCTGCCAAATCAGTGATCCGAGTGAGCCCTCACCCCCACCCCCCCCAACCCCCCCCACCCCCTGCCCAACACCAAGCCCTATAAAATCTTTGTTCTTTCGAGACTCCAGGCTCTCTCTCGCATCCAGTAATGGAGGCAGAGGGACCAAGCTAGCTTGAATAAAGGCTCTATGCTTTTGCATCGGACTCAGCGCTCCCTGGTGGTGTCCTTTGGGGGATCTTGAAATCTGGGCACAACAAACTAATAAAGAATTTTTAAAAAATAAAAATAAATAAATAACACAATTGAGAAAAGAACAATTTATCTTATTCAGGAATTTCTACCCAGATAAAAAATTACCATAGCCCTATCTTGTATGTTAGTGGGAAAATGCGCATAATAGAGAGATTAAATCAAAAGTAAAATAAAATGCCAATATTTTAAATATATATGCAAAACAGAAAACTTCTCTGCTGCACAAAAATGAAATCATTAGTAACCCATGATTCAATAGAAGGTTAGTAAGAGGCAGTGGTGTGCTGGCAAATGTTATAAAACTAACTTTTAAGAGAAAATAATCAACAAACCTTGATTTGTAGTTTGTCAGTTTCCCACTGTGTGAGTACTCCCGCTGTGCCTGGTTTGAGGCTACCACCATGACACTGCTGGCTGTGGAAAGGCGGAGGTGGGGGTAGGGGGGAGGGGGAGATTGTTAAGTTGGACTTTATTAAAGTTAAAAACTTCTGCTGTGTGAAAAGACACAAGCCACAGACTACCAGGAAGTGTTTGCGAAAGCACATCTTTGGCAAAGGACTTGCATCCAAAATATACAAAGAACTCCCCTCAAACTCAACAGTAAGGAATTAGGCAAAAGATTTGAGCAGACACCTTGCCAAAGAAGATGTATAGATGGTAAAAAAAAAAAAAAAAAAAAAGTTGAGAAGATGCTCCACACCATACGTCATCAGGGACTTGCAAATGAAATCTGGGCATAACTGAATGGGAGCCAGCACAGACCAGAGCACCAATTTGTGTGAGCAAATCAAACTGTTGATTTCAACTAAACACAAGCTCGTCAAGAAGCCAGCTGCAGGTCCTGAGATTAGACCACAATTCTGTCCGGTTATGAGCCAATCAGATTCCAGACACGCCGCTCACCTATCAGTCAGCTCAGAGCCGCCCAGAGGTGGGGCCTAGAATTCATCTTGTGGCCCTCCTGCTGGGTGTCTGGGCCCCTGTCCCCACATAATTACCATTCCTTCACTCAGCACACACGGGTGGAGCCCCTCCCTTCTACAGGCCCTGTGCTGTGTGCTGAGGACAGAGATGGGCAGCAGCTAATCATCTCACTGGGTCAGCTCAGAACCAGTCCCCTGGGCGTTTTCAGCTCAGGAGAGGCAGGCAGGGCTGGACTTGATCCTCACAGAGCTTTTCCTCTGAAGAGGGCTTCTGTGCTCACCTTCTGTGTCCTGGCACTCTCCAGGCGGTTTGCACTGAAGGGGCAAGTTTCTTACACCTTCCTGGAGCATGGCCTGGGGTGATAGAGACGTAGGAGATGCAGGGAGTTTCTGGTCGGATTAAAGACCATTCCACCTTCTTGAGGGGCTCTCCATCTGCAGGGAGAGACCCCACTGTCTGCTTGCAGAACCCCTGGACGTTGGAGAGCCACTTGTGTGGTGGACAGATTGTACATATAAGGACCAGTATCCAAAGGCATGCAGCACCTTATTGTTGGGGTCCAACCCCAGCAGGTCCAGGGGTTCCCAAAGGTGTGGACGGAATCGGCGAAGAGGGAATGACACGGAGACAGTGTTCAGTTGATCAGCAGCCTAGCCAGGATCTCCAGCCAAGTTCTGATGTTTATTGTCTTGTTACATCTGTATTTATACCAGTTGATTTTAATCCTGTCAATTTCTGTTGCAAAGATTAGGGTGTTTCTTATATCCATTCCAGGGAGTAAAGATTATGTAGCTTAAGCGTGATTGTTTGTAGGTAAAGTGATTAACTACCCACCTGGCACTTAGTTAAGGGGTTTTATCCCCTCCCTAACTTCAGGGAAAAATTCCTACCTGGGGAAACAACCTTTCTCAGAGAGGTGACCTTGGTTAAAACACATAGCGCTAAGGGGAGCAAACATATTAAGAACAGTATGCTATATACGCCAGGTCCCTTGAAACATATGCTGTGCAGATGTTTCTTTCCTGCAGCGACTGTGTCAAGCAG
>NW_005871176.1:782403-797073 GCF_000147115.1 Myotis lucifugus | reverse complement strand
CTTCCACTGGTGCCAGGCCTGGCCATCTTTTTATTCAGTTTGGGATCCACCCATCGCCTTAGGCAGGCAATTTCCAGTAACAGGCAGACCAGGCCATCAGCAAGGATTTACAGAATAATAAATGGGGAAGTTGCTTCAGCTACCCTTGTCTGGACTAACATTGGGTGCACAGCCCTGACCTTTGCCGGTGCTTCAAGGATCACCAGCCTTCCGGGTTCCTTGCCCACACCTCTCTGCTAATGAAGACAATAGGTGGCTTCTCACATTTGTGTGGTTTCAAAGTAACTCCCCCCAAGATACATACTAATTACAAAAGGACAAATAGTAATTTTCAGTGGGGATACCTGGCAGACACCACCTTACCAAACAATCAAGGTGAACATCAGTAGTAATGAGACCTATCAATATCATGAACCATTGATCCATTTCCCTGAGAGAGCACACTGTCACTTCTGTGATAGTCTTGCCCAAAACGCATAGCCTCAAATCTGGTCATGAGAAAACACCAGATAAACCCAACTGAGGAACATTCTATAAACACTGGAGCAGTGCTCTTCAAAAAGTTTGAAGGTCACGGAAAGCAAAGAAAGACTAAGGAACGATCACAGATTGGAGATGTGAAAACTGCATGCGATGTGGCATCCTGAATTGGATCGTGAAAAAAAGACATTCGTAGGAAAACTGCTGACATTCCAATAAGGTCTGAAGATGAGTTAATAGTGTCCATTTGCTGGTTCCTATCATTGTACCATGGCTACATGTGGGGTGTTAACTTTCGGGGAAGCTGGAATTCCCAGGGAATACAGGCATGTCCCACTGCAACTTTCCTGTAGGTGTAAGTGTGTTTCAAAATAAGGTGGCTTTTTAAATAGAGAATAATGAGTATTTTTTCCTCATATACAAAACAGGAAATAGTAGTAGAAAAGAATTCAGACATAATTGAAGTATGGTAGCAATCATCTCAGGTAGAAACTGTAGTTTAACTCTAACCCTGCTGTTTGGTTTCTGTACTTATTGCTTTCTAAAATAATAGAAAAGCTATTTTGATTTTCTGAATTATATAAATCAACCCATTCAATTAAATACCTTATTGATTGTAATGTGAATATCCCATTGGTTGTGGTCATACTGGTCTTAGAAAGCACATTTTCCTTTAGCTGGGAAGGACAGCACAATTATCCCAAGGTCAGAGGGCTCCAGTTAACGTGTCCCTGTTGACTCAGTGTTCCGGAGCCCCAAAAACTGTAATTTAGATAACATGCTGCTTCTGCTTCTGTAAACTGCTCTTTTGCAAACCAGGTTCCTCATTCCAGACCCAAGGGCTCTAGATAATGTGTTTCTGTCAATTCAGTGACCCTGAGACCCAAAACTATAATTTAGGCAACATGCTGCTTCTGCTTCTGTAAACTGCTTTTTTGCAAATTAAGTTCCTCATTCTAAACGTTGCGATATAATCAATGCCTTTGTGATCTTAGCCTATATAAATCTGGCGTTGGGGCTGGGCCAGACACTATGGGATCTGGGAGAGCGAAATGCCCCCTCATAGTCTCGGATTTGCAATAAATGTGACTCTTTAATTCGACTTCTTGAGGCATCCTTGTGTGATTCACGGGGTACATTACAACATTTGGAGGCCCCAGCAAGATGCAGCCCCCTAGGGGTGCTGTTTCGGACACAAAAGGAGGCCAGACCTCCCCTGGGCCGGTAATGGAGACTAAGGGGTTTCTAGGGGGTGCACACCCTGAGAAGTTCCAGGGCCCCAGAGAACTCCCCTTCGGATCCAGCTAGCGGACAGGGGACATTGGCCCGTCCCTAAAAAAAAAAAAAAAAAATTCCTCAGAGTCACCTGAGAAATCCTCTAGAGGTGAGTTTTGGCTTTTTGACCAGTCACTGGTGGATTTCGAGGAGGGCTGGACGCAGCCATAACTTCTCCGCCCTTGGAGTACCCCTGAGACATCAGGAGCTACTTTTGGCTTTGGTTTTTGGGTTTTGGTTTTGTTTGTGAGCTTTATGTGTCTTTTTGTCATTTCGCTGAAATCCTCTTGGAGGACATTGAGTGGTTTCATCCAGCCTCTTCTATTGAAGAATTAGTTGAATGGATTACTGGTCTAGGTTATCAAGGTTCTCTAAGAGACCTGTCTTGTATCTGGAGGAATGGCTTCTAGACATTATTCACCATCTCTGGGACTTAGAGGAGGGAAGTAAAAACTAGGACTGGCTAAGGCAGGGGTGGGCAAACTTTTTGACTCGAGGGCCACAATGGGTTCTTAAACTGGACCGGAGGGCCGGAACAAAAGCATGGATGGAGTGTTTGTGTGAACTAATATAAATTCAAAGTAAACATCATTACATAAAAGGGTACGGTCTTTTTTTTTTTTTAGTTTTATTCATTTCACACGGGCTGGATCTGGCCCCAGGGCCGTAGTTTGCCCACGGCTGGGCTAAGGGTTCGAGTCTGGCCTGTCTTTTAAAAAAGGTAGAAGAGAAGCGTTCCTAGGCAGTTTTCTACTGCCTCTGTTCAGGGACTTGTTCTGTATCTCTGCACAATTGAAACTGATTTGTTGGTATTTTGTGGTGTAAATGTGGCATGCGCCGGTGTAAAAGTGCTTTTATGTTTGTTCCTGTTTTGTTTTATTAAAAAAACAAAACAAAAAACAAAACAAAAAAAAACCCTAAACATCTCCCGAGTTTCCGTGGTGATTCAAATTTTTTAATGGGGAATGTTATCTGTCTTTATTGTTTAAATATGTGTCTTTGTTGTTTAAAATTGTTTAGCTAGTGAAATTTCTGTTTGTGTCTCTTAAAAAATATAAATGTATTGCTAATCTGAGGAATGTTAATTATTTACATGTCACCTAAAAATTAAGGCTAAGAGTTCTAACTAACTGGAAAGTATGGCTTTGGTGTGATGGAGGAAGGTAAAGAGAAATACTTAATGAAAGGTCTGAGGCACGGTTATGCATTTTTGAAGGACATAAAGGTTTGAAAGTGTGAAATTTGTGAAGGTTGTGTATGTGATGAGCAGGAAAAGAGAAATTTTGAAAAAAAGTTGAATGGATGATAGGCCAGTAAGCTAGGACAAGTAGAATAGGGAAACTGAGCAGAAATCCTATCTTTTCTAAATCAAGGACACTTGGGAGTAAATGATTTGCATTTGCCCTCCTAAACAGAGGTTAAATAGTTTATGTCAATCTGATTAGTGTCATTTACTGTCCACACCCAAGGAAAAATGAAGTTAGAAAATAAGCCTTATTTTGATTAATCCTTTTATTCAGGTATTTTTTAAGGAGGAGGCAACCCGGTCCCTCCCTGCAACATGGGTAATAGCTCCTCAAACACGACTGTCTTAGAATGTATGTTAAGGAGTTTTAAAATTGCTCAAACCTTGCCGCCTTGGGTCCGGTTCTGCATGTGTAAGAAGGGACAGAGTAAGGTTTAGTAGCAGGAGTGAAGAGGCGGGCAGGGCAGGAGCAGGCCAGAAGAAGCTGGCAAGGCCATCCAAACCAACCCAGCCGCTATTGGCCAGAGCCGCCTGAGGCAGACCTCCTCGGACTGGCAACAGCTGACTCTGACTAGGACAGACTGGGCTCTTTCCAACTGGGCCCCCATGAGCCCATGGTTGAAATGAAAATCGGGGGCCAGACTGTGAACTTTATGGTTGATACAGGGGCCGAGCACTCGGTAGTTACTCAGAAGGTAGCTCCCCTCTCAGGACAGGAAGTCACCATTATTGGAGCTACCGGGACCACAGCTGCAGATGGTTCTGCCGCCCCCCGCCGTTGTCAGTTAGGGGGCCACCAGGTGGTTCATGAATTCCTGAATTTGCCAGATTGCCTGGTCCTTCTAATGGGCAGAGACCTTTTAGCCAAAATGGGAGCAAAAACCACTTTTGCTCCAGATGGCTCAGCACAGCTTTGCCTAGGTGAAGTGACCTCCCCAATGATCCTGTCCTTAGCAGTGCCGAGGGAGGAAGAATGGAGACTTTACACCCCCCAGTCAAAGGCCTCCACATCTGTTCTTGTCAGGCCCCCATCAGGGGACTTGGGCGGTGTTCCTGTTATCTGCTCAAGATCCCAAGGCTGTAAAAGTACTTGTTCACTGAAAGGGTGTAGGTGCAGATGTTTGTTTGCTTTTTAATATGGAAACACACTCAAACAAAGGGGCTTTTCGGAGAGGTCAGGGAGTCTGATTGCAGGGCATGTTTCCCTGGGCCAGTGTAAGGGCTGCTGGCCCCCACCATGCCACCGTTGCCGGCTGGAGGCAAGCGCTTTTTTTCCAGTGGGAACAGAGAGAAAAGGACTGCCAGACAGAAATGCCTTCCCCCCCCCCCCGCGGAGCACCTCCACTAGTCACCTGGGGACCTGCGCTGAGCTCCCCACCTCCACCTATCCGGCTCCCATCTCCTGTGCCCTCTGCTCACTGGGGTTGTAATTGCCTCTCACCCTCCAAGGCGTTATTGTGAATAGGAGGCCGCTGCTGCCGCTGCAGTGGCAAGGAGGGAAATTTCCCTGTGCCTCCTTGTGCCTCCCTGCGCCCCAATGAGACCCAAGAACCTCCGGGGACAAGGCCTCCTTGGACACTTTTCACCGTGTTCTGTTGGAGGTTTGGGGGGCGCTTAAAAGGCAGGAGCTAGAAAAAGAAACCCCCCAAATTAGAAGGATTTGAAGGAATGAATCTGTCACAGCTGGTAGAGGTAGCCCAGAAAGTTAACAGTAGGGACACCCGGAGTGTGATAAATGTTTTCCCTCCATGTCCCGTGTGGTTCAGGGTTCAAGATCTGGAAGAGGAGCCGCACACAAATGAAAGAGAAGAGACATGAGATAATTGGAGATATTGGGGGGCCAGGCGGGTAAGTCCAACTCAAGGGGAAGGACTTCCACTGGTGCTCAGGCCTCACCAAGCTTTTATTGATCTGGGATACACCCATAGCACAGCCCTTAGGCAGGCAATTTCCAGTAACAGGCAAACTAGCCCATCAGCAGGCAATTTCCAGTAATAGGCAGACTATCTTATTAATAAAGATTTACATGACTATCTGGTGGGGAAGTTGCTTCAGCTACCATTGTCTGGACTAACTGGGTGCACAGCTCTGACCTTTGCTAGGGCTTCAAGGGTCACCAGCCTTCCGGGTTCTCTGTCTATACTTCTCTGCCAGTGAAGACAATAGGCAGTTTCCCACACTGGAGGAGAAACAGGGCTAAAGGAAAGAAAAGGCCAGCAGCAAACTAGAAAGTTATTAGTATGCCTATTGTAGAAAGTAGGGACACTGGAAGAGAGAATATCCTGGTAGTTTAACAAAGGAAAGCGGAAGGCTGAGGGAAAACCCAGGTTTTGAAGGATTTACACTCAGGGAAGGGGACTAATAGGGCCAGGACTCCTTTTCCTTGAACCGCTTGGAGCCCAGAATAATTTTTATAAATAGGACCCCTAGTTAGTTTTCTGGTGTACTCTGGAGCAGCTTATTCGGTCTTGACAGAGCCAATGGGACCCATAACATCTAAGAAGACATCAGTCCAGGGAGCCACCAGACAAACTGCCCTTTTTCATTAGACATCAAAGAGGCTGTGGACCTTGGAAAGAACACGGTAACTCATTCGTTTCTGGTCATGCCAGAATGCCCGTACCCCTTACTTGGACATGACCTCTTAAAGAAACTACAAGCCACCATATCCTTTGAGGGGGACAGAGCACACTTCACTGTGGATCCAAGGAACCCAAGCCCAAACCCATCCTCCCCTGCCCGCATTCTTCTAACCTGTCCTCTCTCAGAGGAATATCTCTTGCAGGAAAGGGCCAAGGTGACTTTGCTTACTTGGGGAAATTTCCCCGAGGTTAGCAAGTCATCAAGCTTCTGTAGTAGTCCAATTGCAAGTCACCAACACTCCAGCTCGGTAAGGCAATACCCCCTGAGTTTAGAAGCAAAGAAAGAATTGCTATCTTTTGCATTCGAGTGGAATGACCCAGAGAGTGGATTCTCAGGACAATTAACTTGGACTAGACCGCCTCAAGGTTTCAAAGACTCTCCCACCCTTTTTGATGAAGCCTTGAGCTCGAACCTACTTGCCTTTAGACAGGAACATCCAGAATGTACCCTGCTCCAGTATGTAGATGATCTGCTGGCAGCAGATACTGAGGAAAATTGCCAACAAGCCACTGAGGGCCTGTTAGGCACCTTACAAGCATTAGGCTACCGGGTGTCAGCCAAGAAGGCACAGTTGTGCTCCTCTGATGACACATACCTGGGGTACAACATTAGCAAAGGCAGACGGACCCTCTCAGTCGAATAGAGGCAATCTTACGGATCCCTATGCCTACAACCAAGAAGCAGGTTCGGGAATTCTTAGGGGCAGTTGGATACTGCCGCCTGTGGATTCTGGGGTTCGAGGAGATTGCTAAACTGGACCGAAGTGGAGCAACGGGCCTTTGAGGAGCTAAAGAAGGCTCTCGTCTCAGCACCTGCCCTAGCCTTGCCAGATGTCACGAAGCCCTTCCACCTCTATGTGAGTGAGGTAAGGGGCATTGTCAAAGGGGTTCTCACCCAGACCCTAGGTCCCTGGAAGAGACATGTGGCCTATCTGTCTAAGAGACTGGACCCCATAGCAGCAGGGTGGCCAGCGTGCCCCCGGGCAGTGGCCGCCACAGCATTGCTGGTAAAGGAGGCAGATAAGCTGACTTTGGGCCAGGAACTAGCCCTGACAACACCCCATGCTGTGGAAGCCCTCCTTCGAGGTGCTCCGGAGCGATGGATGTCAAACACCAGGGTCACCCAGTACCAAGCTGCCAAGGAAGCCGTCCAAAAACCAGTGGGGCCTTTACAAGAGGAGGAATTGGCAGAACAGAAGCAAGCTACCAGAGGACCAAATGGTTGGTGGACTCAACCAGATGGCAGACTGTTGGTCCCAGAGGCTCTAGGTCAGACTTTAGTTGCCTAGTTACACCAGGCTACCCACATAGGCATCACCAAGACTTCTGAACTTTTGTGAGGCAGGTCACAGGTAAATGCAAGGTAGGGGGGTCCCCCTGGGAATTCAGGCCCAGTGAAACTCCTCAGGAGAGCATTGGGGGGTATAAGTATAGACTCCTTCTCAGGATGGGTTGAAGCCTATCCCACCAGGACAGAAACTGCCTCTATAATGGTCAAGAAATTACTCCAGGAGATTATACATAGATTTGGGCTACCAGCAGTCATAGAATCAGATAACAGCCCCGCCTTTGTAGCCAAGGTATCTCAAAGTATAGCTCAAGTCTTAGGCATAAATTAGAAACTCCATTGTGCATACAGGCCACAAATTCAGGGCAGGTATGGACAGAACTCTAAAAGGACTTTAACTAAATTTATCCCAGAAACCAGTGAAAACTGCTCTTTACCCACTTACAGGCTAGGGGTACCCCCAAC
Source organism: Myotis lucifugus (assembly GCF_000147115.1). Classification (NCBI taxonomy): domain Eukaryota; kingdom Metazoa; phylum Chordata; class Mammalia; order Chiroptera; family Vespertilionidae; genus Myotis; species Myotis lucifugus. Next base: position 789,677 of record NW_005871176.1, on the reverse strand, counting down.
CGGGAGGGGTTCTCCCCTTTTGAAATCATATTTGGTAAACCTCCCCCTATCCTATCCAAAGTTAGGGGAGGAATTAAAAGCTAAAAGTCATAACCATTCTTTGCTCAAGTCCTTGCACGCTCTGCAATATGCCCAGAGAGCCACCATAAGCTTGTTCGAGACGCCCTGCCAGTGCCACCTCGGACCCTATACATCCCTTTCAGTCTGGGGACTCGGTGTGGGTAAAGTTCACTACCCAAGGACTCACCCCAACTTGGAAGGGAATAAACACTGTCTCCCTAAGCACGCCCACGGCTGTTAAGGTTGACGGCATCCAGACCTGACTACACCACTCCCAGCTCCTGCATCAGGAAATGGCCTTGATCCCGGCAGCCTGCAGCCTCACCTGTGAGATCCCTAGCCTGGGCTCCACACAGGCCAGGAGGAGGCTCGACGCCCGCAGGAGGGGAACTGGGCTTCAGTGAGGACAGTACTGATGGGGACTGTGGCACTAGGGGCCTTGGTAACTGTAAGAACATTTTTACTAGCCAGTGAGAAAGTCCAGGGCCAAGTGGGGCTAGATGTGTTAGGGGACAGGAGAGCAGGAACAGAATAGAGAATGCCCTTAAAAGAAGTGGGGTGAGTAAATAGAAAACTAAATGTGCCATGCAGGCAGTTTAGAAAAATTAATTCGGTCAAACAACTTGTAGTTAGGGGACAGTACAATCCCCTAACTAGTAAAGATGAGTCCAAGATTTGACTCATGTACATAAAACCAGTGGGGAATGAAGTATGGTAGCAATCATCTCAGGTAGAAACTGTAGTTTAACTCTAACCCGGCTGTTTGGTTTCTGTACTTATTTGCTTGCTAAAATAATAGAAAAGTTATTTTGATTTTCTGAATTATATAAATCAACCCATTCGATTAAATACCCTACTGATTGTAATGTGAATATCCCATTGGTTGTGGTCATACTGGTCTTAGAAAGCACATTTTCCTTTACCTGGGAAGGACAGCACAGTTATCCCAAGGTCAGAGGGCTCCAGTTAACGTGTCCCTGTTGACTCAGTGTTCCGGAGCCCCAAAAACTGTAATTTAGATAACAAGCTGCTTCTGCTTCTGTAAACTGCTTTTTTGCAAACCAGGTTCCTCATTCCAGACCAAAGGGCTCTAGATAATGTGTTTCTGTCAATTCAGTAATTTAGATAACATGCTGCTTCTGCTTCTGTAAACTGCTTTTTTGCAAATCAGGTTCCTCATTCCAAACCTTGGGATGTAATCATAACTTTGTGATCTTTGCCTATATAAATCTGGCGTTGGGGCTGGGCCAGACACTATGGGATCTGGGAGAGCGAAATGCCCCCTCATAGTCTTGGATTTGCAATAAATGTGACTCTTTAATTCGAGTTCCTGAGGCGTCCTTGTGTGATTCACGGGGTACATTACAACATAATCCTGAGATGAGAAAGAACCATTACCAAAAGGCTGAGACTTTTAAGTATAAATAATTTATTTTAAAAAAAACAACCAACTTTTCCCTCTAACTGGATTGGCTCAGTGGATAGAGCATCGGCCTGCAGACTAAAAGGCCCAGGTTCAATTCCGGCCAAGGGCATGTGCCTTGGTTGCAGGCATATCCCCAGTAGAAGGTGTGCAGGAAGCAGCTGATCGATGTTCCTCTCTCATCGATGTTTCTAACTCTCTGTCCTTCTCCCTTCCTCTCTGTGAAAAATTAATAAAATATATTTTTAAAAAAAATTTTCTGAACACTAATGATGCTCAAAGCACTTTCCATCTGAGACGGTCCACCCTACGTAAAATTGCAACTCACCTTCATCCACTCCCTCTTGCCACCCCTTCTCCATCTCTATTGCTTCTGTTCATTGCATGATCCCCACCAAACAGGTTGGCTGTATAATTTATTTTTTGTGTCTTTTGTTTATTCTTTGTCCCTCTCCACTAAAAAGGCGCGCACCTTGAATACAGGTGTTTGTTTTGTCCACTGATGTACTCCAAGTGCTTAAATTAGTCCTTGGGTGTAGGAGGCTGTCAAGAGACCAAATCATGGACTTCGAGTTCTTGTGGGGGAAACCCTGAGAAGATGGGACAAGAGCAGCCACCTGGGCGGCCAGCAGAGTCCGTGAGTGCTGCGGCCTGGACGCAGTGCCAGGGCCCTCCAGGATCGGGGCTGTCAGGGAGGCAGTTTGTCTATTGTAGACATGACCGTGTTCCAAACACTGTGGTGCTTAACAAAAGACCAAGGTCTACTCTAGCCCCTCCCCTCTGAACCCTGACTGTCAAGGCTAAAGCAAACAGCTCTGAGAGCGAAAATCCCAGGCAGACAGAGATCCCTGGAGGGTGATGGGTCTGCTAGGCACAAGTCCCACCAGCTGAGGGGCTTAAATGGCAGATGTATTGTTTCATCGTTCTTGAGGCCTGAAGTCTGAGAACAAGGTGCTGGCGTGGCGGGTTCCTCGGGAGGGAGGGCCCTGAGAGAGAATCTGTTCCATTTTCTCCCCTAGCCACTGGGGTTTCCCGCCACCTTCAGCGTTTCTTGGCTTATAGAAGCATCGTAGACCTCAGCCTACATCTTCACGTGCTGTCCTCGCTGCGTGCGTCTGTGCCAAAATTTTCCCTTTTTGTAGGGACACCAGTACTAGTGGATTCGGCCTAATAACTTTATCTTAACTAATCACATCTTCAAAAGCCCTGTTTTCAAATAAGGTTACACTCCGAGATACTGGAAGTTAGGACTTCCACACAGGACTTGGCCCGGGACTCAGTTCACCCTCACACAGGCCTAGCGTTGGAACTACATTGCATCTCCGAGGTGAACGCTGCCTCGAAGGTGTTAGCACAGACAAGCTTATGCTGCAGTCACTACCAGCCTCAGTGACCAGTGACTGAAACCAACACGTCCTTCTCCCTAAGTCCCATGAGGGTCTGTGGGTCTCTCCCGGGCAGGTGTTCTTCAGGCCCTGACTCGGGGATCCAACCTGCTGCCCTGCTTCTGGTCCCACCACGAAGGACAGGGAAAGGCCCCTCGGCACCAATGCTCATGTGCTCTCACCAGAGCCAGTCCCCTGGGCCTGCGCATCTGGAGGGGCACCTGGGGAAGGGGGCACAGGTGGAGTGTTTAGGAGCTCTGGCCTCTGCCACGCTGGCTTTTTGGGGCTGGTGTCAGGGACTGTTTACCGAAGACCCTGGAAACTCAATGCTGAGCATGTCTTGAAGGGCCGGGGAGAAGGCATTTGCTTTAGGAATTAAAGCTGGAGTCACCCATGTCCCTGACAGCTGAAAAAGAAAGAACAATAGATCTGGGAAGCAGTCATCAAGTCTGTCTCCGGACAGGTGATAACTGGGGTAAGGTGGAGGCAGCGCTTTAGGGTGAACTCCAGGGCAGGTTCTGGCTTTTTCCAGAAGGGGAGTCGTACGATGATGACGTGGTGGTGGTGGAGGAGGAGGAGGAGGAGGAGAAGAAAAAGAAAGAGGAGCACAAAGAGAAGGTGGACGTGCTGGCCCAATAGGAAGGGACCATCTGCTTCACTGCACCCCTTTCCCAGCTGGGGCCCCAGGTGGGGTGGAGAGTGGGGGGCAGGACAAGTCCTCACACCCCCTACCACCTCCCACATTTTGTAGAGGTTGAGTACATACTTCCAGTGAATGAATGATTGATGGAATGAATGAATAACAATAAATGCCCTCCTTTTTCTAAATGCCCCCATTCCTATACCAAATGCCACATTCAGCCAAAGAAAGGAGCAATCCTAGCCCCAGAGATGGGTCTGCAGGCCTGCAGATGAGCCATAGCCTGCAGCAGCGGACACCCCTGTCCTCTCCTGACCTTGGTTCCAGGGAGGCAACTGGTGCTCACACCCAGGGCCTGGTTTCGGGAATGGACTGAAGTCAGGAATGAGGCCCCTGGAAAGATTACAAAGTAATCTACAATTTTGGCATCCGCTAACAGCACATAATGTTTTTCCATCCTCAGCTCTGTCCTGCCAGCTACTGAGGGGAAGAAAAGGGGATAGCCCAGGGCTATAGGCATGCCAAACTTTGAGTCCACTCACTGGAGGCACTCCCACCCCATTTGCATACCCACCAACTCCCATCCTTCCCTAGGGGACAGCTATTTAAGGGGAGCTGGAGTTCAGATTTAACAAGACCAGCACTTGGAGCTATTAACACCAGCGTTCTCTGAGAGGTAACACCCCAAAATTCATGTCCTGTCAGGAGTATGGGTCCTGCTCAGTGGCTGCCTTTAAGAGTGGTTGTGTTGGCATATGTGTCCATGTGTATTTATGGATGTGTCTGTTGCATATATGAACATACACATTTATGCGCATGATTTGGGGGGGATGTGCACAAGTGTGTTGTATGGGTATGTGAGTGATTATATGAAAGGAGGTCGGCATTAGTGGGTGAGTTCAGGAGTGGGTATATGCATGCATATGTGTGTGACTATATATGCATTTGCACATGTGTATATGGGTAAGGGGTTGGAAAGTCTTGCAAAGAGAGGGTGCTGTGCTTTCATTTTGGAAGAAATATTGGATATTGGACTTCATTGATGGAATTCCCAAGCCTTGAATCGGTTGGAACAAGTAAGATGTGTCTACTGAGGGGTGGGGGGTGACGGGGGAGAGGTGCACAACCTATGACCCTGGGAGTCCGAGTTGGGTGGGACGACCTGGTTGCACCCTCCAGGAACTCTCAGTCTGATGGGGAGCGTGGACATCTCCTGAGCGTACCGTGTGGGGGTCTCCTTGGGTCTGAGGCCTGCATGTGTGTGAAAATAGTCAAACAGAGCTGGGAAGGGTCAAGAGGCCCTGTGTGTGCACGCTCCTGTGTGTTCGTGTGTGATGAAGGTAGTCATCCTGGATCAAGGAGCATGTCTGCGTGTCCCCCTGAAGGTTCCTTTCTCCAGGGTTGCTGAATATGAGCCAGAGAGCAGGGGACCAGGGCAGAAGCTGGGACCACCTGGGAGAGGAGTCTAAGCCAGTGATGGGGAACCAATGACACACGTGTCAGAGGTGACACGCAAACTCATTTTTTGGGTTGATTTTTCTTTGTTATATGGCATTTAAATAAATAAAATAAATATCAAAAATATAAATATTTGTTTTACTATGGTTGCAAATATCAAAAAATTTCTATAATTGACACGGCACCAGAGTTAAGTTAGGGGTTTTCAAAATGCTGGCATGCCGAGCTCAAAAGGTTCACCATCACTGGTCTAGTCCAATCCATCTGCATTTCTCATGCAGGGAACTGTCCACATGAAGACCCTTCTATTGTTGGCCTTGACCATGGCCTTTGGTAAGAGCGAACCCTGACCTCTGGCCACAAGGGGGCAGCCCAAGATGAAAGCACCCTTAACCCCAGCTTTCCTTCCCATTTCCACAGGCCCTCCCTCAGTGGGTGGGAGAGAGGCCCTAGTGGGAGGGGGAGTAGCAGAGAGGGGCAGAGGAGGAGCACACAGAGCCCCAGACCCCATCCCCTGGCGATGTCTTTCCAGGCCTGCTGCAGACCCACGGGGATTTGCTGGATTTCTGGAAAATGGTTTGGTTAGCGACAGGAAAGGATGCTGTGTCCAGTTATGGCTCCTATGGTTGCTACTGTGGCTGGGGTGGCAGAGGAACCCCCATCGATGCAACAGATCGGTAAGGCCACCCCAGCCCTCCCCTCCCTCTGCCCATTCGTGGCCCCTGCAGGGCTGGGAGCTGCCAGGCAGGGCTGGTGCCCATTGTCACAGAACCCCAGGAGGACCCAGCTGGAAAAGCAGCCAGCATGTTGGAAACTCCACTCTAGACCATTTCAGGGTCATTGGGTCTCTGCCCAGGGTCAAGGGGCAAGACCACGGGGGACCAGGCTCCCTGGAGCTGTGGGGTAGCAGCCCCAGTCACATCTCCTCGCCGCAGGTGCTGCGCCGAACATGACTGTTGCTACGAACGTCTGGAGAAGTTGGGATGTGGCACCAAGTTACTGGAGTACGACTTTACTTATGAATACGGCAAAATCTTCTGTGGTAAGGATGTCCTACAATTTCACCCTTTCTCCTTGGTTACTCTTACTGAGTGTCCGCTGTGCTGGGCACTGTGCTGAGCACCAGAGAGAGAAATACAAAGGGGCACCCTCGCCCGTTTGACTCAGTGGATAGAGCATCGGCCCTGGGTTCAATTCCAGCAGCACGTACCTCTGTTGCAAGCTCGACCCCCAACCCCCAGTTGGGTGCATGCAGGAGGCAACCAATCCATGTGTCTCTTTCACATCAATGTTTCTCTGTGTGTGTCTCTCCCCCTCCCTTCCACTCTCCCTAAAAATCAATGGGAAAATATCCTCAGGTGATGATTAACAACAACAACAAAAGTGGAAGAAATACAAAGGGACAGTGTCCCTGCCTCAGGGAGCTCATAGGTGAGTGGGAAGTAAAGACAAGGAGAACACTAGATGGGAGACTCCAATAGGCAGGAAGCCAGAGGGCAGGGCCCTGAGCACAGGCTGCGGTCCAGGCAGGCTCCTGACATCCAAGCTGAGTCTTTAAGGCTGTGCAGGAACCAGGGGGGAGGAGAGTGCCTGCACCCCCTGAAAGACTCAGCTTGGATGTCAGGGGCCAACTTTTCCCCACCTTCTGCTCCCCGACCTTGGCCATGGGATGCCAACATGCCTGGTGCCACTCCAACATCATGGTCTTACCCCATAGAAGAGGCCTTCCTACAAGAGGGCTCAGCAGGGTCAGAGGGCCCAAGGGAACTGGAACAGTTCTGTGAGCCTGAAGGAGAGGGAGTGGTGAGAGATGAGGCTGAAGGAATGGGAGGGGCCAGGCCAAGCCCAAGGCCATTCTGTATTTAGATTTTGTCCTAGAGCAGTGGGGAGCTCTTGAGCAAAGGAGTTGCATGAACAGATTTGCATTTGGGAGGATTCCCCCAAGGTGGGTAGAGACCATGGGACTGGGAGGCGGGGGCAGCAGTGAGAAGACCACTGCCATTGGACATATGACAATGGTAGTCTTGATGCGAGGGCTGAGAGTGTCATTTCAGGTAGAATCAGCAGAGCTTGGTGATTGCCTGGATAGAGGGATAGGGAGCTATTGGGTGGGTATCCGGTCCCGTGGATAGAACAGGACATGGCCCTGGTGGGTGAAGGGAGGAGGAGTTGTATGTAGACATGTTTAAGAGGCTCCCAGAACACACAAGGAGGCGCGAAGCAGGTGGCTGGATGTAGGGACCGGCTGCTCCAGGGAGGGGTCTGGACGGGGCACGGGTTCAGGAGTCACAGCAGAGAGCTGAGAGTG
>NW_005871176.1:773060-782118 GCF_000147115.1 Myotis lucifugus | reverse complement strand
CCCAGGGCGTTAACGGACGCTACATTCATAGGACTGGTTTGCTATGACGCCAGGTCATGTGACACTTCTGTTGTGGTGATGCTTCTTACTGCAGTGACAGTGTCAAGCAGCAAGGATGGACCGACTTCAGGCAGAATACGCTGACCCCTTATGAGGTCCAAAGGCCCAGACAGAAGTAGAGCAACGAGCTTTCAGCGAGGGAGAGGAGAATGAGAGATGCTTACGGCGTGGACAGCAGCCGTTTACACATGTCGTCCCGAGGATAAGGAGTGAGACGCTCCTTGGATTTAGAGGCAGGGAAGACCCTTGAGGACCTCGCTGGGGCTGTTGCCATCGATCTGAGGGCAAATCCAGATTGGGGGGGGGGGGGCCGGGTGGGGGGTGAGTGAGTGGGACATGAAGCCAAGATATCCTGGGGCACGATTGGCTCTGAAGGAGAGGAGAGAGCTGGGTGGTCAATGGAAGGGTTTGCCCAGTGGCCCCAGAAAGCAGACCCGCTGCTGGGATTTTGAAAAAGTATCGCCTCTCCCCCAACACCGTGAGCTCTTTACGATCAGAAATGGGGTCTCCCTGTCATGACCTCTCCACAGGGCCCTGTATCTTCGCAGGATTTGGGTCGTAAGGAACGAGATGCCCAACCACAAGAGGCATCTGACTGGTCTGGCAGAGGGCAGTGCCGGGAGGGGGAGGGCGGAGGGCAGCTGCTCAACCGTGTGGTCAGAGACCCAGCCTTTTCCCACCTTCTGCTCCCCGACCTTGGCCATGGGATGCCATGACGCCTGGTGCCACTCCAACCTCATGGCCTTACCCCATAGAAGAGGCTTTCCCCCTCGGACGTCTCTATTTTGGGGGAAGAAATGAATCCTTCCCACAGCCCCCAGGAGACTTTCCCTGTGGCTCATTGGCCAGAACAAGGTCACGTGCTCCCAAAGACCAATCATTGAAAGGAAAAAGGTAGGAGCATGACTGGTTTACACCAATCACAACCCATTCCCAGCCCCTACGGCAGTGGTTCTAAACCTTGGCTGCACATTAGAATCACCTGGGAATCTTTTTAAAATCCTGGTTTCTGGGCCTCATCCTCGGGAAATTCTGTTTCTTTGCACCTGGACACACCTGTTGGGAAGAAGAAAGCGTCTCCCAGTGCTTGGGGGCGGGCGTCCCCGTCAGACTGGGCGCTCGCTCCCCGAGGGCAGGAGCTCTGTCTTCCCATCGGAAGGACCCGGAGCCTAGGTGCTTGCCCGGACTAGACGCGTCTGGAGGACAGGGGCCATCGAACATTCCCAAACCCTCAGCCAGGTTTATTTTCTTGTGATTCCAGGGAAGCAGGATCTCTGTCGCAGGCTGCTGTGTGAATGTGATAAAGCAGCTGCCTACTGTTTTGCGAGAAACCGGAACACCTACCAGAAAGACTACAGACGCTACCCCTCCAAGAACTGCAGTGGGAGAGACTTCTGGTGCTGAGGTCCCGCCCCCGGAAGTCTAGCCTCCCACACTGAGCTTCCCTCTCTGGCCCCCACCCCTCCCCACCCTGGCTAGTTCCCAACAACGAAGGAAACACCCCTCTCCCATCCCAGAGACAAGCCAGGAGCCCCTTGACCCCCAGAGAGAAGCCTTCTTTCCAGAATGAGAAGCCCCGGGGCATGTGGCCTGGCGCCTTTCCCCTCTTCCTTGGGAGGCAGGAGATGTCTCCGTCCCCACTGCTCTCCAAGTCCTGCTTCCTGCTGAGCTGTGGGGGCTACATTCCCAGGGTCTCCTCTAAATAAAGCAATTAGTTCATTGGCAAACTGTGTACGTGTCTGTGTGTATGTGTGTGTGTATGTGTGGTTGCATACACATGTCTGAGTGTGGTGCACGTGTGTGAATGTGTGTGAGTGCATATGTGTGTGTGAATGTGTGTATGTGTGAGTGTGTGTATGTGTATGTTTGTGACTGTGTGTGTGTGATTGTATGTGAGAGTGTGTATGGGTGTGTGTAAGTGTGTGTGCCTGTGAGTGTGTGTATGTATGTGAGTGAGTGTGTGTGAGAGTGTGTGTTGTGCGTATGAGTGAGAGTGTGTGTGAATGTGTGTGTGTGAGTGTGAATGTGTGTGGGGATGTGTATATAGGTGTGTGTGTGTGCCCATACTTGTGCATGTGAGTGTGTGTGTGTGTGTCTGCCTGCCTTGATGTGAGAACAAACTGGGGTTATAAATAGAGACTCCTCAGACTGGCTGAGTCACATCCGCCACCACCACCTCACTGAGCCCTTCTCCCCTACTGTCATTGGCGATAGCTTTGGGCTTATTGGAGAAGTGGGAGCGGTACCAGCACCAGTGAGACCCAGCTGTGGCTGCTCCTTCCCTTGGGCGAGAGCTGCTCCTGCTGGCCTGTTGGGGGAAAACAGAGCCTCCGTCTTGATGTTAAGGCAGCTACGATTTGCACCTCCACGTGCAATATTCTCCTGTGTGTCCGGCCCGGGGGAGGTGGGTGCAGGTGTGGCTGGCCAGCAGCTGGATCCCAGGGCGCTATCCCCTCACCGGGGCCGGCTTCCCGGGCTGCCAGTCCCGCAGGCCCGTGCTCAGAAGGGCATCGCACCTCATTGCATGCTGTGTCCCAGCCACCTTGAAATTCAGCATAACCTAGGGCCCCGCTTTTTATTCCACACTGAGACCCATAAATGACTGCTGGTTGCTACTTGCCCTCCCGTCACCCAGGTTCCGCCGGGATAGTCGCACCTGGGCCTGCTACTTGAACAATCACCATCAGGGTGGCTGGGCGTGGGTCCCTGCTTGGGGCGTGGGTGCGAGCTGGGCTTTAACCCAGGTGTGATTCAGAGGCGGTACCTTCTGTCACTCATCTCCCAGAAGGGCTGCCTTTTTCTAATTCGGCATAAAGACGCTTCCTTTGCTGGCGGGAGCCCTGCTCCTGTCCACGGGCACCCATAATAAGAGAAATGCACATTAAAACTCCACTGAAATATCATTTGTATGTATCAGAATAGATAAAAATCCAAAAGCATGACAGCCTGCCCTGTCGACAAGGCTGTGGGGGGGGACAGGCGCTGTGGGAGGGCAAAATGCCCTCGGAGGGCCAATCGGCGTCTCCATCCACATTATGAGTGTGTTCATCCTTTGGCTCGGCGACCCCTCTTCTAGAAATTTGCTCTACGAAGGCACACAGGCACATGCAGAGCAATTCCTGGGGAATTTTTTCATTCCCACATTATTCTGAATTGGATTGGAAATAACCCAAGTATCCGTGTACAGCGGACTAATGAAATAAGCAATGACGACCTCAAAATGGAATGTGTCTGTTTAGGGAGGGCGGCTTTCTCTGTGGCAGATAGGAAACCGCCATGAGGGCAGCCAGGGAAAGGAATGGGGTGAAGGGCAGCGTCGGGGGTGGGGGGCTGCATTTATGTAGGAAAGGTTGGAAGTGTGAACACGTATGTGTTGCTATTGCCATACACCTTAAAGGACACACAAGAAGTTCATTAGAATGGCTGCCTACGGAGAGAAAGCAGGGCGAGCATGGGAATGGGGTGGGCACAGATGCGTGAGAGGAAGGTTCCTCGATGTGTAATTCTTAGCCCCATGCTTGTATTTCCTATTCAAAAGAAAGTGAGCATCAGCAAACACATTCCCCTCCTCAGACAACCACCAAATGTTAGACAATATAGTCTCATCCAGGAATTGGCCAACTGCGGCCTGTCTTTTTTTTTTTTCCAATAAGGTCTGTAGATGAGTAATAGTGTCTGCTTGCTGGTTTCTATCATTGTACCGTGGCTACATGTGGGGTGTTAACATCCAGGGAAGCTGGGATTCCCGGGGAATACAGGCATGTCCCACTGCAACTTTTCTGTAAGTGTAAGTGTGTTTCAAAATAAGGTGGTTTGATTTTTTTTTTAAGAGAGAGAAATAAGTTATTTTTCCTCATACACAAAATAGGAAATAGTAGTAGAAAAAAATTCAGCCATAATCCTAAGACAAAAAAGAACCATTGACAAAAGGCTGAGTCTTTGTCCTAGCTGGTTTGGCTCAGTGGATAGAGCCTCAGCCTGCAGACTGAAAGGTCCCAGGTTTGATTCCAGCCAAGGGCATGTGCCTTGGTTGTGGGCATATCCCCAGTAGGAGGTGTGCAGGAGGCAGCTGATCGATGTTCTTCTCTCATCAATGTTTCTGACTCTCTGTCCCTCTCCCCTCCTCTCTGTGAAAAATCAATAAAATATATATTTTTTAAAACTTTTCTGAACACTTATGATACTGAAAGCACTTTCCATCAGAGAAGGTCCACCCTACGTAAAATTGCAACCCACATTCACCCACTCCCTCTTGCCACGCCTTCTCCATCTCTATTGCTTCTGTTCATTGCATGATCCCCACCGAACAGGCTATATAATTTATTTTTCCTGTCTTTTGTTTATTCTTTGTCCCTCTCCACTAAAAAGGTGCACCTTGAATACTGGTGTTTGTTTGTCCACTGATGTACTCCAAGTGCTTAAATTAGTCCTTGGGTGAAGGAGGCTGTCAAGAGACCAAATCATGGACTTCGAATTCTTGTGGGGGAAACCCTGAGAAGATGGGACAAGAGCAGCCACGTGGGCGGCCAGCAGAGTCCGTGAGTGCTGTGGCCTGGACGCAGTGTCAGGGCGCTCCAGGATCAGGACTGTCAGGGAGGCAGTTTGCCTATTGTAGACATGACCATGTTCCAAAAACTGCGGTGCTTAACAAAAGACCAAAGTCTACTCTAGCCCCTCCCCTCTGAACCTTGACTGTCAAGGCTAAAGCAAACAGCTCTGAGAGCGAAAATGCCAGGCAGACAGCGATCCCTGGAGGGTGATGGGTCTGCTAGGCACAAGTCCCACCAGCTGAGGGGCTTAAATGGCAGATGTATTGTTTCATCGTTCCTGAGGCCAGAAGTCTGAGATCAAGGTCCAGGTGTGGCCGGTTCCTCGGGAGGGAGGGCCCTGAGAGAGAATCTGTTCCATTTTCTCCCCTAGCCGCTGGGGTTTCCCGCCACCTTCAGGGTTTCTTGGCTTATAGAAGCATCGAAGACCTCAGCCGACATCTTCACATGGTGTCCTCGCTGAGTGTGTCTGTGTCCAAATTTTCCCTTTTTGTAGGGACACCAGTACTTTATCTTAACTAATCACATCTTAAAGGCCCTGTTTTCAAATAAGGTTACACTCCGAGATACTGGAAGTTAGGACTTCCACACAGGACTTGGCCCGGGACTCAGTTCACCCTCACACAGGCCTAGTGTTGGAACTACATTGCATCTCCGAGGTGAACGCTGCCTCGAAGGTGTTAGCACAGACGAGCTTATGCTGCAGTCACTACCAGCCTCAGTGACCAGTGACTGAAACCAACACGTCCTTCTCCCTAAGTCCCATGAGGGTCTGTGGGTCTCTCCCGGGCGGGTGTTCTCCAGGCCCTGACTCGGGGATCCAACCTGCTGCCCTGCTTCTGGTCCCACCACGAGGGACAGGGAAAGGCCCCTCGGCACCAATGCTCAGGTGCTCTCACTGGAGCCAGTCCCCTGGGCCTGCGCACCTGGAGGGGCACCTGGGGAAGGGGGCACAGGTGGAGTGTTTAGGAGCTCTGGCCTCAGCCACGCTGGCTGTTTTGGGGCTGGTGTCAGGGAGGGTTTACCGAAGGCCCTGGAAGCTCAATGCTGAGCATGTCTTGAACGGCCGGGGAGAAGGTATTTGCTTTAGGAATTAAAGCTGGAGTCACCCATGTCCCTGACGGGTAAAGAAGAAAGAACAATAGACCTGGGAAGCAGTCATCAGTTCTGTCAGTGGACAAGGTGAGTGAGGACTGGGGTAAGGTGGAGGCAGCGCTTTAGGGTGAACTCCAGGGCAGGCTCTGGCTTTTTCCAGAAGGGGAGGATGAGGAAGAGGAGAAGAAGAAAAAGAAAGAAGAGCACGAAGAGAAGGTGGACGTGCTGGCCCAATAGGAAGGGACCATCTGCTTCACTGCAGGCCTTCCCTTGTTGGGGCCCCGGGTGGGGTGGAGGATGGGGGGCAGGACAAGTCCTCACATCCCCACCACCTCCCGCAGAAACTCACATGGATCCTGGTATTTTCTAGAGGTTGAGTGTGTACACCCGGTGAATGAATGAATAACAATAAATGCCCTCCTTTTTCTAAATGCCCCCATTCCTATACCAAATGCCACATTCAGCCAAAAAATGGAGCAATCCTCGCCCCAGCGATGGCCTGCTGGCTTGCAGATGAGCCATAGTGCTGGGGTCCAATCCCAGCGGGTCCAGGGGTCCCCCAAGGTGTGGACGGAGTCGGTGAAGAAGGAATGACACGGAGACAGCCTTCAGTTGATCAGCAGCCTAGTCAGGACCTCTAGCCAGGATCTCCAGCCAAAGTTCTGGTCGGAGTTCTGGTTAGGAACTGAGGAGGATCTGAGGAGGATCTGATGAGGATCTAATCTTTATTGTCTTGTTACATCTATATTTATACCAGCCAATTTTAATCCTGTCAATTTCTATTACAAAGGTTAGGGCGTTTCTTATCTCCATTCCAGGGAGTAAAGATTATGTAGCTTAACTACCCGCCTGGCACTTAATTAAGGGGTTGTATCCCCTCCCTAACCTCAGGGAAAAATCCCCACGTGGGGAAACAACCTTTCTCGGTGAGGTGACCTTGGTTAAAACACGTGGCGCTAAAGGGAGCAAACATATTAAGAACAGTATGCTATATACGCCAGGTCCATTGAAACATATGCTATGCAGATGTTTCTTTCCTGCAGCGACTGTGTCAAGCAGCAAGGGATGGACCAGCTTCCGGCACCATAGCCTGCAGCAGCAGACGCCCCTGCTCTCTCCTGACCCTGGTTCCAGGGAGGGGACTGGTGCTCACACCCAGCGCCTGGTTACGGGAATGGACTGAAGTCAGGAATGAGGCCCCTGGGAAAGATTACAAAATAATCTACAATTTTGGCATCCGCTAACAGCACATACTGTTTTCCATCCTCAGCTCTGTCCTGCCAGCTACTGAGGGGAAGAAAAGGGGATTGCCCAGGGCTATAGGCATGCCAAACTTTGAGTCCACTCACTGGAGGCACTCCCACCCCTTTTGCATACCCACCAACTCCCATCCTTCCCTAGGGGGCAGCTATTTAAGGGGAGCTGGAGTTCAGATTTAACAAGACCAGCACTTGGAGCTATTAACACCAGCATTCTCTGAGAGGTAACACCCCAAAATTCCTGCCCTGTCAGGAGTATGGGCCCTGCTCAGTGGCTGCCTTTAAGAGTGGCTGTGTTGGCATATGTGTCCATGTGTACTTATGCATGTGTCTGTTGCATACATGGACAAATACATGCATGTGCATGATTTGGGGGATGTGCACAAGTGTGTTGTATGGGTATGTGAGTGATTGTATGAAAGGAGGTCTGCATTAGTGGGTGAGTCCAGCAGTGGGTATATGCATGCATATGTGTGTGACTATATATGCATTTGCGCATGTGTACATGCGTAAGGGGTTAGAAAGTCTTGCAAAGAGAGGGTGCTGTGCTTTAGTTTTGGGGAAAAAAATTGGAGATTGGACTTCATAGATGGAATTCCCAAGCCTTGAATCCGGTTGGAACAAGTAAGATGTGTCTAAGGGGGCGGGGGAGAGGTGCACAACCTATGACCTTGGGAGTCTGAGTTGGTTGGTGCCGGGAGCCAGTCCATCCTTGCTGTTTCAAGGGACCTGGCATATATGGCATACTGTTCTTAATATGTTTGCTCACCTTCTTGGTGCTATGTGTTTTAACCAAGGTCACCTCTCCAAGAAAGGTTGTTTCCCCAGGTAGGGATTTTTCCCTGAAGTTAGGGAGGGGATAAAAACCCTTAATTAAGTGCCAGGTGGGTAGTTAAGCTACATAATCTTTACTCCCTGGAATGGAGATAAGAAACGCCCCTAACCTTTGTAATAGAAATTGACAGGATTAAAATCCGCTGGTATAAATATAGATGTAACAAGACAATAAACATCAGATCCTCATCAGTTCCTAACCAGACTTGGCTGGAGAACCTACACAGAACCTAGACTCAGAACCCAGAAACAGAACCTAGCCAGAGAACCTAGCTGAAGAACCTACAGACAGAACCTAGGAAGAGAACCTAGTGACAGGACTTGGCTGGAGAACCTAGACAGAACCTAGAGACAGAACCTAGGGAGAGAACATGACAAAAGATCCTGGACAGAACCTGGCTACAGAACTTGGCTGGAGAACCTAGACAGAACATGGCAGGAGAAACTGGATAGAACCTGGCTGGAGAACCTGGAGAACCTGGCTGGAGAACTTAGCAAGAGAACCTGTACACAGAACTTGGCTGGAGATCTTGGACAGAACTTGGCTGGAGATCCTGGATAGAGATCCTGGCTAGGCTGCTGATCAACTGAAGGGTGTCTCCATGTCATTCCTTCTTCGCCGACTCTGTCCACACCTTTGGGGACCCCTGGACCTGCTGTGGTTGGACCCCAGCCTCTGGCGCCCCAAACAGGGACCCCTAGAGAGCACAGCTGACTCCTCCCCGGACACCGACACCACAATCAAGCCCGGCCCTGATGGACTCTTTGATGCAGCCCTTCAACTCGCTGACGCTTTGGGAAGCCCATCGCCAATGACGCTGCCCGCTAGCCAGATCAACAAGGACAACCAAACCACCAACTTGAGGACAGCTGAAATCCCTTGACTAAAGAGGCCAGCAACCTTCTACAGGAACAGGGCTCCTTGTGCACTCCATCCACTATATTTATAGCTATGCTCACTATCATTGCTTGTCAGACTTCTGAGTCTTAAACAACCCAATCCGAGAGGTGGCCGCTGATTTACATACGCTATCATTTAAAAAATAAAAAAGGGGGAATTTGCCGGGAGCCAGTCCATCCTTGCTGTTTCAAGGGACCTGGCATATATGGCATACTGTTCTTAATATGTTTGCTCACCTTCTTGGTGCTATGTGTTTTAACCAAGGTCACCTCTCCAAGAAAGGTTGTTTCCCCAGGTAGGGATTTTTCCCTGAAGTTAGGGAGGGGATAAAAACCCTTAATTAAGTGCCAGGTGGGTAGTTA
>NW_005871176.1:766640-771944 GCF_000147115.1 Myotis lucifugus | reverse complement strand
TTTTTCAAAATGCTGACACGCCGAGCTCAAAAGGTTCGCTATCACTGGTCTAGGCCAATCCATCTGCATTTCTCACACAGAGGACTGTCCACATGAACACCCTTCTATTGTTGGCCTTGACCATGGCCTTTGGTAAGAGTGAACCCTGACCTCTCGCCACAAGAGAGCAACCCAAGATGAAAGCACCCTTAGCCCCAGCTTTCCTTCCCATTTCCACAGAGCCCTCCCTCAGTGGGTGAGAGAGAGGCCCTAGTGGGAGGGGGAGTAGCAGAGAGGGGCAGAGGAGGAGGGCACAGGGACCCAGGTCCCATCACCAGGCAATGTCTTTCCAGGCCTGCTGCAGACCCACGGGAGTTTGCAGAATCTCAGCGAAATGATTCGGTTGGCGACAGGAAAGATTGCTGTGTGGGGTTATGGCTTCTATGGTTGCTACTGTGGCGTGGGCGGCCGAGGATCCCCCTTGGATGCAACAGATTGGTGAGACAACCCCAGCCCTCCCTCCCTCTGCCCATTCGTGGCCCCCGCAGGGCTGGGAGCTGCCAGGCAGGGCTGGTGCCCATCGTCACAGAACCCCAGGAGGACCCAGCTGGAAAAGCAGCCAGCATGTTGGAAACTCCGCTCTAGTCCATTGCAAGGTCATTGGGTCTCTGCCCAGGGTCAAGGGGCAAGACCACGGGGGACCAGGCTCTTTGGAGCTGTGGGGAAGCAGCCCCAATCACATCTCCTCGCCGCAGGTGCTGCGCCGAACATGACTGTTGCTACGAACATCTGGAGAAGTGGGGATGTGGCACCAAGTCAGTGAACTACAACTCTACTTACGAAAAGGGCCAAATCATCTGTGGTAAGGACGTCCTACAATTTCACCCTGTTTCCTTGGTTTCTCTTACTGAGTGTCCGCTGTGCTGGGCACTGTGCTGAGCACCAGAGATAGAAATACAAAGGGGCACCGTGGCCTGTTTGACTCAGTGGATAAAGCATCGGCCATGGATTCAATTCCAGCAGCACGTACCTCTGTTGCAAGCTCGACACCCAACCCCCAGTTGGGTGCGTGCACGAGGCAACCAATCGATGTGTCTCTTTCACAGATGTGTCTCTTTCACATCAATGTTTCTCTCTGTGTGTGTCTCTCCCCCTCCCTTCCACTCTCCCTAAAAATCAATGGGAAAATGTCCTCAGGTGATGAATAACAACAACAACAAAAAGAGGAAGAAATACAAAGGGACAGTGTCCCTGCCTCAGGGAGCTCATAGGTGAGTGGGAAGTAAAGACAAGGAGAACACTAGATGGGAGACTCCAATAGGCAGGAAGCCAAAGGGCAGGGCCCTGAGCATAAGCTGTGGTCCAGGCTGGCTCCTGACAGCCAAGCTGAGTCTTTAAGGCTCAGCTGGCGGCGGGGGGTGGGGGTGAGGGGGTGCCTGCACATCCTTAAAGACTCAGCTTGGATATCAGGAGTCAGCCTTTTCCCCACCCTTCTGCTCCCGGACCTTGGCCATGGGATGCCAAGACGCCTGGTGCCACTCCAACATCATGGTCTTACCCCATAGAAGAGGCCTTCCTACAAGAGGGCTCAGCAGGGTCAGAGGGCCCAAGGGAACTGGGACAGTTCTGAGAGCCTGAAGGAGAGGGAGTGGTGAGAGATGAGGCTGAAGGAACGGGAGGGGCCAGGCCAAACCTAAGGCCAACTGTATTTAGATTTTGTCCTAGAGCAGTGGGGAGCTCTTGAGCAAAGGAGTGGCATGAACAGATTTGCATTTCTGAGGATTCCCCCAAGGTGGGTGGAGATGGATGGGATTGGGAGGCGGGGGCAGCAGTGGGAAGACCATTGCCATTGGACATATGACAATGGTAGTCTTGATGCGAGGGCTGAGAGTGTCATTTCAGGTAGAATCAGCAGAGCTTGGTGATTGCCTGGGTAGCGGGATAGGGAGCTGTTGGGTGGGTATCCGATCCCGTGGATAGAACAGGACATGGCCCTGGTGGGTGAAGGGAGGAGGAGTTGTATGTAGACATGTTTAAGAGGCTCCCAGAACACCCAGGGAGACGCGAAGCAGGCGGCTGGATATAGGGACGGGCAGCTCCAGGGAGGGGTCTGGATGGGGCACGGGTTCAGGAGTCACAGCAGAGAGCTGAGTGGGATATGCTCGCCCATTTGATGTCTAAAGGCCCAGACAGGAGAGAGAGGAGGGCCTGTCAGAGAGGGAGAGGAGACTGAGAGAGAAGGTCAAGGAGTGGACAGCAGCCAATTTAACACGAAGTCTTCAGGATAAGGGCTGACAGGCTCCTCGGATTTAGAGGCAGGAAGACCCCTGAGGACCTCACTGGGGCTGTTGCCATGGATCTGTAAGGGCAAATCCAGATTGGGGGGGCCGGGCGGGGAGAGAGTGAGTGGGACATGAAGCCAAGATATCCTGGGGCACGATTGGCTCTGAAGGGGAGGAGAGAGCTGGGTGGTCAATGGAAGGGTTTGCCCAGTGGCCCCAGACAGCAGACCCGCTGCTGGGATTTTGAGAAAGTATCGCCTCTTCCCCAACACCCTGAGCTCTTTAAGATCAGAAATGGGGTCTCCCTGTCATGACCTCTCCACAGGGCCCTGTATCTTAGCAGGATTTGGGTCGTAAGGAACGGGATGCCCAACCACAAGAGGCTTGGGTAATGGGGAAGTCTGACTGGTCTGGCAGAGGGCAGTGCCGGGAGGGGGAGGGCGGAGGGCAGCTGCTCAACCGTGTGGTCAGAGACCCAGCCTTTTCTCCACCTTCTGCTCCCAGACCTTGGCCATGGGATGGCACGACGCCTGGTGCCACTCCAACCTCATGGCCTTACCCCATAGAAGAGGCTTTCCCCTTGTACGTTTCTATTTTGGGGAGGAAATGAATCCTTCCCACAGCCCCCAGGAGACTTCCCCTGTGGCTCATTGGCCAGAACAAGGTCACATGCTCCCAGAGACCAATCATTGAAAGGAAAAAAGAGGAGCATGACTGGTTTACACCAATCACAACCCATTCCCAAGCCCTAGGCTAGGGCCTGGGGTTTGCACCTGGACACACCTGTTGGGAAGAAGAAAGCGTCTCCCAGTGCTTGGGGGCGGGCGTCCCCGTCAGACTGGTCGCCCGCTCCCCGGGGGCAGGAGCTCTGTCTTCCCATCGGAAGGACCCGGAGCCTAGGTGCTTGCCCGGACTAGACGCGTCTGGAGGACAGGGGCCATCGAACATTCCCAAACCCTCAGCCAGGTTTATTTTCTTGTGATTCCAGGGGATCAGGATTACTGTCGCAGGCAGGTGTGTGAATGTGATAAAGCAGCTGCCTCCTGTTTTGCGAGAAACCTGAACACCTACAATAAAGAGTACCAATTCTACAACAACTGGAACTGCCAACTGGGAAAACTCCAGTGCTGAGGTCCCGCCCCCGGAAGCCTCGCCTCCCGCCTCCCACGCTGAGCTTCCCTCTCTGGCCCCCACCCCTCCCCGCCCTGGCTCGTTCCTGGCAAAGAAGGAAACACCCCTCTCCCATCCCAGAGACAAGCCAGGAGCCCCTTGACCCCCAGAGAGAAGCCTTCCTTCCAGAATGAGAAGCCCCGGGGCATGTGGCCTGGCGCCTTTCCCCTCTTCCTTGGGAGGCAGGAGATGTCCCGTCCACACTGCTCTCCAAGTCCTGCTTCCTGCTTAGCTGTGGCGGCTACATTCCCAGGGTCTCCTCTAAATAAAGCAATTAGTTCATTGGCAAACTTTGTACGTGTATGCGTGCGCGCACGCGCATGTGAGTGTGTGCGTATGTGTGTGTGTGTGCGTGTGAGTTAGTGTATATGAGACTGTATGGGTGTGTGTGTGAGTGTGTATGCGTATGTGGGTGAGTGTGTGTATGTATGAGTGTGAGAGTGTATGAGTGTGAGGGTGGGTGTGAGGGTGTGTATGGGGGGGTGAGAGGGTGTGTGAGTGTGAATGTGTGTGAGAATGTGTGTATGGGTGTGTGTGTGTATGTGTGCATGTGAGTGTGTATGTATGTGTGAGTGTGTGCGAGTGTGTGTGTGTGTGTGTCTGCCTGCCTTGGTGTGAGAACAAACCGGTACAAGGCGATGTAGTGTAAGGGGTTATAAATACAGACTCGAGTCAGACTGGCTGTCACATCCACCAGGCGCCATCTCGCTGAGCCTCTCTCCCCTCGTGTCATTGGCGATAGCTTTGGGCTTATTGGAGAAGTGGGAGCGGTACCAGCACCAGTGAGACCCAGCTGTGGCTGCTCCTTCCCTTGGGCTAGAGCAGCTCCTGCCGGCCTGTTGGGGGAACACAGAGCCTCGGTCTTGATGTTTGGGGAGCTATGATTCGCACCTCCACGAGCAATATTCTCCTGTGTGTCCGGCCCGGGGGAGGCGGGTGCAGGTGTTGCTGGCCAGCAGCTGGATCCCAGGGCGCTATCCCCTCACCGGGGCCGGCTTCCTGGGCTGCCAGTCCCGCAGGCCCGTGCTCGGAAGGGCATCGCACCTCGTTGCATGCTGTGTCCCAGCCACCTTGAAATTCAGAATAACCGAGGGCAGTGATGGCGAACCTTTTGAGCTCAGCGTGTCAGCATTTTGAAAAACCCTAACTTAACTCTGGTGCCCTGTCACATATAGAAATTTTTTTATATTTGCAACCATAGTAAAACAAAGACTTATATTTTTGATATTTATTTTATACTAGAGGCCCGGTGCACAAAAATTTGTGCACTCGGGGGTGAGGGGGGTCCCTCAGCCCGGCCTGTGCCCTCTCGCAGTCTGGGACCCCTCGGGAGATAACGACTTGCTGGCTTAGGCCCGCTCCCAGGTGGCAGAGGGCAGGCCCAATCCCTAGGTACAGCCCCTGGTCAGGCTCAGAGCAGGGCCGATTGGGGAGTTGGGGCGCCGTCCCTTGTCATGCACAGAGCAGGGTGGATTGGGAGGTTGCGATGCAACCCTCAGTCACGCTCAGGGTAGGGCCGATTGGGGGGTTGGGGCACCGCTCCCTGTCACACTCAAGGCAGGGTCGATGGGGAGGTTGCGGCGTCACCCCCTGTCACTCACAGAGCAGGGCCCATCAGGGGGTTGGGGAGCTCCCCCCTGTCACGCACAGAGCAGGGCCCATCAGGGGGTTGAGGAGCTCCCCCCTGTCACTCACAGAGTAGGGCCAATAGGGGAGTGGGGCACCACCCCCTGTCACACACAGAGCAGGGTGGACCAGGGTTTGGGGCGCCACCCTCTATCACCCACAGAGCAAGGACGATCAGGGGGTTGGGGCGCCGCCACCTGTCACAATCAGGGCAGGGCAAACGGGGAGGTTATGGCTCTACCCCATC
>NW_005871176.1:752933-766250 GCF_000147115.1 Myotis lucifugus | reverse complement strand
CCCCGCTGTCACGCTGATCCCGGTGCCGGGAGGCATATTACCCTTTTACTATATAGGTTAGAGGCCTGGTGCACAGGTGGGGGCCGGCTGGTTTGCCCTGAAGGGTGTCCTGGATCAGGGTGGAGGTCCCCACTGGGGTGCCTGGCCAGCCTGGATGAGGGGATGATGGCTGTTTGCAGCTGGTCATATACCCTTCAGGGTGGGGGTCCCTACTGGGGTGCCTGGCCAGTCTGGGTGAGGGGCTGAGGGCTGTTTTCAGGCTGGTGGGTGACTGAAGCTCCCAACTGCTCCTTTTTTTCTTTTACTTTTTTATTCTGGGCCAGCTTTAGCTCTGGCTCCAGCTCTGAGGCTTCTGCTGCTAAAAGCAGGTATCTGGTTTGTTTGGTTTCTATAATCGATACACTGTACCAACTCCAGCTCTGAGATCCCGGCTGGCTGAAAGCGGGTTTCTGGGGTTTTGTTTAGCTTCTATATTTGTTACAGTGTTTCAAACTGCAAGCTCAGAGGCCGGCAAGGCAGGCGGGGAACGTTGGAGTTCTCTGTCACTGAAGCAAGCAAGCCTCATGTTCGCTTTAAGCTGCCTGGCTGCCGGCCGCCATCTTGGATGGCAGTTAACACTTGGAGTGCGGGAAACGAGTTAAGTCGGCTCGTGTGAATTGCGCGTACTCCACGGGAGCCGTCTTAAAACTCGGTTCATATAGATTTGCGGTGGAGTGCGGGAAACGTGTAAACTCGGGCCGATTGTAACTGCGTATTACCAAATATTTGTTTGTAATCCACCCTTTTGGTGGATGGAACAAAACCAAAAGACAGAGCCATCTTATATTTTGGCGGGAAATTCACCCGCACTCCAAGTGTTAACTTGCATATCGCCCTGATTAGCCAATGGGAAGGGTAGCGGTGGTACGCTAATTACCATGTTTCTCTTTTATTAGATAGGATATTTAAATGCCATTTAACAAAGAAAAATCAACCCAAAAAATGAGTTTGCGTGTCCCCTCTGACACGCCTGTCATAGGTTTGCCATCACTGACCTAGGGCCCCACTTTATGTTCTGCACTGAGACCCATAAATGACTGCTGGTTGCTACTTGCCCTCCTGTCACCCAGGTTCCGCTGGGATAGTCGCACCTGGGCCTGCTACTTGAACAATCACCATCAGGGCGGCTGGGCGTGGGTCCCTGCTTGGGGCGCGGGTGGGAGGTGGGCTTTAACCCAGGTGTGACCCAGAGGCGGTGCCTTCTGTCACTCATCTCCCAGAAGGGCTGCCTTTTTCTAATTCGGCAAAAAGAAGCTTCCTTTGCTGGCGGGAGCCCTGCTCCCGTCCACGGGCACCCATAATAAGAGAAATGCACATTAAAACTCCACTGAAATATCATTTGTATGTATCAGAATAGATAAAAATCCAAAAGCTTGACAGCCTGCCCTGTCGACAAGGCAGTGGGGGGGACAGGCGCTGTGGGAGGGCAAAATGCCCACGGAGGGCCAATCGGCGTCTCCATCCACATTATGAATGTGTTCATCCTTTGGCTCAGCGACCCCTCTTCTAGAAATTTGCTCTATGAAGGCACACAGGCACATGCAGAGCAATTCCTGGGGAATTTTTTCATTCCCACATTATTCTGAATTGGATTGGAAATAACCCAAGTATCCGTGTAGAGCGGACTAATGAAATAAGCAATGACAACCTCAAAAATGGAATGTGTCTGTTTAGGGAGGAAGGCAGATAGGAAATCTCCATGAGGGCAGCCAGGGAAAGGAACAGGGTGAAGGGCAGTGGGGGTGGGGGCCGGGGTGCTGCATTTATGTAGGAAAGCGTGGAAGTGTGAACACGTATTTGTTGCTATTGCCATAAACCTTAAAAGACACACAAGTTCATTAGAATGGCTGCCTACGAGAGAAAGCAGGGCAAGCATGGGAATGGGGTGGGCACAGATGCATGAGAGGAAGGTTCCTCGATGTGTAATTTTTAGCCCCATGCTTGCATTTCCTATTCAAAAGAAAGTGAGCATCAGCAAACACATTCCCCTCCTCAGACAGCCACCAAATGTTAGACAATATAGTCTCATCCAGGAATTGGCCAACTGCGGCCTGTCAGCCAAGTCTCTCTGCTGCCTGGTTTTGCACAGCTTATAAACTAAGAATGGTATTTGCATTCTTACATGGCTGGGGTCGGGGGTGGGGGGATCAAAAGAAGGACCATATTCTGACGATTCTGTTTCAGGTGGTGTATGTTGTCAACTATATTTCCTTTCCTTTAGTGGGTGAGGTTGTGTGCATGCAGGTGAATTTGCAGAGGGGAAGGGATGAGCCCTAGATTTGATGATTGCCATTTGGTATCTCTCCACCTCCCCTCCCCTCTCTCCCTGCCCCCCCTCCCTCACCCCCGCATATGCTCTAGTCAGGATTTCCTCGTGAAACACCCGGGAAGTAGCCACACTGGCAGGAAGCCGCATCCTGAGGTTGAAATCAACCATCCCTGGGATTTGGGGGAGGAGGAAGTAATGAAAACGGAGAGGAAAGAATGGATGAGCAGCCTGTGTTGTCTTTAACAATTCCTCGCCCGGCAGGGTATCTGGACTTGAGCATCTCAGCTCTGGCTTCCGGGCAAAGAGTCAAGGCTCCAGGGCACTGCCTGCCTTCTCTCTGACAGCCACCAGCCTGAGTTCAGTTTCATTCTTCCTGCAGGACCCTGTAGGTTCTTTTGTTAGTGCTTCAAATCCAAGCTTCTCTCACAGATCTGTAGTTTTGCCAGGTTGGTTTTGGCAAAGGGAGCCATCTGAAAGGGCGAGGGCTATGCCTTCCCCTCCATCTTGCCTGTATCCTCCATGTTGGGGCCACGTGTGGCCTTCTTCCCGGAAGCCCAGGCCCCTGCTGGCCACGCCCGGGATTTTAAACTAACCAATGACAATCAAGGGAGGTGCGCGCCGTAGATATGACCACATCCTGTGTCATATCTGGCCAATCGGCGGGGCCCACAATCCCCTCGCTCCACCCCCCTATTAAAGCCGGTTTTTTCCCACGGGAGGTCACTCTGTTCTGGTCGGTGGGCCAGCCGGGAGCAGAGTCGGGTTGGCGCCCCCAATAAAAGGACCTTCTGCTTTTGCATCGAACTGGCTCCCAGTGTGGTATTTTGGGGATCTTGGAATCTGGGCATAACATTTGGGGGCTCGTCCGCGATCCTCAAACCCCACTCAGGGACTCCCAGCTCGGAGGACTTGGCTGACTGCGGTATGTGTCATTTATGTTTGTATCTGTTTGTTTCTGTGCTGTGTGAGCTCACTTCTGAAATCTGTATTCGCCCACATCGATTGTGGACGCACATGGGGATCAAAGGGCGGGAGGAGTCAGGGGACGCTTCGATCCTCCATCTGTAGGGGTGTAATTTTGCTTCCGCAAAGTCGGAAGGTCTGTAGAAACCCCAATCTGAGATGGCCGGGTCGCACCCGCTGGTTGGTCTGCAGCCACTAGGTGGCGAGCAGCCATTGTTTTCGGTTTACAGGCGGTTCGCTCCCGCTTCGGTTTTCGCTTCCATGGAGTTAGAAGGCTGTATTTTCGGGCCCATTTAGTTTTCTGTGTTTGTATGTTTCTTTCTGTGAACTTACTGGATGGATGTTATGGAATGGACTCAGACTGCTCCTTTGGGTATTGTGATTGATCAGTTCAAGGAGATTGCGGGAGGCTTTAGAGCTCCCTCAGGAGTTGGAAAGTTGTTAAACTCTGAATGAATATCTGGTGAAAGCATGTGAGTGTAGAGGCAGGAGAGGGGTCCCCGCTCGCCGATCCCTCCTTGCTCGCCACCTGCCCGAGGGCCTCCCGGGCAGGGAAGGTGAGCAGGGGTGTGCAGGAGCGCGGCGTGTGGCAGGCGCAGCCCTCGCCCCGGAGCCCGTCCGCTCCGCGGGCCCAGGCGGTTCGGCGGCGGGCCGGCGTTGGCCCCCAGGCTTGTGGCGAGCGAGTGGAGCCCGGTGGAGCGCAGGGGGCGAGGCCAGCGCGTTGCTTGCGGGAGGCGGGAGCAGCGAGGCCCCCGGCGGCATTGGGTCTGGGGGAAGGTCCCCCGCGGAGCCTGAGGGCCGGACACCCGGGAGGCTGGCGGCGGCAGCTCTGGATGCGAGCCGGGCTCTTCCCGTGGAGATCATCCCAGCTAGATCATAGAAATTAAATATATCCTTAAATGTAAAAATATTGATTTGAAAGTCCTTGTAATTGAAAAGTTTTAAAATGCATCCGGGATTTCTGTGCACGTGTAAAGGGAAAAGACCAGTTTAAAAACGAGTGCGCATAGTTTTGAGCTGAACCTGACCTTTTGCTGTGTACAGAATAAAAACCCGAGACTGTTTTGGCCTTAAAAAGTGGCGGAGATGAACCTAACAAAGAAATGCAGGCTGGTTTAAAATAGCTCTTTTGAAATTTCCCGCCCTGAGACAAGTACCACCAGGAAGTTAATAGTCAAATTTGCATGTGCCATGATAACAGTTTTTCCAAGGGAAAAAAGATGGTCCTAAAGAATGTGGTCAATTTACATCTAAAAAGACCAGGTAGGCCACAATCTGTTTGCAGGGCTCAAATGTGGTTTTCCAGAGCCGCTTGGAAGTAAAAAGTAGTTTACTCTAATTTACCTCATGAAAAATCTAAAGAAGGTATAAACAGTTAATGAAATTTACAATATAATGTCGGCCATCTATCTTTTAGGGATTTTGGTTTGCTCTTCCCTTGTTTATTGTGAGAATAAAGAAATCATCTTTTCTGTCAGAGAACAGTTTAGACAGCCACAATGTTGAGCTGCGTGACTTGGCAGCTGCCATGTTGGCCGCATGGCCTGCCGCTCCCCTGGGGGCCGCCATCTTGGAACAGCAAAGGCCCCTCCCTCTGATTTAGTCAGGGGTGGAGTTTGAAGGCGGAGTTTTGCTATTTTTAAGCTAATCTCTTAAATCTAGAAAACCCTGCTTTCCTTAAACTAAAGACAATTAAAGGTTAAACTGGTTTCTGTAAATTGATCTGTCCTTATTGCTTAAATATGTATAACTAGTGAAATTTCTGTATCTCTTAAAAATTTTGAATGTATTACTAATCTGAGGAATGTTCATTATTTACATGACACCTAAAAATTAAGGCCAAGAGTTCTAACTAGAAAGCATGGCTTTGGTGTGATAGAAAAATAAAATAAAATATTGAATAAATGATAGGCCAGTGAGCTGGGACTGGTCACTGGTGGATTGTGAGAAGGACTGGACGTGGCCTAACTTCTCCTCCCTTGGTACCCCTGAAACATCAGAGGGCACTTCTGGCCTTGGTTTTCTTTGGTTTTGGTTTTGGATTTGTTTGTTTATTTGTTTGTGATGAGTGCCGTTTCTATCTGGATAAGACATAGGTCAAGGACTTGTTCACTAAAAGAATGTAAATGTAAATATTTATTTAATATTTGTATATCTACTTGGATATAATTGTTTGTTCATATACATATGAAAGCCTGAAGAAAAAAAAAAGGCACATGCTTGATTTCTTAAGGCTGAGTGCTCTGACCGATAGCAAAGCACCCTGAGCAGCCGCTGGGATCTTTCCCCAAGGGCGCTTGCTCTCTGCCAGAGGTGGAATCGGCCCACCTAACTAGTAAACATCTCTATCTGTTTGTTTGCTGGGAACTTTGATTTGCTGTGTGATATTCTGTGCTGGGTTGGGATTTTAGAATTCTAGGGTAAACTTAAAAGGTATTTGTACATTTAAGAATGGGGCTCACAGTTCCTCAAGGCAAAGACAATGGGCCCTTCCCCCTGCCTGTGAAGGAAGACAATGGGCCTTGGAATCTATAAAGATAGGCGGGAATGAAGCTGGTCTAATGTACTGAAAGGGTTTGGTACCTGTCTGCTGCTAGCAAAGGAGGGGCTGATACGTCCTCCTAGCGCACTCCCTTGAAAGAGGCCTGGTTGCTGCTCTGCCACAAAGGGAACTGGTAGAAACAAACCATGGAAACTGGCGAGGACTGGGTGGCTTTCCTATCATGTTTGGCAGGCCCCACCACCTATCATTCCTGACTTTCTTGCTGCAAGAATTGTCTCTTTTCTTGAGAGGGCTCCAGAGGGCGCACGAGGACATTTGGCTGCGCCTCGGCGCCACCCAGGCAAAAGGCACGACCTGGAGCCTCGCCCTACACCCTACTCCGTGGTGCTGACGACCCCCACCGCTCTCAAAATAGATAGACGGCGTCGAGACCTGGGTCCATCACACCCACGTCCGGTCAGCGGACCCATCCACGGTTCGGAAAGACTTCGTCACCAAATGGAGTGTCGATCGAGATCAACGCAACCTGCTATGGCGTGCTCGACCTGCCTGATGCTGGTAACATTGCTCGCGATCACTCCTGCTACCGGGAGCCCCCACAATACTGTGTAATAGACTTAGATGATACCTGCATCTTCATGGACATGGCTCCAAAGAGACAAGGACAATTTATAGAAAGGCCAAGAATAGACTCTAGTAGAATTTGGCTGCCTAAAGCGGCCATGATGCCAATATCATGTTTCATTGTATTAATATGTTATATTGACCTTTAATTCTCTTGCAGGTTTGAATGTGTTCTGGCTGTCCTGGAAGGAAACTATGTGGGATGACCCCCAAAAGTAAAGGGTGGCCAGCTGCCAAGAGGACAGGTGCCCAAATGGGCAGGAACGGTGCCCATCAGGTTTTGATCTCTGTTGAGAAACAGCTAACAGTTGGCAGCCTGTAATACTGTCTTGCAGGCCTTTGTGACCATGCCCATGTCAAGGGTAGTAAGCTGGAAAAGGCCTGTTTAAAATAGAAGGTCTAAGGCATGGTTATGCATAGAAAGAAAATTTAATGCCAACAATTACTGTTTTATCAAAAGGAATTGGCAAGAAAAGTCAGAAAATCTTAGAGTAGATCAGTATATTTTTCTTCTTGTGTAATTCCTCCAAAATTTGGCAATGCTAACATGGCAATACATTTCTTTGCATAGATTCAATAAGACCGGTTCCTAATAGTGGTTTTATTAACGGAAAACTTTGACTGGAGTATCATGTTTTAAAGAGCCCTGTCTGAGCTCTAAAGACTTGAAGCCAGTAAAAATGCCACGAAGAAAGCCTGGTATCCTGCTTGGAAGCCCTGAAGATGGCTGGCGCTGGAGCGTCAGGCCCATGCCCTACCATCACTGGCGGTTGGTAAGAGTAGAAGGGGAGCAGTAGGGATGCCTCTGCGTTCCTGCGGAACCCCCACACACTCTGGGCCGTAACAAGTAGGAGGGCTACTGAGATGGGCTTAAAGCCTAGAGCGTGGGCTCAGGTGGAGTTGCTACAGGTGAGGAATTCACCTAACTCAGCAGATACTGCAGGCAGGCCTGATGGCAGCTGGGTGGCGTGGCTTCCTGGCTCTACGGGGCACATTAAGATTCAACCATGAGATTCCAGTAAAGGTAGTCAGTTACCATTCTTGTTGTGTTTATGCAAACATCAGGACAGTAGATAAATTAATCTCGATTTGGCTTTTTAATGGCCATGGAGGAATTTTAAGAAGAAAAATCCTATTTCAATAGAAGTTGTTACTTTCCCTTCCACCAGACCATTTGTTAAGATATGCCCAGTACAGGCCTCTAGCAATGGTGGAATAGAAATGCAGCCCGACTCATGATTGAGCCGGAAGTTCCAAGACAAAGGGGGGAATGAAAGGGCGAGGGCTATGCCTTCCCCTCCATCTTGCCTGTATCCTCCATGTTGGGGCCACGTGTGGCCTTCTTCCCGGAAGCCCAGGCCCCTGCTGGCCACGCCCAGGATTTTAAACTAACCAATGACAATCAAGGGAGGTGCGCGCCGTAGATATGACCACATCCTGTGTAACAAGACCCGGCTTGCGCCTGGCCAATCGGCAGGGCCCACAATCCCCTCGCTCCACCCCCCTATTAAAGCTGGTTTTTTCCCACGGGAGGTCACTCTGTTCTGGTCGGTGGGCCGGCCGGGAGCAGAGTCGGGTTGGCGCCCCCAATAAAAGGATCTTCTGCTTTTGCATTGAACTGGCTCCCAGTGTGGTATTTTGGGAATCTTGGAATCTGGGCATAACACCATCGAACCTAGGCCAGTTTGCAATCTCAACAGAAGAAAAGGAAATTATACAGGGATTGGCAAAAATAGGTTTACAGTTGTGAGTATGGGAAACAGACTTTATTCTTGTATTATTGTTTATTAATTATTGTATTATATTCCATGGGAACAACTGTAAGCCTACTTTTGCCCACCCTGTAGAGTGCCATTATCTTGTGTATAATTTAAAAGCACGCAAACATATATCTAAATAAACAGATGAAGGATAAACTGGTAGTGGAGATGGAGGATAAAGGGGAAAAAATGAATAAAATACAACAGAATCTTGCACAAACAAATGATGACAGTGTGTTATGAGGAGAAAGTGTAGTGCAATTGGTTAAGCAATTGGTTAATTATAAATGCATTTATCCTTCAACTCAGCAACTCCACTTCTGGAAATCTATATATATAAAAGCCTAAGTGTCCGTCCAGCCATTGGACCAGTAGCTATGATGCACACTGACCACCAGGGGGCAGATGCTCAATGTAGGAGCTGCCATGACGTGCACTGGCCATTTAAAAAGAAATGGCACTGCGGGCCTGGTGCCAACAAACCAACACTCAGCTTCCTCCAAGTGGGACACAGGCCCCACCACCACCCCGAAGCGACACCCCACCAAATTGCAGCCAATGTTGCCGAGACCCCATGGTGCAAAATGCGGCCCACAGCCCAGCCCAGCCCGGAAACGGTTGCTGTGGGTGCCAGGTAATGACATCACATAGCAATGCCCAGCTTCCACTCCCTAGCGACTAGCCTCCTTGCAGTTCCTTGAGCCCAGGAACACAACTTGCTTTACAGCCAGGTGGAAACATTTTACACTTTAACCAAATGTCTGTGAAGCGTTTTCCTGTGCCTCATCTCATTTGATCCTCACAGAAGTAGGAGTAGGTAGATAGGAGACTCGGTAGAATCCTATTTTCTTTTCATTAGCCAGAAAATGGAGATTTAGAAAGTTTAGAAACTTGACCTGACTGAAAAGAAGTAAGAAATGGTGGACCTTGAAAATGACTTCAGGTTTTCTCACTGTGCAGAATATAGTCAAACATTGCTGCAGTTAAATATTTTATCCTTTGTTCTCCCTGCGTGATCTACAATAATAATCTGCTTCATGTTGCTAGTTACTGCTGTGTTGCTGACAATTACCTGAAAGAGAAGTTGGGGTGCTTCACTGGGCTGGAAAAAGTTTAGCTACATCAGAAAGCAGGTCTAATTAAGCAAGTTTATTCTCTATATATAAAAGGCTAAGTTGACTCACGCATGTGCAGTATATATAAAGCTCTCGCTGACACAATTGCATGTATGTGTTTCAATCTCTCATTGTCAATCATGAATTTGGTTGACACTTCTATTATAAAGGGCAAATAGCGATATTAAAATATTTCTTCTCATTAATTCCCTTTCGATGTTCACAAATCCGTGCACCAGGGCACTAGTTTACCCTATAAATGTGAGTGTGCGCACACATACACACTCACACTGATGCATGAGCAGTATGTAATTGACAGAGTGAGAATCCAAACCCAGAGCTGCCTTGACCCAAAGTCTGGTTTTTCTATCACCCCATGACCTTAGGTAGCTTGACTGGGATGCCAGTCAGGGTGAATGCCAGGCTGCCGTGGCAGCCAGATGAGCCTCTGGGTCCTAGCGTACACCATCTGGCAGAATGAAATACCCATTTCTCGATGATCGCTGCCTCTGGGCTATAATAACGGATCATACATATTCCAAACATCCTTTCCATTTTGCTTTTGTCTTCAGTTTTCGGATGGAGTTAAACTGGCATCCTGCCTGACAGCAAGTAGAGTAGGTAAGGTCAAGTTCATGCTGAGTGGCAGAAGGGTGACCATCTGAGACGAAAAGGCTTCTATACCTGCTGTGATGGGCTATTAATTAACAAAATGAGTGAATGGTGGGCTGGGAGCAACTCAAGGGTGGAAACCACACTGTTAGCTTGGGGTCTGGCTCAGATGCAGCAAATGCTGAGGGTCAAGGACACGGGTGAGGCTGCAGGAATCTGGGGAGGCACATGGTGGTACCTAACTGGCCACCCCTTGAGCCACTCACATCCACCATGTCCTCCCATTATGCCCAGCTTCCACCCGACAACACGGGGCCTGTTACCCTGTGATAGATGATAAGATGCCCGCCATGCTACACTGAAAGGGAGGCTCGAGGCCAATGGGTCACAGAGCCTCTTCGAGGTCCAGTCCAGACTTTCCTACAAGACTTGAATCAAGAAGTCCCTTTAGTTTCAGTGGCTTCCAAATTCTTAACTGAATTCATCATCTCCTGCCTCTCACACCCATTTCCGATCTCCTTCATTCGCAGCCAGGACCTTGGCTTGTTTCTTGCCATGTGGCATCATATGTCACCTTCAGGCAAGAGGAAGAACCCGGCAAACGCCCTGCACAGGCCCCGGAGGGGACTCGGCTATTTGGACGAGGAACTAGCAGCTCACGGTCTAGAAGGGGACCACGGGCTCCGGCAGGCACATCCCTTGGTCTTCGGGGTCCCACCCAGGGCAGGGCCTGGAGACTCAGGTCTAAGGATGGCGCTGTACTTGTCTTAGCTCGAGAAACTCTGGGAATGGACTCTTGGAGAAAAGGCTTTCTCTCGAAGAAAAAGCTCTTTCAGGAAAGACTACATTTTCAGGGGAGAAAAACCCAGCCTTTCTGCTCATCACCTTCCCGCTTTGATTTCCGGGGCTTTCATTTGGCCAGTGAAGTGATGAGGCTTTTGCTGGTCTCTGAAGACCTTGAAAATCCAATCCAGACCATCTGAGCTCATCACATTTAGTTCAAACCGGGAGACTTTTCAAGGGCAAAGCTACCAGTGAGCACCAGTCCCCGAGGGAAATAAGTCACGCGACCCACTTTCCGCAGCACGGAGGCCATGAAAGGGCCGGCTGGCGGACCCAGGGCCTTTCCCACTTTTCAACTGGGTCCTGGCCTGGGAGCCATTTCCCCCCGAGTGACAGCGGGATAGAGAAAGGTCCTCAGAGGCCAGCACAGCGACAAGAGCAGAAACAGTGTCTCAACACCTCCCACTCCCTGGCACTCACTTTGTGGCCAGTCCCAGGCCAAGCATCTCAAATGCATTTTCTCATTCAGTTTTATTAGCAATCCCATGAGGTAGATGATTCTGTTTTCCCCACTTTCCATTCATCCGTTCCACAGGACATTTACTGAGCAATTTTAATGTTCCAGGCACAGAACCCAGCACTGAGGATCCAGCAACAGCCAGACAGGCAAGGTCCCTGCCTCTTGGCACTTATAAGCCACTGGGGGGAAACAGATGCAGCCAATGAACAAGTTACAAGGGGAAAAGAGAGCCGTAAGTAATGTAAGGAAAAGAAACAGGGAAGTAGGAGAGGGTAAGGGAAGGCAGGGTGTGTGGTTGAGGTAGAGTGGCCTGGGGAGCTGCTGCATAGAAGAAGGCACTTGAAGTGATATGAAGTCAGCCCTAAGGAGGTCAAGGGAAAGTCAGTGCAGCAGAGGGAGCAGTTGAGGCAAGGGCACAGGGGCCAGATGGATGGAGCTTGACATGCTGGACAGAAAGAAGCTGTGGTGCACAACAAAAAATGAAAGAGCCACAAGAAGGTGTGGTTAGCCGGCAGGAGAGTGGAGGAAATGCAATCTGCTTACTCTTAAGTAACCACATACCTTGGTTGCAGGCTCCATCTCGAGCCCCGGTCAGGGTGCATGTATGTGCCCTTGACCGGAATCAAACCCGAGATCCTTCAGTCCATGGGCTGATGCTCTACCCACTGAGCCAAACTGGCTAGGGCTAAACAAAGGTTTATGGGAACACAAGCATGCCCTTTTGTTTGCATGCTGCCTGTGGCTGCTTTTGAGCTATGAAGGCAGAATGAAGTAGTGTGACAGGCCATAGGCACATAACGCTTCAAATACGGATTACCTGGCCTTTTCTAGAAAAAGCTGGCTGACCCCAGGTATAAGGTCAGTTGAGCTGTCCCTAGGGATGGCCTGTCCATCGGTCTGTGATAAACTGTCTAATGTCCCCCTCCCAGTACATCGGTTCCTCTGTGATGAGACGTGTCATCCTCCCTTTCGGAGGTGGACTCCGTTTCTCCACCTCCTGGCATCTGGACTGGCTCTGTGGCTCGCGTTGGCCAATAGAATGTAGCTGCCTCGAGTGGGTTTCAGAGCCGGAGACTGGAGAGATGGCGGAGTTTCTGCCTTTGCCCCCTGGGAACGCCAAGACCCCCGGTTAGAAAGCTGGTCGACCAAATGGAGGAGTTGTCCCATCGCATCCTGGTGCAGAAGAGAATGGAGGTGCCCAGCTGGCAGCCAGCACCAACCACCAGACACGGCAGTGAGGCCGTCGGGACCTCCCAGCCCCGTGGACCTCCGGCTGATGGCAGCCCTGCAAGCGAGCCCAGGTGAGACACACTCCAACCCCGGAACTGTGAGGAACGGTAAGATGCTGTTGCTAAGCCACTGTGTTTGGGGTGGCTTGTCACCAGCAATAGATAACTAGGCCCCAGGCCCTTTCGCATCTGGAATCTCTTGCTAAGAATCCCACCAGGTGCAGGGCCACGGCAGAGTCTCGCACAATCATCTCACAGCTCAGCTGAGGAAATAGCGGCCCGGGGCTGCAGTGGGTTGGTGAGTGGCAGAGCCCGAAGCCTGAGCTCTCACCTCCGTCTGGGAGTCTTCCCTCCAGGCTGTGCCTCAGGCTCCTAAAGGTCTGAGGGAGCAGAGTCCCTGAGCGCTGGACATTAGTGATGTCAGCTGATAGATCCCAGGAGAGAGGAAGCTCAGCCGTTTTATGAAATCCAGATCACAAAACAGAGGCCAAGGTCACCTGGGTACCTCCAGGGAGGGCGGAGCAGCAGGCTCTGGAAGATCAAAGCACAAATGGTCAGAGGAGGCGGCTGAGGTCAACATCAGTGCATCCAAGGAACAAACACCAGCTTCCAGGACCCTGGGCCTCAGGGCATGAGTGAGAAAGCAGTCAGGCACATCCCTAAACTCGCCACTGGGAGGCAGCATGGAGCAACAGCATCAGACTAGGATTCTGCCTCATCCTGTGAATTGGGCTGGTTGCTTCCTTGGGAAGACACTGAGCCTGTTTCATCATCTGGAAAACACTCTCTTCACAAGGCTGTGGTGGGAGTTAATGCAAAACCCCTAGAACAACCTAGGAGGTGTGATCAGTATACAGTGCAGACCTGAGAGGAAGACCAGAGGAAGCCCTGCCTTGGGCT
>NW_005871176.1:750922-752639 GCF_000147115.1 Myotis lucifugus | reverse complement strand
GCACCCATACACAAAGAGACACACACATCCATACACACAGACATACACACAGACCCACACAAACTTCCATACACACCCAGACATCTACATTGATACACACATACACAAAAATCCATACACACACATATACACAGACACACACCACCCATACACACACACACCCACATCCATACACACACACACATCCTTACACACACATCCATCCACACACACACTAACTTTTCTGCAAGGCCTGTGAGTGCCTCTGTCCCTCACCGGCACTCGGCACTGACTGGGGCAGTGCTATCCCCAACCTTGAACATCCCCTCTAATAACTAGCACTTCCATGGTCCCCGTGAAACACAACCCCCTGTTTCTTGCCCTGTGTCCTGGAGACAAAAAACTACCGAATCAAAGTGCCAGGGAGGCTGTGGCTGTGCTGCTGCCACATCGCGAGGGAGCAGATGCTGCTTCCAAGGGGAGGAGCGAGCGGCAGGAGCACCAGGGATGATCCCGGCAGATCCTCCCCTGCTGCCTGAGTGCACCAGGTCTTGCATCACAAAATGTCACTTCCCATTCGTTCTAAACACCCCTCCTCTGTCTGTTCCCTCCAGTCCAGGGGCCTGGAGATGCTGGTGAATTGGTGGGAAATTCAGGATGATAAGGAACACCTGGTGATGCAAACAAAATGCATTTTACTCATCGATTTATGTAAATGCAGGTCCACACATAACCTGTGTCATGGAGCAACTCTTTACCTTGGCACCTACATGACACCGAATACCAGAATGGCAGATAGTTTTATTTTTATTGAAATATTAGGGAAGATGTAACGACATTTCAATGAAAAACCTTTTTTAAAGACAACTTTATTCAAGTAATTTTATTTAAAATGTTTTATACTCATTTATAAATGTTTTTCTCTTTTCCGCGACTAGCACGGCTAGAGAATGGACAGGAGTCATGAGTAGGGGAGATGAGGGATTGAGAAAATGAAAGAGACAGACACAAAGACAATAGGGAAAGCTGGGACTGGGTGAGACAGCTGTCCTCTGATGGAGAGACAGGGACCCAGAGCCAATACAGAAAGATACCAGGAAGTTTTACTAAAGTTTAAGATAAAGAAAATATGCGCATTCTTGTGGCTTCTTTGTAATTGTCACTTCTGGGTGGGCCCTGATAATTGTGTTTGTTCCTGGTGTCTGGCTGGATTTCAATAATGAAATCCAGAGGAAGCCCAGAGGTCAGAGTGGGACCATCCAGTTTGCAGCTCTGTGGAAACATAAAGGACACACTCAGGGGGCAGACTCAGTGAGCACCAAAGCCCCATTGAAGCAAGTCTTGCCCCAGAGGGGTGTCTCCAGCACAGAAGTTCTCCCACTGCAGACACAGCTGATTCTCACAGCCAATTGGCCTGGAGGTCAATTCCTCCCAGTGATAACTACAACAATAAAGGCTTAATTACAACAAGACTGTGCACAAAACCCACAAGGGGGTGCACCAAGAGTGTCTACCTCAGGTAATTGGGACACTTAGCACAGAAAGGCACCCTATCAACACAGCAAAGCATAAAAAAATGCCGAGACAAAGAAACAGGACACAAATGACAGAAATGGAGGAAAGCAAACTGCAGGATATAGAGTTCAAAACCACACTTTTAAGGTCTTTAAAGAACTGTCTAGAAGCCGCCGATAAATTTAGTAAGGTCCTCGAAAGACTGTGAGACCACTGATAAATG
>NW_005871176.1:736067-750807 GCF_000147115.1 Myotis lucifugus | reverse complement strand
AGAATCAAGTCAAAGATTTGAAATGCGAAGAAGCAAAAACACCCAACCGGAAAAGCAAAATGAAAAAAGAATCCAAAAATACAAAGATAGTGTAAGGAGCCTCTGGGACAGCTTCAAGCATACCAACATCCGAATTATAGGGGTGCCAGAAGATGAGAGAGAGCAAGATATTGAAAACCTATTTTAAGAAATAATGACAGAAAACTTCCCTTACCTGGTGAAAGAAATAGACTTCCAAGTCCAATAAGGGCATAGAACCCCAAACAAAAGGAATCCAAAGAGGACCACACCAAGACACATCATAATTAAAATGCTAAGAGCAAAAGACAAAGAGAGAATCCTAAAAGCAGCAAGAGAAAGAAAATCAGTTACCTACAAGGGAGTACCCTTACGACTGTCAGCTGATTTCTCAACAGAAACTTTGCAAGCCAGAAGGGAGTGGCAAGAAATATTCAAAGTGATGAATACCAAGAACCTACAACTAAGACTACTGTATCCAGCAAAGCTATCATTCAGAAGTGAAGGCCAGATAAAGAGCTTCACAGATAAGAAAAAGCTAAAGGAGTTCATCACCACCAAACCAGTATTATATGAAATGCTGAAAGGTATCCTTTAAGAAGAGGAAGAAGAAGAAAAAGGTAAAGATACAAATTATGAACAACAAATACACATCTATCAACAAGTGAATCTAAAAATCAAGTGAATAAATAATCTGATGAACAGTATGAACTGGTGATTGTAATAGAATCAGGGACATAGAATGGGAATGGACTGACTATTCTTGGGGTGGGGGAAGGTATGTGGGGGGTGAGGGAAGAGATTGGACAATAATCGTGCACCTATGGATTAGGACAGTGGGTGAGGAGTGAAGGCGGTGGGTGGGGTGGGAACTGGGTGGAGGGGAGTTATGGTGGGAAAAAAGAGTAACTAATGTAATAATCTGAACAATAAAGATTTAATTTTTAAAAAATTAAAAAATTAAAAAAGAAAAAGAAAAAAAGAAATTCACTCCCTGGCGCCTGAGCTAAAGGTCAGTCTGACAACACAATTGCCTCTGGCAAGGTATGTTTCCAGGACATGGCTCTGTCAGGCACTACTAGATTCAGATGACAATCAGCTCAGGGGCCTTTCCCAGGCGCTCTCTACATCTCCCTCTTCTTTATATTTTAAATGTAGCTTATGGACTTCTAATTGGAGCCTTTAGACTTGAGATTGCGGGAGCTTACTGCTGACTAAAAGAAAGAAGGATAAAATTAGTGGTACACAAAGGAATCCTATTAGGTACCAGGTGATGTGTTTTAACATTTTCCACAGATTAAATCCTTTTAAATCATCCAGCAATTCTTTTGCCAGTTTTGCTGGAGATATAATTTCGTCATGAATATTCTGAATGGCTTGCACATGTTTGTGCAGCCGTACTAGGTCTATACTGATATTATTATGATGGCATATTCCCTGTAGGTGCATCTTGATTTTACTCCAATCCCATAGAGAACTGTCATAGTGGGCTGAAGTCACATAAATATATGTAAAAGCAGCATGGCACTGCAGCTGCTGTCTAATCTTGACACTTTCTGATTGATTGCCTAGTCCTATTACTACAGCTTCCAAAGCATTTAACTTTTGTTTCTAGCCTTTTGTCTATATCTTCTTGATCATGAAATGTAGTTGAGGTGTTCTGAGCCAATTCATTGACAGACTTTGCATTCTGGGTGCTTTGAGTCAGTGCAAGAGAAGCAGTTACAGCAGATGCAATAACAGTAACTAGGGTAACAAGACCAAAAATAATAAGTCTCAATGCACGCTTTTCCCAGGACAGCTGATTACATAATTCCTGCAATGCCTGGAGGTCCGCATCATAATACCATTTTCCTGTTATCTTGGTAGGAAGCATAATAAAACAAGGTTGCTTTAAAATTAATATATCTTCATTCAGATTATGCCCGGAAACACAGCTGATAAAGTTAGTGATGGCACTGGGCAGCATAATGGGTGTCCAACCTGGTGATGTTCTCATTTCCAGTCACCAATACATATGGAGGCTGGACACAGGCTCATAAGCCATAGCAAGGGCTCGATGAACACGCTCCTTTAATATTAGCTAAGAAAGAGCCAGTAAAATTAAGTAGTCAAGGCAGCGGCTAAACGCCAAGGGTCTTTTTGTAAACCTCCTGTTTCCGTGGTCAGGGCGTTACCTACAAACCCTCCTGCAACACAGGCTCATGATGGGGATATTTAGCATCCAGCCTGTGAGACCAATTCAATACATACAAGTCAGAGCCAGAAATATTATGTCTCACTGGTACAGGGTTGGCGCAATCTTGCCATTGAGGAAATGCTCCCAGCTCAGTAGTGGTGCTATTAGGATAGTAAGGGAGCAGGGGATGCTTATCAGACAGCCACCCGGTGGTTTTAGGAAACCCCAGTGTAGTAACTGTCTGAATATATTTCCCATATCCCAGGGGCCTGCAACGTTAGCAACGTCTGTGCCTCCATAGGACGTCTTATTTTCTTGGCCAAGCTGCAAACATCCGTGCTTGTCGGAGCTACCCTTGCCCATATTGGTGTTGTTAGTATACACTGGGACTGATTCCCCGGTCCAGGTGGCTGGATTGACCACAGAGGGGTCTGGAACATATGTCCAGTAAGTTTCTGCCTTAGCCAGTGTTTGCCAATCGATAGGAGGTAGAGCTTCGCTAGCTACAGAGTCAAGCAAGCTCAAGACAAAAGAAATGGGGCCATACATAGAAACAGATGTTTTAAAACTCCTTGAGGGTTTTAAAAGGAATAGGCTCATGTATTAGCAGTATCTGCCTTGGATTGGTAGGGTCTAGCCCAGCCGTGGGCAAACTACGGCCCTCGGGCTGGATCCGGCCCGTTTGAAATGAATAAAACTAGCCTTTCTAAAACAGGATACATTGAAAATCCTGTAACATCCTCCTCTCCAACTCATCTTGCCTCCTGTAAGGTCTGCTGTAACGGAGATAGTATCCGTGCGGAAGTTACTTTTACTTTCAGCTGCGCGCCTGCTTCTAGCCATAAAGTTTGGGTGGCTAGGTTCATTTTCGCAAAACTGCAAGCAGAATCTTCCTCATTATCTGAATCATCCCACTCACAGTGATGCTTGTCTCTCTTTTCTTCAAACTCTAGCTCCTGCTCATATTTAGGAGGTAAATCTTTATCTGGCGGGCTTTTGACTGCGGTCGCAGGAGTGGCGGGCAGAGGCGGAGGAGGCGCAGAGGGGGGAGGTGGTATTTTTAGAGATTCGCACCCCTCCGCTGTAGGCTGTAAAGCCATGGCCACACTGTGCTTAGACATTCTTAAACTCTCCTGCACTGGATTAAGGAAATCACAAATTAAAGACCACCGTGTGAATGTAGGAATAGGAATCTTCTCTGGACCTTCTGCCGTATCGGTCACGCAACTGCTTTCCGACCTTTTCCCACATTTGAAAGTTGACGGTTCCCTCTTCAGGAAACCAAGGGCAAGTTCCATTAACAAAACTTAAGAAATCAAGAACATCCTCTAGCTTTAAGCATAGTTTTAAGCATTTGAGAGAAGAGACCTCTTTCCTGAGACCCTGAATTTCCCATGTTTTACACCCAGTTCCTACCTTACGCTCCTTACCTTACTTCTTGAGTTCCTTGTGCACACACTCTCAGAGCATTCCCCTCGCCTGACTTTTGAGAGTTCACCAGTATTCAGGTCCCTGTTCGGGCGCCAGATATAAATATTTCTCTCTTTTCCACAACCAGCATGGCTAGAGAACAGACAGGAGTCCTGACTAGGGGTGATGGGGGATTGAGAAAATGAAAGAGACAGACACAAAGACAGTAGGGAAAGCTGGGACCGGGTGGGACAGCTGTCCTCTGATGGAGAGACAGGGACCCAGAGCGGATACAGCGTGTTTATTTTATACAGAAAGATACCAGGAAGTTTTACTAAAATTTAAGATAAAGAAAATAAATAATAATTGGTTTTAGAATCTCAAAATTGTTGAAACATAGATAAATAATATATTGATTATAAAGGTCTAGGTAGCCCGGGGGAAAACTAGTTTGGCTCCTTGTTGAAGGATTTTTATCAAATAAAAATTAATAAATATATTTTATTTATATACATATATTTTAAATATTATAAAGTTTTAACCTCTAAGCGAGGGCAGGCAAAGTTGCTGAAATATTTAAGTTAAGCTGAATTTTTCAGCAACAGAATTTTAAAAGACAAAAGCCCCAGGCAGCCTGCTTTAAGATAGGCTGGGGGTGGGGCAGCGTTTGTACCTCATGGATCAGACGTATAAGTTTACTTACTTTGCTTTTTCAATAAAGATACCGACTTTATTTACTTAAAAAATTAGCTTTTGCCCTAACCTGTTTGGCTCAGTGGATAGAGTGTCGGCCTGCGGACTGAATGGTCCCAGGTTTGATTCCAGCCAAGGGCATGTACCTTGGTTGAGGGCATATCCACATTAGGGGGTGTGCAGGAGGCAGCTGATCTATGTTTCTTTCTCATCAATGTTTCTAACTCTCTATCCCTCACCCTACCTCTCTGTAAAAAATCAATAAAATATATTTTTTTAAATTAACTTTTTAAAATATAATCAAGGTCTCATATAAATTCAGTTAAATAAGAAGCCAAAATGTTAAGCAATTGATTCTAGTAAAAAAAAGATTACTGAAAACTCCTATAATCCCTCTGTATATGCAAATAAGCCAAAAGAATACTATTTAAAAGTAAATTTTAAGCTTAATAAAAAGAAGAAATTTAAAAATTTTGAAATCTCTTTTGCTAATATTTACAGGTTAAACTGAAGGTTATTATTCAAACATTAAATGTAATCAATAGTAGTCACCATAAATATAAAGAGAGTCACTTACATATAGATATGAGGGTATAGGTCAGCATCTGAAAAGCAACCATGTAGGTTGCTTGTTGTAAAAAAAAGGAGGGAGGGAGGAAGGAAAAGGTTTTTAAAAGAAAATCTCTAGAGGTGGCCTAGAAATTATTCTGGAAGGAAATTTTAAAAAAGGATATTTCCTTCAAATGTCTGGAAAACTGTAATTAAAAGTCAATGTATTAGGCCTCAAAAAGAAAAGTAAATTATTTGTGTTTTTGCCTCCCTAAACAAAGCTCATGTGGGTAAATTCAATCAGTGTCATTTACTGTCCACAGTCAAGGACAAGTAAAATTATTTCAGACTAATTTAAATAGACAAATTGAAATAAATATTCAGAGGAACTTAGTTGTACTGGGCAGGAAACTATTCTTAAAGCATTAACTAATTTTTTACTGATAGTTCATCTCATAGTAAAAACTGCTTAACATGCAATGAATTTAGGCCAGTCATATTTCTGTGCAAAGAATTAAATTAAAAGCTATTAAGAATACATTGCAATGCCGAAACCGGTTTGGCTCAGTGGATAGAGCGTCGGCCTGCGGACTGAAGGGTCCCAGGTTCGATTCCGGTCAAGGGCATGTACCCGGGTTGCGGGCACATCCCCAATGGGAGATGTGCAGGAGGCAGCTGGTCGATGTTTCTCTCTCATCGATGTTTCTAACTCTCTATCTCTCTCCCTTCCTCTCTGTAAAAAATCAATAAAATATATTAAAAAAAAAAAAAAGAATACATTGCAAGATTTCCAAAAGCCTCTTAATATTATTTAAATCAAAAGGGGGGGGGGGGATAGTGGAGAAAT
This sequence comes from Myotis lucifugus, assembly GCF_000147115.1. Taxonomy (NCBI): domain Eukaryota; kingdom Metazoa; phylum Chordata; class Mammalia; order Chiroptera; family Vespertilionidae; genus Myotis; species Myotis lucifugus. The sequence continues at coordinate 745,111 of NW_005871176.1, read as the reverse complement.
ATCCTGTAAGTAAAGTACATCAAGCTTTAATTACTTAAAATTTTTTACTTTAAAATTATTTTTCACTTGTAATGCTGATGGCAAGACATACATGGTGTCAGAATAATCCAAAGGAAAATGGTTTGGAAGAATGAAAGAATCCCAAGTCTAGTTTATAGAAAGGATTCCTTTATTAACCTTTGGTCGAGAATATTTCCAGAAAACTCCAAGCCCGTGTGGATTCTTACAACAATGGATCCCAGAGATGAACTAACCTGACTACTCCACCCACAGATAGCAGTGGCCCCAAGCAACACGCTGACGACAAAGGAGAAACAGTCCAGAAATGGAGATGGTGAAGACGCCTTGCCATGCTAGCAGTCAGCAGCTATGCGTCGCTGCAGGTTGCCCAGGACCAAGCCAAAGAAGGTCAGACCTGCATTTGCCACCATTTGTCCACCATCTAGAACTGGAATATCATTGTTGTCATGTCACAGAGACTGTAATTGGAAAGAGGACTCAAAGAACTGTTGGCCCAGAAAGGAGCTTACTGCAGTCTGATTCCTTTGATGTCTGGCAGCAATTTAAAGGGACATGATAGAACTCAATCCTTTCCATTGAATTTAAAAATCTTAAAAGGACCCAAGTTCTGTAAATGACATACATTCTTGTTAAATTTATTAAAACAAAAAGGGGGATATGCTGGGGGCTAATTCCAGCAGGTCATAAAAGACCTTGGGGTTTCAGCAGGGCTGAAAATCTGCATATATTATTACCTGCTGCTGGAACAGCCAAAAGCAGTTCCCCCAACCTGATACCAAACCTTATCTTTGATATGTATATCTGCTTGCTTTAGGGCAATTTTTTGTTAATAAAAAGCGAGGGGTCCAGAGATTCGGAGAACTTGGTTACTATAGCTAAGTCTCCTCTGGCTCCCCCCAAGAATGCCTTCCAAATTTATATTTCATGTCTAGTCTCTTTATTAATTGACCGCAGCCCCTTCTCCAGATTCTTGAACCCTTCTAGATGCTGAGAAACACCCCGGGACCTACAGGTTCCAGGTACTGTTCTATTAACTCCGCCAAAAATGTGACAAGACAGATGCTGTTATTATTCGTCCCACTGTACAGATGGGAAAATAGAGCCAGGACACCGTGGCACTCAGAGTAACGGGGTCCCTCACAGTGGGCGGGGCCTACACATGCCCCCCTTTCCCCCCTCCCCGCCCCACACACAGGCACTTACAGACACACGTATCTCAGCAAAACTCACAGGCCTCGTTCTGCACATGGCACCTGCCCCAGCCTCTGGGCATCCTTGCTCCCCAGGGCCCTCCCCCACCTGCCCACTTGGGTCGGCAGTGATGCGTCTGTGGGATGAGGGTCCGCGGTTCCTCTCCCTCCCGTGATCACTGCACCCATGAAGGGGGTGTGGCCCGATGCACTCACACCCTCCTCAGGCTCTGTCACCCACCAGTGCGCCCAGCACAGCCCCGCCCTGTCATCCATGCGTGGGGGCACCCTGCGTCCTGGCCTTCTCTTCCTTGCTGGAGTCCCTCCTATTCGCTCTCCTCTCGGCAGCCAGAGCATCTTGTCCCAACATGGGTATGAGCGGGACACCTCCTTGCTTCAAGCCCTCACTGGCGTTCCATTGTTCCCTAGACAACAACCAACAAGGCGTGGCTGTATCCGTTTATAATGACATTGGTCACCTTATGAAAGGTGACGACAGGCCCCGACCTAGGGTTCTTGTTCTTTACTCTCCATCACAAATGGAGAACCCAGCTGTGATGACAGCTGTTCCCACGGAAGGGACCAGCCTCCCTGGCCTTCGGGTGCCCACAGGGGCTCCCCATTTGGGGTGAATATAGCTGCCTCATCCTCATGGGGGACGCTCAGGCCCTCTTCAGCGTTCTGTGAACTCTAGGCCACCTGCCCATCGGGCTCAAGCAAAAGGTTCCCTGTGAGGTCAATGGAAGGGCAAGGTCCCTGGATCAACTTTCCTTCAAGGCTGCCCCATCCCCAGCCCAGCTACCCAGACTCCTTTCAGCCCCGCCTGGGTACCATGTCCCTCGGACACCGGGCCTTTGCACAGGCTGCTTCCTTATGTAAATTCTCTCCACTTCCATCTTCACCCAGTTAAGTTCTTGAGATCCCTGCTAAGTCATTTCTTCCACAGAGACGCCCTCCCTGACCTCCTGACCAGATCAGACGCCCTGTTAAATGTCCTCATAGCCCCATGGAACATCCTGCCAAGCTACCTACCTCTCTTCGCAAGTTTCCATTCAGCAGGTAGTTACTAATGTCTGTCTGTCTACTGGACTGTCAGACCAGGAGGGCAGGAATCACACCCGGTTTTGCTCTCCTGTGTATCCCCCGCATGTAGTAAATCCTCGATATAGTGTATTGACCGAACAGGCAAAGACTCCCTCAGGGCACCCCACTCTGCTGGGAGTCTGCAGGGTTCTTCGGGGAGGCAGCAGAAGTGGTGCGATCCGCAGACTGAGAGGCCCAGCCTGGTGCTGGCACTGCAGGAGCTACGTACGTGCAGTTGTCTTGCCATTGTTATTGTTGGGATGGTGACGATGATGCCTTCTAAACCCAGAGACGGAGGGCAGAGCTCTGTGCCCTCCGCTCACCTCTGCCCCAGCCACCCTCCACCATGGAGGTTAAGACCTGCAGAGTAGGGACACTAATCCCACCGAAATGCTGGGGGCCCTGGCCCAGCTGCGTGGGACCGGGGGCAGGGGTGCTTTGGGGTACTGGATTGGCAGCTGTCCTCTGTGGCCAGGTAAGGAGGGAGGGAGGGAGACACCCAATATTTCTGGGCCCCTCCTTGTGGGCATGGCACTTTGCAAAGGATTTACACATTCTGTTTCCTTTCCACTTAGTGTGGATGATGAAGTTGGGCCCAGAGAGGTGACAGGACCGGCTAAGGCCCAGAGTGGTGGCGCTCACACTCCAGTCCCAGTCTTGCTGGTGCAGAGACAACCTGGTGAGAGAACCAGAAAGCCAACCTCATCTCCCGAATGCCTGAAACTCTTCCAAATCCAAGTCTGTCCAAACCCCCACTTCAAACATCAGCCGGGGACATGTCCTCCAGGAAGCCCGCCTGGATTTCCCCGTCTGGCTCTGGCCCTACAATCCTGTTTTCTGTGACAGGTACACGCACTGGCAGGGGCTGGCAGGGGCCCCATCCTGGCCAGGCCAGGATTCAAAATGGCTCACAAAGGGATTGTCTCAGAAACGCCGCCGGCCTCGCGGGGAAACACCCTGAAGCTGCTGCAGGAAGGGCTGTGGGCCAAGCCTGCCCAGGAGTCACAGCTAAGTCTTGGCTATTTAGGAGGCAGCTCCTCAGTGACTCACCGTTTGGGCTTTTGTGACCCAGGCCAGGAGCCAGGGGCTGCCAGGAGGTGCCCTCATTAAAACCAAAAGGCGATGGGGAGCACAGAGGGCCGATGACTCACCGCAGCCGGGGCTCCTGGCCAGTGGACTCACCTCTCTGGCCCCTGGGCCCCCAAGTCTGCTCTGAGTGGGTGCGAGAGCCCAGCATGAAGAGTCCCAGGAGGAGCTTCTGGCAAGAAGTGGGAGGGGCAGGAGGCGGGGCCGCACCCAACTTCACTGACTTTACTCTCATGTCAAAAGCCTTTCATTCCAACCCTGTGCCAGGGATCCCAGCCGCCAGCCTGCCTGTCCCTCTCCCAGGGGACACCTCCCAGGACTCCATCCTGGTCGGGGGAGAGGGAATCTGGGCGGGGACGCTCCCCTGTCTGCAGTGTGCAGCCGCCTCTCCTCTGAAAGGAGGTCAAGGCCAGGCTCCAAGTCAGCTCCCGGGAGGGTGCTCCTGGCCTGCGGTCGGCTCAGGGCCGCAGCACGGCTTCTGTCGTGGGCCCTGGCACTTTTGCTTTCGTGGGCCTTCGCCTGCATTAAAAAAAAGAAGAAGAAAAGAAAAGAAAGCAAATGTTGTGACCTCATTGGTATGGAGAGAAACAGAAGGCAGACTGGATTATAGTCCTTCTTCTGATTTTAAAGAAATTAGAACATTGTGAGGCATCGAAAGGCATCGTGGGCGCTGGGCACTGTGCCTCCTGTTGGCAATTAGTTAAGCCCTTTGATCTGCCTGGCCCAGATCCTGCTCACCATGGACGTAGGCGTGTGCCTCGGTTTGCCTCTCTGTAGAGTGGGCATGATGGTAGCAGCCGCCTCGTGGGGCTATGAGAGCCCCTTGAGATCCCACTGAGGGGGGCTGGGCGCAGTCTGGCACAGAGTAAGTGCTCCGTGTGGGCTCCCCGCGTAGCTGCATGTGAGCTTCACACGAAGGAGGCAGGGGTGCGATGCCTTCTCTCCTCATGATAGGAAAACCAGGTTCTGAGCTGGGGAAAGGACCTGCCAACAGCCACATAACAGCCCTGTGGCCCAATGGTTAGAGTATCGGCCCATGCACCAAAGGGTGGCGGGTTCGATTCCTGGTCAAAGGCACATACCTGGGTTGTAGGTCGGTCCCTGGCCCCCATCAGGGCATATGAAGGAGGCAACTGATTGATGTCTCTCACACATCAATATTTCTCTCTTCTCTCTCTCTCTCTCTCTCCTCCCCCCTTCTTCTCTCTCTCTTTCCCTCCTTTCCACTGTCTCTAAAAATCGATGGAGAAAATATCCTTGGGTGAGGATTAACAAATAAACCAAAAGCCACGCAATAAATGATGGACTTGGGACTCGGAGGCCAAGATGAAGCAGCTCCCAGGCCCCACAGGTTGATGGAAGTGGTTGGTCAAGTTATCCCAGTCCCAGGCCAGGAAGAAGGAGGGCCGGGCAGGAGGGAGACGCGCCAGGATGGTGTCTGGCCTCAGTTCTGCCCATGTGGCCTCCAGGGAGGGGCAGCCGCCGGCAAACCAGGCGCTGTGAGCCCAGGGCCGGTGGGATTGGCATTTCTGACCACGACGGAGCCACCCTCTCCTCTAGCCCTCTGACCGTGGGGACAGCAGCTCGCCCTGGGGGACAAGCTGGGCTGGGGGCTGCTGTCTCCCCGACCCAGCCCCTAGGTGACAGCAGCAAGCTGGAATGCGGGTTCTCCCGCTGACTCAGGCCCCCTTCTCTGGCAGCCACACTGCCCCACTGCTGGGGAGCTGGGGGGGACAGGACTCACATCTGGGAGGTTTTCACTGCTTGTCGCATCAGCAGGAGCCTCCCCAGGAAAGGACAGGAAAGGAAAACCCCGGCCGAGCTCCCAGCCTTCGGCCGTAGGTTCTTGGACAAAGGCCGCCCAGGCCCTGGTGTCCTACGGGGGTCAAGCGGCTCTTGGCTACCCTCTGGGCAGCACGGGGCGGGGGCAGAGGCCCAGCGCAGGGAGAAGGGACAGATGTGGCACTCCCAGGCCACGTGAGCTTCCGTGTCTCGGCCTCTCTGGGCCTCAGTGGCTGCATCAGTAAAACAGAGGTGAGATCAAAATACCCAGAATACAAAGCCCCTGGCACAGCCCCTGCCCGGAGCCCGCCAGCAGGAGCCCGCAGAGGGTCTGGGGAAGGGGCGCGGAGATGGATGGGAAGGCCTGAGAACAGACAGCCAGAGGGCCCCTCCCCCGGGCCGTGGCCCATGTCAGACCTGGAAGTATGTTTGCATCACTGGGCACTCAGGGGTTAATGATGGGGAGTGGACAGGGCCCGGGTATTTAACTATTAAGGAAGTGCCCGCCCTGCAGACCAGAGGTGCCCCTGCTCACCTCCTTCTCCACAGCCCAGCTCCCAGCTCCCAGCTCCGGCCCTGCTCACCGCCCCTCCCCCAAGATGAAGCCTCCCCCTCTTCTGACCTTCCTTAGCCTCCTGGGTAAGTGACCTCTGTGACCTTCACCCTTCCCCTGACCCAGCCAGGAGCCCCAAACTCCCTGGCCCTGGGAGGGTGTGGTGGGTCATCCTGAGGCCAGTCCTGCTTGAGCCAGCACTGACCACTGGGGAGGGTGCGGGTGGGAGGGATGCCTCAGAGTCGGCCTGGGGGGCATGAGAAAGGGGTTGGCTGGGACCCCACACAGCACACACGGGGCTCCATCACCCACACGCCACCCCCCACCCTCGCCTCCATGGTGGAAGGATCTGGAGGGACTGGGGGAGTCCAGGTGGTTAGGAAGCCCAGCTGGTGGCGTCCAATGGCACGTGGTGGGAACAGGGTGCGTCTGGGGGCGCAGGCCTGCCAGCTGGGGAGGATCAGGACCCGGGAGAGATTTGGGGGACAGTGGGGTTACCCTGGGAGGTGGCAGAGGAGAGCGGGAGGGGATTGGGTGCAGTGACATGAGGGGGGGAGGGGAGGAGACCCAGGTGCAATGGAGATATTATTACTGATTAGCGTTATTGATATTGGGAGGGAGGTGCTGGGGACACGAGGTTAACTGGACAGCCAGAGAGATGTCTGAGTGGGATGGGAGAGGACCTCAGGGGACGCTCAGGGGTCCGAGGGCACCGCCCGCCCCTGCAGTGGCCCTGGCTGGCGGGAACCTGCTCCAGTTTGGGGTGATGATTGAGAAGATGACCGGGAAGTCGGCGCTGCAGTACAACGACTACGGCTGCTACTGCGGCATCGGCGGCTCCCACTGGCCGGTGGACCCGACGGACTGGTGAGCGGGGCCCACGGGGGCCGGTCTGGGGGTGGAGGAGCTGGGGGAGCATCCCTGGAGGAGGGAGGAGCCGAGGCCATCTAGAAAGGGGGGCTGGCCTCTCCTGGGAGCCCCCGAGCAGGCCCTGGTGACCCTTCCAGGTGCTGCCATGCCCACGACTGCTGCTACGGGCGCCTGCAGAAGCTGGGCTGCGAGCCCAAACTGGAGCGGTACCTTTTCTCGGCCAGCAAGAGCAACATCCTCTGCTGTGAGTGATGCTCCAACTGCCAGGGAGGGGGCTGGCGTCAGGCAAGAAGCCCCTCCTGACGGAGACCCCGGCGCCGGGCCCTGGGCTGGAGGGATGGGGTCTTCGCCATCACAGAACTGGGAGAGGCATGTCCACCCCCACCTGCTCTGCCTGGCACCCAATCTAGAGCCCTGTGATCCCTCGGGCCCTGCCCTGGCCTCAGGCGCTTCCCCCACCCAGAGGCCTCCCTGTTCCAGGGGCTGGGAGAGGAGCCAGGGGGCAGAGCTGAGCCAGGGCCCTGAGGAGCCGCACCCACACACCCTCCCCAGGCCTGGCAGCAGCTCGAGGGTAAACCCCCAGGACAGACCTCAGGGCACGGGCCCAGGCAGAGAGCGGGCGCTCTGATTTGGGACAGCAGATGCCAGGCCCGAAGGCCGCCTCCCCCAGGGGCTGCCAGGCTGGGCCCATTTGCTCAGCGTTGCCAAGTCCCATGCCCACTTGGACCAGCTCCCTTTCCTCTGGTCCCCACCCTGAGAAGCAGCCTGGACCAAGTCAGAGTGAGGAGGGCTTCATGCAGCCCAGCCCCCGCGGAGCCCAGACCAGCTAACCCAGCCATCTTCCAGCTGCAAAGCCGGGGCGGCCTGGGGGGGGGGGGGGGGGAGCCGGCGCAGGGTGGGGGGCAGGGAGGGTCACAGGAGACTCAGCTCAGACCCCGGGTTTGTGCTGGGGGCGGGCAGAGCCGGGACCACAACCACCGGGGGGCAGGTTTGCCTCAGTTTCTTGCTCCTGCAGCCATCTGCTCAGCGAGGCAGCTTTGTCAGGGAGTGAGCTCCCCAGCCCTGGGGGTGCCTGCAAGGCCGGATGGCCCCTGAAAGGGCAGTGCTGGGAGGTGTCAGGTGGGTATGGACACAGGCTCGGGGCTGGGCACCCCTCGAAAGCCTCTGCCTCCTCATCTATGAAATGGAGGTAGTCACACTCACTTGCCCAGCTTCAGTCCAGCTCCTGCAAGAACCACCCACAAGAACTGACTCGACCCTTAAGCCCCTTCCAACTCTGAGTTTTGCTGAAATAGCAGCATGAGAAATGGAGAGCGACCGCCCAGAGGAAAGAGCGGGGGACATTTCTGAGCTGTGGACGTGTTCCTGGGGACAGAAAGGAGCCAGGGCCACTGGGGCAGACAGGCAGGGAGGGACGGCGAGGCTTAGGGCCCCCGGTGCCTGGTACCAGTTCTGCTCCCCCGCTGGGTGGGGGCACACACGTGGAGGGGGATGGGTAAGGTAACTGTCAGAGAAATGGGCTCCGTCCACTCTCAGACACAAGCACAGGGGCCCAGCCTCAGGCCCCACGGCCTCCAGTCGGGGCACAGGCTGCTCTGGGCACGCACAGCCCATCTGGGATTGGGTCGCTGTCATTCGTAATTTTCCTCTCGGCTTGATGGCTGCAATCCCCCGTCAGCAATACTTCACATGGGGCAGGAGCTGCCTAGAAATACCCGCCCCCCCCCACCCCCGGCCCGCAGATGAGAGTTAGTGGACCAGCTGCAGGGTGGAAGCAGGTGGGAGGGAGGGGGAGGGCAGAGGAGCGAGCTAGGGGAGGAGGACAAGCTTGCAGCCTCCCAGCATCCTGGCCCTGCAGCCCTCCTGTGTCCGCTCTGTCTCTCACCCATCCCTGAGACGTCCCCATGAGAATGAGCTTCCAGCAGAACAGGGGTGAGACTGTGGACCCGGAGCCTCGGGTCCCTGACTCGCCTTGTCCCCGCAGCCGGCAGAACGACCTGCCAGCAAGAGACCTGCGAGTGTGACAGGACGGCTGCACTCTGCTTTCGCCAAAACCTGGACACCTACGACCGCAAATACGTCCGCTACCCCAACAAGCTGTGCACAGGCCCCAGCCCACCCTGCTAAGGCTGTGCCCCTCCTCCTCCCTGTGGCCTTCTGAGGCCCCGCCTCCAGCTGCTGCAGCCCCAGGCCTTGGGAGGATTGGCACCAAAGGCCCTCCTTCTGGAACATTCCTTTCCTGCAAACCCATCCCACCCTGAGGATGCCCAGAGTGTGGCCTGGACCATCTTTGGCCTCCCAAGCCATGTACCCCTTAGCAAGAGGCAGGCCCCGGAAGCTTCAGCACCCATAAGATTCCATAACCCAACCCTGGACTCTCAGCTCCCTCTTCTCAGTGAATGCTTCCCATCCTATATATTAAAGAGTTAATATGCAAATTCACCCTCATGCCTTCACAA
>NW_005871176.1:676435-734365 GCF_000147115.1 Myotis lucifugus | reverse complement strand
CCCTGCAGGGAGGTGTAGCAATAGTGCCCTCTTGTGAACATTCTGAGAACAGCAACTTAGTAAGAGAGGGACATTCTGAGGACAGCACCTTAGGAAGGGATTAGCTACAATAGTGCCCTCTTGTGGACATTCTGAGGACAGTACCCTAGTAAGGGGTTAGTTACAATACTGCCTTCTTGTGGACATTCTGAGAATGTCACCCTAGTAATGAATTCTGGAAGTCCTAAAAGAAAACCTATTAGAGAGGGCTCTCAAAGCCTTTGGCATTTACCAGGCACTGTTTTATGTAATTTTTAAAAAATATATTTTTATTGACTTCAGAGAGGAAGGGAGAGGGAGAGAGAGATAGAGACAGAATCATTGATTGGCTGCCTCCTGCACACCCCCTAGTAGGGATTGAGCATGCCACCCAGGCAGGTACCATTGACAGGAATCAAACCCAGGACCCTTCAATCCGTTGGCCGCTGCTCTATCCACTGAGCCAAACAAGCTAGAGCTGTAATTTTTAATTCATTGAAAGGAAGAAAGGAATGGAGGGGTGGAAGGAAGGAAAGAGGAAGGGAAGGGAAGGAAGAAGGAGGGGAGGGGAGGGGGGAGAGGACGGAAGGAGGAAGGAAGGTCAGACATAGGGGCTACATCAATGCTGGAGAAGGGACTGTGTTGCCTGATTGTTTCATAGCTTTTACCTCTCCAATTTTGATGACAAGATTGGTATTGGTTTTGCTTTTGTTCCCACTTAGCCCCTAACAAAAGCTATTCACGAAGAACTCAGTTAAATAACTTGCTTGGCATTCAGAGTTCGATTATGATTCCATGGACATTTGCCTGCTCCTTTGGGGTTCTTTGCAGTGTCGCTGCTGGACAACTAACTGAATGCTGTATTAAAAGTTCACTCTTTCCTCCAATAAGCTTTTCTACAAACTATGCTCCTGGCTCCTTGCCGAATGCTGATGTGTCCAATGAGCAGGCACACATCCCTGGTTATTCCACACAGTAAATGCTGTGACACAGCTCAGATTGGAGTTTCAGAACCAAGGGCTCTTCAGCCCTCCATCCTCCATCCAGTCTCCATCCTGTCCACTGATGCCACCTTCACTTCCCACAGCTTGACTTCCATCACGTCACTCCTCCGCCACTGAACCATCGGTAGCTCCCCTTGTTGCCTAACCCTGGCAGTCAAGCTTGGAGCCACCTGCTTTTCCAGCCTTGTTTATCCAGCTATTTCTCGACGCTTCTCACCATTCCAGAGCACACCCCCTGCTTTCCTGCCTTCACACCTGTGCCCAGTAGCTTCCTTCAACCTAAAGCTTCCCTGTTCACAGGCTCCCTGTCCCATGGTCAAGTCCACACGGGGTAGGACACATCTCCAGTGCCACCTTTCCCTAACGCTTTCCACCAGGAGAAGGATTCGCCCTCCTCTGAACGGCTGAGCAAGGTGTTCATACCTCCCCTGGTGCTGCTCACCCGTTACTTGAGTTCCGGTGTTGGGTTCCTATACAGTGGAGGCAGACTGCCCTGGGTTCAAATCTATGTAAAATGAAGATAGAACCATCAGCCTACAGGGTGGCTTAAGGTTTAAATGAGTCGACGTATTCAAAGTGCCTGGAGCATCTAGACTAGGTCACTTGACATATTTTGCCTCCCCTGTTGTATCCATCACACAGTAGATGCTACATAAATACTGTTCCTATTGATCCCTGGAACTGTTTCAGGGAAGTGGCATCATGCGTATGGTAAATACTACGCTAATGTATTTAATAGCCCTTTGGCTCACTACTCTGAGTGCTCATTTATCTTAAATGGACAGGCGTTTGAAAATCATTAACCCTCAGTGCCCTAAGCGGATGCCCCAGAGAGGCAGAGGCAAAACCGGCTGGAGAGCGAGCGCACAGCAATTCTCCTGGAGGGCTGCTGCCTGTGGCGGCTGCCAAGGTCACCAGGCACCCACGGGCCAGCTCCTGACACAGAGACACAGTCAGACAGACTACGTACGTCCCCACTCAGCACATGACCAGCATTTGTAGCTCAGCCTCTCTCCACAGGAATTGCACATCCTTAATTCTGTCCCAAGCACGTGGGACGGCCCACTCCAGGGTTTTATTTATGCTGGTCTTTCAGTCCAAAATGACTTTGTCCCCATTTTCACATCCCGTCCCCCTTCCATGCCTGGTCCAATGTCACGTCCTCCACCGAGCCTTCCTGGAGCTCCTCTGAACTCACAGCCCTCCCATCAGCCCTTCTTCAACAGCCTGTCTCTCCCCACTTTCACTCCAGGTCCACCTGACTCAATGCCCAGCAATAAGGACCCACACACAGCACAGGTGCAGTCAGTGTGGATGGGTCCTGGATCTGGGTGGGTGAACGAACTGCATAAAAGCTGAGTCTCTTGAGAGACCTCAGTCCCTCCACCACAGGGCGTCCAGGTCGTGTCTCCAGGGTGGAAAGTTTCCTTCTGCCAAGCCGGCATCGAGGAAGCGGCAGGACTGTCTTGCCCCTTTGCAACCACAAAAGCTCTCAATCTTGACCTACAACCCCAACTGCTTCACCACGGCCCCAGAGTGCCTCCAGCGGTCCAGCCAGGGCCACATTGGAGCAGGACACCTTATGACTCACGGGGATTGCATCTCAAGGCACACACACTTCTGTGCGTTAGGGAAGGGCTCTGTGGTGTGCCTGTGACCGGGGAATCTACACCTGGATTCCCAGCTCGGCTTTCTCTAGGCAACCACGAGCAGTTACCAAGAGCCATTCCCCCTGTGGCATTTCAACCTTTGGTTTCATAAACAGTCACTCACCCAGTCGGCGATGCTGCAGCCTAGACGGAAGCATGGTAATGCTTGTGCTCTCTGATTATTCCCGACAGGCCTGAGGACATCCCTGTCGCCCAGACCCAGGCAGCAGGCCCCTCCAACGCCACCCAATCCGTCAGGGGGCCCCTGGCCCCAGCTGAACCCTGCACGGAGAATTAAGGAGACCACAAAAGTAGTCTCAGGCAGCATCTTTCAGAAAGAATCTCAGTGGGGTTTACAGGGTCCAGAGTCTGGGCCCCATGGGCACTGGAACCTGACAGCGTGCATGCCCCCAGGTGTCTGGGTCACGGGATGAGGTGAAAACCACACCAGGACGTGACTGAGGAAGAACCTCCTCTGATCTAGATACTCTATTATCAAGGTCGCATGGAGCCCACTCGAAGGCTCCTTGATGAACAGAAACCAGAGGGAGAGCGTGGGAGTCTCGGGTTGCGAGGCCAAGGCGAGGCCTGGTGAAACCGTCTCCACCTCAGGTTGACCAGAGCCCTGGTGTGGGCTGGGCCCTGCTGGAGGCGCTGAGGATGCTCCTCCCTCTGCTTGTCTGTGGCCACCCCCCTGCTTTGGAGGACGTGTAGGTGAGTCACTGCTGTCCGTGTGTCTAGCTCCTCCTAGAATGGGATCAACCTGACCCTCAGAGTTCTGGAGACCCTCAGGGGGCAGCCATAGACAGGTGCTCCGGATTTCAATGCTCCGTCATCGGAGAGGCTTAGACATCCAGCAGAAACCCGTGTCCAGCCCTCAGACGGTGGTGTGCACCCGCCAGCACTGACGCTCTGACCCACTGTTTCCGGCTCGGGAGGCCCCAAACGCCCACGCACGGAACGCTCAGTGGGAAGGACACATCTTCCGCGCAAAGGTCTCTAAAGGACACTTCAGAGGTGCTCCCTGACTCATGACTCACACGTGGTCAGAGACAAACGCCGCGCAGCTTTGTCTTTAAACTAGAATTTATTGGTATACAATAAATCTTTCATAGATAAAGTGGCACATCTTTGCAGCTTCTATTGCACCAGTATTGAAGATTAAAAACACAAAGAAAAGAAACATTTTGTTTTGAAAACACTGCAAACAGCCAAGTACAGTACTTTGTAAATAAAACATAAAAGGGTTGGAGTGAACACAATGTGTGGAAAGAACAAACCTAGAGGAATGGACTGTGGACGTGGGACAGTGGTCACATTTCTCCCGTCGCCCCATAGATGAGGCAAGGCTGCTAGTCTGTGGATCGTGACCCCACGGAGGTCTTACATTTATCTCCAGACTGAAGCTAGAACGAGGATAGTGCAATTAGAAAACAAGAGAAGGTTCCCTGCCCGTGAAGAGCCGTGTTCTCCACAGATACACGCCCTTCCTCCCAAGGGGACAGCCGCCACCGGCACCTCCACCTCAGCAACAGGAACATGGAGCTTGAGTCCTGGCTCTTTTCTTCTCGCTGAGCCCAGTGCTGGTGGAAATGAACAAGGAGGGGGAAGATGTGCACAGCATTCCTCAAGTTTTGGTTGAGGGACCCGCCAGGGGATCGAACCGCAGGCTGAGGTCTGTACTGAGCTTAAACGCTTGCCATGAACAGCTGGCCAGAGCAGCCTGCAGGGTGTGGGCTGCAAAGGGTCAGGGCAGACCACTGAGGTGCTGTCCAGTGATCATCACCGTCCATGGTCCCCAGCAGTGAGCTGGGGATGCCCTGCTTAAAATCAAGTCGCCAGGCAGGAGCTCTGCTTTTACAGAAATACGCTCTTTACTGGGCCACCCCCTTTTGAAGCACTTTGCATGGAAGCTCAACATTTCAATGGAGCTATAACGTAGTCTTACCTAGGACAGAGACTCTAGAACAGTGATGGCGAACCTTTTGAGCTCGGCGTGTCAGCATTTTGAAAAACCCTAACTTAACTCTGGTGCCGTGTCACATATAGACATTTTTTGATATTTGCAAACATAGTAAAACAAAGACTTATATTTTTGATATTTATTTTATATATTTAAATGCCATTTAACAAAGAAAAATCAACCAAACAAATGAGTCCATAGGTTCGCCATCACTGCTCTCGAAAGTAACCCCTCGAAGGAATGGCTCAGAGCCTGAGGTGTCCCCAGGGAATCTGCCTTGGGACAGAACAGGGCCGGGCAGCCCACAGGCCAGCTCTTCGCTGGGGTCCGGCCGTGGCGCACGTTGGGTCCCACGCTGTGCAAGCACGTTGTGACTGGTCCTCACTATCTCCACTTCAATGATCCCTGTCCCCCTCTAATATGCGATGGCGGGAGATTTGCTACAATTTATGCCCCTAGATCTCCAATTCAACATCAGTGGAAAAACACGATTTGCTTTACAAGGAAAACACGCCTTGTAAAGAGTTCATGATTGAATCACGTCAGAACAGTCGGAAGGCTCCAGAGTTCACACCTGTTCTGAAAGCTGAGCTGATGAACCCTGGAAAATGAGAATGGCAAACGGGAAACTGAATCGCACTCTAGTCTAAAGGTTTGCTATAGAGCCTTGAGGTAAAAAGGTACAGAGCTATGCGTCTGCCCAGAATGGAGTCAGAGGGGCCACGGGTGTGACATGGAAACCATGGAGCTCCGTTCTCACTGTGACAAAGACCCTTCTGGTCAGGGCAACTTAGTCGGCTCTAACTAGGAATCCAAGTGTCCTTTAGCTGACTATCTGAGCTGGACATTTCAGAGGTAAACTGATAGCATTTTCTGCGAACCCAGTAAAACCCAGGCAGAGGCTCGAGTTTCTCAGAATGAGAAGCCGCACGTTGATGACAGGGACTCACCTAGGAGCGCAGTCCAATGCCAAGTCCTTCTGAGATCTACCTACTCAATACCTGAGCAGCTCCCCGCCCGACAAGGCCCCCACCCCCAACCGTATCATTTCCCATTGAACGAGCGCCCGGGGTGCAGGGCAGTTTAAACTACCCAGCAGGGCTCCCTCGAAGCCCAGCACCTACTGCCCCCAGGGAGAGCCCACTGCACATGCCCTCATAATCAAAAGGGGTTTGGAAGTGCTTCCAGAGCTTATAAAAGAAACCACACACAACCTCAACTAACGTCTGAGATTCTTCTTCCTGCCACAATTCCTCCACCAGTGCAGAAAGCACGTGTTCAACACCGAAGTCAAAATATGCACATCCGTGCCCTCTTTCTAGCATCTCCTGTGGCAACTGTATTACTGGAAGTTGTGGTTCTATGTTGTTTTAACACATCTATCTCTAGGACAAAGCTGTTGCCACTATAATTTTATTTATTTTGACCTTTAAAAAATCTTTTTTAAAAATCCTCACCCAAGAATATGTTTTTATTGATTTTAGAGAGGGAGGGAGGGAGAGGGAGAGAGAGAGAAACATCAATCAGCCACAGCCTGTACACACCCCAACCGGGATGGAACCTGCAACCTGGGTATGTGCCCTGACCAGGAATCAAACCGCCTTTGGTATATAGGATGACGCTCCAACCAACAGAGCCACCTAGACAGAGCTAAAAAAAAAGTTGTTTTTTTTTAATTCATAAAACCTTTATATAGAGTTTATAAGACTAGGAAGCAGCTATGATCACTGCCCCACCCCTTCCTCCTGGCCTCATTAAAAACTACTGAGACAATCCCATGTAACATAAATCTCTAACAGCCAAGATGTGACACAAGTTAGAAAGACTCACTTCTTAACGTGGAGTGCACACGAGTAACTGTGCTAGGTACCAGTTACAGACAGTAGCCATTCAGGACTGAACACAGCCTCCATTTGGCTGCCAATGAAGTAATTTTCTTTTTCTTTTTTTTTTTTTTAAATATATTTTATTGATTTTTTGCAGAGAGGAAGGGAGAGAGATAGAGAGTTAGAAACATTAGACAATCCCATGTAACATAAATCTCTAACAGCCAAGATGTGACACAAGTTAGAAAGACTCACTTCTTAACGTGGAGTGCACACGAGTAACTGTGCTAGGTACCAGTTACAGACAGTAGCCATTCAGGACTGAACACAGCCTCCATTTGGCTGCCAATGAAGTAATTTTCAAGTGACTATGAAGGCAACTAAATATATGGATTGCGTGCACCTCATACTTCAGTGAGACTGAGGCAGTAAAGTCTAAATTCAAACCTTAGCTAGAAGTTATCACTAAAGTTGGATACACATACCCCATTCTATATAATAAAAGCCTAATATGCTAAGTATCCGTTTGTTCAACCAGTTATTATGCCGTGCACTGACCACCAGGGGGCAGACACTCTGACCGGTAGGTTAGCTTGCTGCTGGGGTCCGGCCAATTGGGACTGGGCGAGATGGGCTGGACACGCCCTGGAGCCCTCCCATGGTCCCTCCCCGGTGGCCAACCTCCCATGGTCCCTCGGCCTGGCCTGCACCCTCTCACAATCCGGGAACCCTTGGGGGATATTGGAGAGCCGGTTTCGGCCTGATCCCCGCAGACCAGGCCAAGGGACCCTGCTGGTGCCGGCCTCTAGTCTTATATAACTAGTGACCTAGCATGCGAAATCGTGCGAGACCTGGGACTGTAGACCCTGCCACGCCACGAGACTCCCCCAAGGCCTGCCGTGCCACAAGACCCAGAGTCAAGTCCCCGCCTACCCGCGTGCGCCTCGCTACGCACACAGCCCTGCCCACCTGCGTGCGCCTCGTTGCACACGCAGCCTCCTGGTGACTGGTCTTTGGTCGTTACGGCGTTAGCACCACTGGGTTTTTATAATATAGAAAGCCTAACATGCTAAGTGTACAACCATGTGTTCGACTGTTCGGCCAGTCACTATAACCCATACTGACCGCCAGGGGGTAGACGCTCTGACCGGTAGGTTAGCTTGCTGCTGGGGTCCAGCCAATCGGGACTGGTTGAGACGGGCCAGACACGCCCTGGAGCCCTCCCGCAGTCCCTTCCCAACCCTGACCAGTCCCGATTGGGACAGGGTAAGACAGCCCCAATCGGCCCTGATCAGGATTGGGCGAGATGGGCCGGACGTGCCCTGGAGCCCTCCTGCAGTCCCTCCCTGGCACCGATCATGCACCGGTGGGGTTCCTTGGCCTGACCTGAGCCCTCTCGCAATCCGGAATCCCTCAGGGGATGTTGGAGAGCCAGTTATGGCCTGATCCCCGCAGGCTAGGCTGAGGGACCCCACCGGTGCACGTGCTCCGGGCCTCTAGTTATTAATAATTAGCATACTAAACACAGACCAATTGTAACTGGAAAGCTACGAAACAGTAATAAAAGGAAAATACTGAAGCCATTTGATTAGTTGTTAAAACCATTGTTATTTTACCCCAGAAATGCTGAAGCCTGCTATCAGAATTAGGTAATTTTATAAATACCTAGAGGCCCAGTGCACAAAATTCGTGCACAGGAGCAGGGGGGCACCTCAGCCCAGCCTGCGCCCTCTCGCAATCCGGGACCCCTCGGGGGATGTTGGGCCTAAACCGGTAGTTGGACATCCCTCTCGCAATCTGGGATGCTGCATGCACCAGTGACCATACTTTTCATACAGGTGAAAGGCATCTTGCTGTTGTATGGACAGCTACATTTTTTTTGCCCTGATTATAAAAAGTAGTACATAACGAGATCCTTCTGAGGCAGTAGTACCATTTTCCCCATCTTATGGGTGGAAAAACTGAAGCAGAGAGAAGTTAATTGGCTTTGTCACACAGTTTTAAGTGTCAGAATCAGGACTATCCACAAAATGCCATGCATGTCATCACTGCATCATCCTGTTTCTTCAGTGTTAGAGTAGCCTTGCCAGGTTTTGATTTTTAAATCAAAGAGACTGTTCCCAATATACAGGAATGCATGTTCATCCCCATGTAGAATAAACAGGATGTGGGCAGTTTGGAGGTTCTTCTGATGAATTAGGATTAAGCAGCCACAGATCTCTCTTCAAATACTGCAGAAGCCACCTTTCTTGTTTAACTGTGTGTGGGATGTAGCAGTTTACAAGCTACTAGAGGCTCAGCACACGAAATCGTGTGGGCAGGTTCCCTAGGCCTAGCCTGCGATCAGGGCCATCTTCTGCCCATTTGCCAGTCCCCAGACCGAACACCGCCTCCGCCACCGGGGCAGGTAGGTTGCGGGCGCGCCCCGCAGCTTTCGTCAGTGCCACAAGCCCCAGCAGCAGCGGCAGCATGAGCGGCCCCGAGCAGGCAGCGCATTCCATCAGTGGCCGACACAGCGCACACGCATGGAGGGGAAGTCACAGCCGGGGAAGAGGTAGGGATCCCAACGGCCTGACAGCTAGCCTGGTGCTCCCGCCACCCACCCTGATTCCCCTGTTCACCATCGCTGATCCATCAGAGCCTGAGGGCCGGAGGGAGGGACCAAGAGGTCAGCCATTCAGCCCGCTCGCCAGTCCCCAGTCCCGCCTCGCCACTGCTCACTGTTAGCCACCCCGCTTGCGGGGGGGAGGGACCGAGAGGTGGTCAATGCACCTTATGGCGACTGGTTGAGCGGTCATTCGTCATTACACTGTGGCCCCTGGCCTTTTATTATATAGGATTAGTGGCCCAGTGCACGAAATTTGTGCACGGGAGGGTGGGGGGGGGGGAGGGGTGGGTGTTTCCCTCAGCCCAGCCTGTACCCTCTCCAAACAGGGACCCTTGGGGGAGGTCTGACTGCCGGTTTAGGCCCAATCCCACTGGCAGTCAGACATCCCTCTCGCAATCTGGGACCGCTGGCTCCTAACTGCTCACCTGCCTGCCTGCCTGATCACCCCTGACTGCCTCTGCCTGCCTGCTTGATTGCCCCTAACTGCCCTCCCCTGCCGGCCTGATCTCATCCCTAACTGCTCTCCCATGCCGGCCTAATTACCCCTAACTGCCTCTGCCTGCCTGATCACCGGGGTGAATGGGATTCTTGGCTCACAGCCAATTCTGCGAGGAATGGGGCTCCCTCCTCCCTCCTGTCAGGGTCAGGTTTGAAGGCCAGCCACGACCCCCACCGCACAAGACACAGAGTTCCACCGTGCCCCAGCTGGGGCCCACAGCCCCCTCCCACCGTGGCATCCCAGGGCCCACAGTCCCCTTGGCAGTCCACGGGAGGCAGGGGGTAGGGATCGAGAGGTCAGCAGTTCAGCCCGCTCACCAGTCCCTGCCCACCCGAGCCTGCTGTGTATGCAGCCTGGCGTTTGGTTGTCCCTTTGGTCATTTTGGACGTTATGGACCCTGGCTCTTTATATATAGAGACTAGAGGCCCGCTGCACGAAGATTTGCGCAATAGGCCTTCCTTCCCTTGACTGCCGGCACCTGTTTCCCTCCAGCACCCGGGACCCAGGCCTTTGGTCCGGCCGCAGCAGCGAGGCTAGGCTTCTCTGCTCGAGCCGCAGCAGGGAGGCTTGGCTTCTCCACTTGGCCCGCAGCAGCGAGGCTAGGCTTCTCCGCTCCGGCTGCAGTGAGGCTTGGGCTTCTCCGCTCCGGCTGCAGCGGAGAAGCCAAGCCTCTTCAGTCTTCTTCAGTCTTCAGTCATCTTCAGTCTTCGCTCCAGGCCTGCATATGCAAATTAATTGCCATCTTTGTTGGGTTAATTTGCATACTCATCCTGATTGGCTGGTGGGCATAGCAGAGTGACACCAATTTGCATGTTTCTCTTTTATTAGTGTAGACTAGAGGCCTGTTGCACAGAAATTCGTGCAATAGGCCTTCCCTTCCCTTGGCTGCTGGCACCAGTTTTCCTCTGGCACTCGGGACCCAGGCTTTCACTCTGGCTAGGCTCTGGCCAGAGCCCCACACCCCCAGCCGTCAGGCCTCATGGCTCCGCTGATCCCAGGGCCATGAGGCCTTGCGGCTCAGCTTGGCACTGGGGCTGTGAGGCCTCCCGGCTCCGCCTATCCTGGGGCCGCGAGGCCTCCCAGCTCCGCTGATCCCAGGGCCATGAGGCCTCGCTGCTCGGCAGGCTTCGGGGCCGTTTGGCTTTGCTCCACCACTTGGAGCCTAGCATTAGCCGCCATCTTTGTTGGCAGTAATTTGCATATCGCCGATTAGCCAATGGGAAGCGTAGCGAAGGTACGGTCAATTACCCTTTTTGTCTTTTATTAGATAGGACTAGAGGCCCGGTGCACAAAAATTTGTGCACTCGGGGGTCCCTCAGCCCAGCCTGTGCCCTCTTGCAGTCTGGGACCCCTCGGGGGATGTCCACCTGCTGGCTTAGGCCTGCTCCCCAGGGGATTGTGCCTAAGCTGGCAGTGATACATCCCTTGGGGGATGTCCACTTGCCAGCGGGCTGAAGCTGCAGTTGAACATCCATAGAGCTGCTGAGGAGGCAGGAGAGGCTCCCACCATCGCCACTGTGATGCCATCAGCCTGGCTTGTGGCTGAGCAGAGCTCCCCCTGTGGGAGTGCACTGACTACCAGGGGGCAGCTCCTGCATTGAGCATCTGCCCCCTGGTGGTCAGTGTGTGTCACAGTGACCAGTCATTCCCAGTCGTTCTGCTGTTAGAGTCAATTTGCACATTACCACCCTAACGGGTTTGGCTCAGTGGATAGAGCGTCGGCCTACGGACTGAAGGGTCCCAGGTTCGATTCTCATCAAGGGCATGTACTCTGGTTGCGTACACATCCCCAGTAGGAAGTGTGCAGGAGGCAGCTGATCGAAGTTTCGCTCTCATCGATGTTTCCAACTCTCTATCCCTCTCCCTTCCTCTCTGTAAAAAATCAATAAAATATATTTGGAAAAAAGAATTGCATGTGCACATAACCCTTTTATTATATAGCATAGAAGCCTGGTGCACGGGTGGGAGCCAGCTGGTTTGCCCTGAAGGGTGTCCCGGATCAGGGTGGGCAGGGGACCCCCAGCTCCCTATGATCACCCACGCCGCCCCTGCTCACGATCGCTGGCTCTGCCCATGCTCAGGCCTAACACCTCTGGCCAAGGCATTAGGCCTGGGAAAGGGACCCCCAGCACCCCACCATTGCCAACTCGGCCCCTGCTCCCTGCGATTGACGGCTCCGCCCTAATGCTTCTCACCCAGGCATTAGGCCTGGGCAGGGGACCTGGACCTCCTGCTCCACCCCTTCCCAGGCCTAACACCTGTGGCCAAGGCATTAGGCCTGGGCAGGGGACCCCAAGCTGATCGCTGGCACCGCCCCTGACCAGGCCTAACGCCTCTGGCTGAGGCATTAGGCCTGGGCAGGGGACCCCTCCAGCTGCAGCCGCCCCGCGATCGTGGGCTCTGCCCCTGCCCGGGCCTAATGCCTCTGGCCAAGGCGTTAGGCCCGGGCAGCGGCGACCTGCAGCTGCAGCCGCCCCTGCCCGGGCCTAACGCCTCTGGTCGAGGCATTAGGCCTGGGCAGGGACCCCCCCAGCTGCAGCCGCCCTGTGATCGCTGGCACTGCCCCTGCCCAGCTGCAGCCACCCCGTGATCGCTGGCACCGCCCCTGCCCGGGCCGAACGCCTCTGGCCGAGGCATTAGGCCTGGGCAGGAGACCCCTCCAGCTGCAGCTGCCCCGCGATCGCGGGCTCAGCCCCTGCCCAGCTCCCATCACTGGCTCCACCCCTACTTCCCGCTATCACTGGCCAGTGCTGCAAAGGCACCCAATTCTACATCATGGCTGGGGGCAGGGCAAAGGCGGCCCTGGGGGCAAAGGCCGCCTTTGCCCTGCCCCCCGGCTCTTAGCTCCCCCCCTGGGTTTCCGATCACTGTCAGTGGCAGGGGGCTTCTTCCGTGCTTTCCCTTTCGCCTCCCTGCATTGTGCCTACATATGCAAATTAACCGCCATCTTTGTTGGCGGTTAACCACCATCTTGGCTGGTGATTAATTTGCATATCTTGCTAATTAGCCAATGGGAAGGGTAGCAGTCGTACGCTAATTACCATGTTTCTCTTTTATTAGATTAGATGTCATAGTCACTCACAATCCAGGACCCCTCAGGAGATGTCAGGGTCTGGAGTGGGGGGGCCCAACTGAGGGCAGGGCCAGCCAGGGGGAGGGGCCGTGGGAGGTTGGGGGGACCAATTAGCTGCCCATGAGCGCAGGGCAGGGCAGACAGGGCCTCGGGAGGAGTCACAAGCGGAAGGCCACAGGGGTGCACTTCCAGTCTCTGTGGCTCGCAGCCCTGGTGGCTGCATGGGGAGGAAGAGCCCACTCCTCAGCCAGCCCATCCCCTGGTTACGGCCCCTGGTCACGGCGGCGTCTGCCAGCGACCTGGGGATGCACATGAGGCTAGCACTCAAGTCCCTGCGTCCAGCGGGAAGGGCATTTGCTCCCCACCACCTCGATCTTACAAATGCTGTGGTTGAACTGGAATATAAAAGTAGAAAGGCCAGTGCCACCAAGCTGAATAAACTGCAGATTTGTAGCCTCAATATTCTAATCTCTCCAGCTAATGGTAGTATTAGGGTTAAATTTTATGGTCCTGCTAATTCAAGGGCATACCCTTCTATAGATATTCCCCCATCCTAACATCAGGTCAGGCGCCCCCACCCCCACCGCCCCATCGCAGCAGCTGGTCACCCCACCCCCCCAATCGCCATGACTGCCGCTGGTCGCCTCCCTCTAGGGGTAGGGGGCATCTCCTGTGTGGAGTGTCTGCCCCCTGGTGGTCAGTGCACATCATAGCGACCGGTCATTCTGCCATTTGGTCGATTTGCATATTAGGGTTTTATTATATAGGATAGATAATTTTTTAGCAGCTTCTAAAACTTTTAAAGACCAGTAGTGCCCAAGGCCACCTTCATTAACCAAGTAAATAAAGCAATTCCACCACTTCGGACAATGGGTCTCCCTAACGCTATTTTTGAGTCCTAATTCTGCTGAATTTGTGGCACACAATCTTGCCTGTTCTGAGACAATGCGGTCTCCCCCACTCTCGTAGTACACAACAGACAAGGAATGTCCATTCAGAGCAGCTCAGCTAGAGTGAGGACTCCGCCCAGAGGTGAAAGCCCTGACCTCACCCGTGGGGACAGTGAGGCCGCAGGGACCCGTCCCTCACGCGCACTGAGCTCTAGCGCTCATACTCAGGACTCCACAAGGTACAAGGAAAAGACTGTGCAGCCTCGCAGCCTGCTAAGTACTACGATGTATTGTTCCAGGAAGATGCCCAAACCATAATGTCCTGGGAGCAATTCCTAGAGACAACTGATGCTCCAACCACAAAGAAAAAAAGCAAAAATTTAAAACATCATTAATCTGAAGAAAGCAAACCACCCTGACAGACAATTGGATGAATCCAGGGCCAGCCCAGGAGATATGCCTACACAGGTCAGTACTCTCTCATAGTTTCCTTGCCTCGGGCCTTTGAGATCTGAGGTGGGGAGGTAACAATTCACCTTTTGATTCAGCATACCTTATTTGTTGAAATATTAGGTCCCCCAAAGGCAAAGACTGTCCAAGACTGGCCACTTCTGACGTCAGTTTTAAAGCTCACATCCACCGAATGACGGCTCTCCACTGCTCAGATCTGTCTCGCTCAGAACCGCGGAGTCACCCAGAGTCCTCAGCCAAAGCACACCCTCTGCCCTGCTGGTCCCACCCAACTCCCTGACAGTCTGGATGGGCGCTGGAGAGTTCTGCCAAGGTCAGAATCCCAAAGGGTATGTATAAAGAGAAATCAATGCAGCATTTTATGGGATTCCATTTTCACAAAACTAAAAAACTTAGCAACAGGCCAAGTGACCTTTTATTTTTCTGAAGGCAGCTAAGTCTAGAAAAGTGGGGAAGGAAACAGTTATTACAATGTGAAGGTGAAAAACCTTAGATATTCTTCCAGCATTCTCTCCTACAAGTCAAATAACTCTTTAGACTCCTCCCAGGCAAACACTCAAGGGGCCCTCAATTTCTCCCTTTACAACTCTCCATACTGTCAGAATCCCAGAACTGTATTACCTTCCCATCTTTCAAAAACAAGTACCAAAAGCTCAACAACACTATCGATTTTGCAGCAAAGCCCAGGCTTAATTAACAGTCAGGCGCATGTATCGTATGGCTTGAGTGTAAAGGAACTAGCAGCACCTGCATCCCGTCTGAAATGACATCAGGTCGGGAAGGAGAGAGGCAGTTTACTCCCCCCGGACTGCAGGCCACACCCTCCCTCATATCACTTTGGGAGAACACTTCCTGAAGTATTTTCTGATTAACTTGGATTAAAAGAAAAATAAACCTAAACACGTTCCTGAGTTGCAGATCATTTACAAACTATCCTGTATATTAACATATCTGTTTGAAAATGAAGGAGAATCAAAGGAAACTTGTCATTCTGCATTTCTAACAATTAATCTAAACCACTTCATGAACAATTTCAGTAAAACTCACCCCAAAGGTTAAGGGAAGATCCCAGGGTCACAGAACTCTTGTTTTCAGAACAAATCAAACCATACCTAAAAGGTTTTCCCTGATCTACTCTCCACCCTAAAACTCAACCTTTTAATCACAGAACATGAGTGGCTTCACTGAACTTTCATAAAATAAAACACATCACTAACAAAAACGGAAAAAGAGGCGGCCTGAGGACACTAACTCCGAGGTGCGCTCCTGGGTGGGTTCTGTGGGTGGTCCGAAGGCCCGCCTCCTGGGAAGCCGGGGCACAGCACGCCACTTCCACTCGCTTCTTACGACTCCCGCAGGCAGTGGCGTCAGATGTTGAGAGCAGCGAAGGTCTTCACCAAAGTGACCTGCTCGCTGGCCTCCGCTTCGCTCCCGCTGTCCCTGTGGCTGCTCCTGCTCTCTAGGGCTTTGAGACGGTGCCGCTCCTCCTGCCGCTTCTTCTTCTCTAAGCGCTGCTGCTCTCGGCGCTGCTTGTTTGTGACCTGAAAGAGAAGGTGCTGGGTGAGGCGTCTGCGGAAGGAGGTGAGGGGCTGACAGAGGCAAAGAGCACAGCCGCCTTTCAACAAGACAGAACAGAGAAAACCCACCTACCAGACCAAACAT
Organism: Myotis lucifugus; assembly: GCF_000147115.1. NCBI lineage: Eukaryota > Metazoa > Chordata > Mammalia > Chiroptera > Vespertilionidae > Myotis > Myotis lucifugus. The sequence goes on along the minus strand of NW_005871176.1, from coordinate 718,702 downwards.
GATGTGGTTTCCATTACTGCTCAAATTTCCATTTCAATGTATAGCCCCTTGCTGAGCTAGCAAACACAATCAATCCCATTCTCCTCATAAACCAATTCAAAATGACCTAAAAACATGAACCCTGGTCCAACAAGAGACAACCCGCAAACAGGCCACAGGTCACCTTCCTGTGCAGTTTAATGCTCAGGTGATCCTAACTCACTCCGCATTTTTGCCTCTGCCTGTAGTGCTGCATTCTGAGCTCAGAACTTCTTGTGAAAGTCCTTAAAATGGTGTCATATATTACCTGTGGGCATGGGGGGAGGAAGATGTACAACTTCTTGACAATTTACCAAGAAGCCTTTAAAATTTTCAAATATCCATGCCCCCTAACCTGTCAAGCCCTCTTCTGGGACTCTAGCCAAGAAAGCAATGCAAAATACAGATTCATACAAATAAACTATGCAAGTGTTCACTGCAGATGACGGTATTTATAAAAATGGGATGTGACAGCGTGAATTCCCGTGGAAAGCAGCCATCCACACAGTGGCGTTAGGTGGGAAGGGCTGGATGTGTCCACAAAGTACAATTCCAGCATGCACTTCCTTCATCATCACTGCATACACCAAACAGGACAAACGAGATCTTCATTCCGTTTCCTGCTACACCTTTACGCACTCCCCATATTTCCTACAATTACTACTTTATAAATTGAAAGAAAATGACACATTAAAGTGAGCTCCACGTTCCCACCACTGCCACCAAATTACAGCAGCCCACCCTTTGCCCTTGCAACCCTCTTCCATACCTTTGGGAGGTGGTTTTTATTTGCTTTGTTTTCTTCACTAGGGCTGGCCTGCGCCTTAGTGTTTTCAGTCCTGCCTTCATTTAAGCCCTGATTTCCAAAGATTCTGGAGCCACTGCCACCCTCCTCCCATAAAGGACCACTCTGCTTCAGCACTCGGCCACTGGACTCGAGGTTCTCCTCTGCATCTTCCAAAGAAAGACATTTTATTAAAACTGAGAACCCAAGAGTTACACAACTCGATTCTTGTTAAATGACTCCAAGAGTACCTGGGTCCCTCGTTCACTGTCATTTGGAGAGCAAGTTTCCTAATATCAAGTCAATACAGCAGGGAACACAGGGGAAAATATTGGTAAAATTTGGAAGGTAAGTTACCTGCTGGCCAACCTTGCCATCAGCTTCCCACCAGCAGACTATTTTGTTTCATTAGACAAACCACTTCTTAATATAAGTATTTAGGGGGAAATTTTTTATTTGCAGCCAAAAATAAAACAGGCTCTAAAGATGCGCCATACAGTAGAGGAGCCACTAACTACATGTGACCATTTAAGTTAAATTTAAAATTTAATTCTTCAGTCTTAGCCACATGTCAAATACTCAACATATTAGACAGCACAGACACTGAACAGTGCTGTTTTAAAGTCACAAAGACCGAGTTATCTATTGCTTTCTAAAAAGGCACAGCATATATATAAAGTGGATAATAAAATGCCCCATCACATAGAAAACTATGCCAGGAACAGTATCTGGCACATAATAAGTCTTGAAATCATCTTATTAAATATGTTTTTATTGATTTGAAAGGGAGAGGGAGAAAGAGATAGAAACATCAACGATGAGAAAGAATCATTGATAGGCTGCCTCCTGCACACCCCACACTGGGATCAAGCCTACAACCTGGGCATGTGCCTGAGCTCCTGTTCATAGGTCAATGCTAAACCACTGAACCACACTGGCCAGGCTGGAAATCATTTTAAATAAATGATTTGAGAAAACAGTTAAGACATCACATCTTTTTGCTTTCCTCTGTGTCACAAAATTAAACTCAGTTCAAGTAAAAATAATTCTGAATTAGCACCAGTTGACAGATGTTAGCAATATAAATATTTCCATTAGAAAAATAAGGTATTTTTCTCTCCGTTCAATTTTAATTATCATTTTGATTTTATGAAGGAATCTTATTTCTAAAAGGATAAAGTCTTCCCTGACACTCTCCATCCCACCATCCCTCCAAAACTGGGTTAGGTGGTCTTTTCACGCATTCCCCTAGAACCTTGTACCTGCAACTCCATTATGTATTACTGTGCCAGTTTCCTTATCTGTCTCCACCACCCTCATCCCCATCCCCACCCCGGACTACACTCTCCCAGATGCAGGACGAGAACCTAGTAAAGTGCTGAATGAGTGAGGGAAAGGACAAAATAACTACTACCTGTGACTTGATTCAACATCAATATTTGAGAAATCACCAATAATGATAAAAAATCACCAATACAATCATTTTGAAAGCTTATAAATATCAATCATGGACTTACTATTTCTTTTCCCCTGGTTCATCTGAAGCATGGCAATTATTGCAGATTCAATATTATAATTTTCAGCTTCCAGGTTCTGGACTATCAAATTAAAATCCTATCCAAGAAACAAAGAAACACTTCAAGACTCTAGGAACACTTTCCTCTCTTTCTCTCTCTCTACTTCAATAACTTGGTAAACAAAATAATGTAATAATGAGGATTAAGACAAGGTTTCAAGACCTTTTCCATTTAGAAAATGTCAATTTTCAATAATGCTGGTATTGTGAAAAACCAATCAATATAAATTAATTCCCTTTTAAAATGCTTTTACTTGTACAAACACGAATCGGAAAAAAATAAATCCACATACTTCCTTAGGATTTTGAGCAGTATTGGGTAAAGTCTAGCAAACAGGAGAGAAATGAATGAACAGCTCTCATTAAGTCGTATCACACCACCTCATCAAACTACAAATAGCATATGGACCTGTTCTGGCCCATCAGGTGTTGGCATGCTAATGGTGCTACAAAACTAGCAGGGGAACTAGACACAGCAATGCTTGCTTATAAACCAGGGCCACTGCGTGACAGAAATACTAACTGAACAGCCAGTCGCATTGCAAACTTTCTGAACTGCATCTTCCACCTCATCTCGCAGGTCATCTTCAAAGTCGACTCCCTTTGTCTTGACCTTTTCTCTTTTATTTGATTCATCTTGATGAAGTATCTGAAACTATAAAAGGAATATTCAGAGTTATCACCATGCAACTCTTGCAAACTATGTTCAGAATCTTCAACACAGGAAAACACTCTAGTATCAAAAACATTCACATATATAGGAGGGAAATTCCAGAAACAATCTTAAAAGCTATGATTAGGCTAAATTTCATCCAGATAGTGCCGGAAGCCAATTCCAGACAGCAGGGCTGAATCTAGAGTGGTTGACGGGCATTTCCCCAAACCTGAAAAGGATGATTGCTTGCTGCCAGACAGCTAAGGGCATCTCAATCTACATGTTATTGCCCCCTGTTGGCCAAACACCTGAACAGCCGAAGGCAGTTTCTCCAAAACCTGATAATCTGACAGTGGACTGTGTATATGGAAACTCTACCCTTTGATGTGTATATCTCTACCTTGCCTTAGGACAAATTGTGTTAATAAAAAGCAAGGGGTCCTGAGACGAGGAGAACTTAGTTCCTTTTAGCTAATGACCCCCAAATGCCTTTCAAAATTATGCTTCGTCTCTGGACTCTTTATTAAGTTACACACAGCCCTTCTCCAGATTGCTGAACCCTTCTAGATGCTGGATCAAGAACCCCGGCAGATAGTTCATCCAGTCTACAATAGAAGTATTAGAGAGAACGGCCCATGATGCGGTAGGAAGTGTTCAGTAAGAATGGCATTAGCACTCCTTCGGTTTCCAGATGCCTACGTTTTGGCCATGGCTGCTGACTCAAATGGCACACATTTTTCTCAGCTGATTTCCAGAGGCATGAGCCTAGCAACAGAAGTGATCCTCTGCCCCAGCACCTGCAGCAGGACGGCGCGTCTCGAAGAAACAGGCATCCGCCTCTCAGCTGGCTCCCTAGGCCCTTCATCAGCCAGCTCTGAATTCCTGTCCCAGCTGGACAGTCACAGTGGCATGGCCCACCTAACGTCACGTGTACACCACCACACTCACAGGAATCTGTCAATCCAAACTCTAACACCACAAAGAGCAGTCCCCTAGGATCCATGCAGCCTTTGCAGCCTATGCCTAAACCAGAAGAGCCAAAAGCATCCCTCTGCAGCTGCTCAGTCCCTGCTCCTTCTGCTTGCTATTAATGCAGGAGACGGGAAAAGGGCAAGGACCTTTCTATTTTCTGCATGTGAAAGTGTAAGTGCCGGATAGAGTGCTAATAAAAAGCAACTCATTATAAAAGTATATTCTAACAATTTGGCAATGTGTATCAGGAGTCTTTGAAATTTATCCGAAGAACTAATGTCAAGCACAGAAAGGACTTACATAAAAGTGCTCATCAAAATGCCAAACAGTGGTGAATAACTGACAACAAGCTAACAGTTTCATGGTGTGGGTGTGGCTAAATAACCACGATAAATCCACAGAATGATGCCTCATGCCCACTAAAGTAAGGAACACACCACTACCATCATTATTTAACAATGTACAGGAGGCATTAGGCAATGCAATTAGCCAAAAAAATTAGAAGTATCAAATTAAAAAGGAAGAATAAAAGTTATCACTATTGGCAGATGATAATTCTATATCTAAAAGAAAAACTACTACAAACAAAAAGAATTCTGACAAATCATATATTTTATAAGAATCTAATATCCAGAATATATAAAGAACTCTTACAACTCAACAACAACGAAAGTACAAATAACCCAATTAGAATATGGGCAAAGGACTTGACTAGGCATTTCTCCAAAGATACAAATGGTCAAGAAGCACATGGAAAGATGCTCAACATCATTCGCCATTAAGGAAATGCAAATCCAAACCACAGGTACCGCTTCACACCTGCAGGATGCCCGTAATTTTAAAAAGAAAGAAAAAAATTAGTATTGGTGGAGATGTGCAAAAAGTGGAACCCTCAGAACAGGGCTAGTGGGAATGTAAACTAGTGCAGCCACTGTGGAAAATGGGTGGCAGTTCCTCACAGAGTTAACATAGAATTATCTATCTTATGACCAGCGAGTCCACTCCTAGTATAAACCCAAAAGATTAAAAACAGGCACTCAAACAACTTTATACATAGATATTCATAGCAGAGTAGTGTTAATCTCTTCTGGTCCCGCCCCCCCCACGCCCCCACCCCTGAGATCTGTCGTTCTGTTCCATGTATCCATGCCTGTGGACCTATTTTGTTTGTCAGTTTATTTTGTTCATTAGATTCCACATATAAGTGAGATCATGTGATACTTGTCTTTCTCCAACTGGCTTATTTCGCTTAGCATAATCATCTCCAGGTCCAGAAGCATGGATTAATTTTAAAACTAAAAGTAATTTAAAATTTTTATATAAAATCTATCCATGGAATCAGAACTATCAGCTACTAGGGAAAGCAAAAGAATGGCAGGTAATTTTATCTGTCACTCTCACCTGAGCTAAAAAAGTAAAAACAAATCAAACCCACACAGATTCTTAAAGGCAATTTTCCATAAGAACATCAGTGGTTTTTAACTCCAGGCACCCAGCCCTCAACCTGGTTCCTTCTGAGCTGAGGATACAGAACACGGAGGCCTCACTCACATCGGTCTGGAGATGAGCAGGAGCTTCCGAGTTGTCATTGATCCTCCGAACGCTGTCATAGTGTTCACCGTATCGATATGCGATGTGTAACTCCCGCACGCTGCTTTTATCTGTACCGCGAATCTGGAAGCAAAAGAAAGGAGATGCCAGTGAGGATTTGGTCGGTGTCAACTCATGGAGAGAAATGCTACCTAGGAAGCCCAGTCTACAGGCTCGATGTGAAATGACTTGGGAATAAGACTGGGTATGCCCAGAGCAACTTCTGACTTATCTTTCTCCCGTCCATGCATGCATGCCTCAATGTGCTTAGTGTGGAACTATATGGAAATAAATCCACATGGAAACATACATTCAACAACCAGGGAAGACTCACAGTGAAGTTAAACTGGCTAAAGTTTCAGGGCATCAGTGCCTCTCTAGATGCACGGCCCCTTGCAAGAGGGAAGGCCTACGGGCACAGCAAATTGCTGGGCTTAAAGGGGCAACAATTTGGAGGCCCTCTTTGAGAAAAAACATACAAGATTACAAATAGAGAAATGCCACAGCCCTTCCCAGGACCTAGAAAGGAGGCCATAAAAATGAGGGGCCTTCCACTTATGCTTCATTACTTCACAATAAACGTGCCCCTGTCGTTCCAACAAAAATAGCATTTTCCATTACCCACATGCTGAGAAACACAAACAACTCAAATCTCCCACTTACATCAAGTTCAAAACAGTATTATTTAAAGTCAAGTGGTACTACTTCCTTGTACAGCCCTGGAGGCACTACTCACAAGATATTCTATGTGAACAGCACCCCTGGGCCACTCCCCAGCAAGAACAGTACTCCCCAGAGTCATGTCATAAGGTTCAGCCTGGGTGTACCCACCAAACACTCCCCCTGACAGAAACTCTAAAGTGATTCTGAATCTGTTGTTTAGAAAGCAGTACCCACCTCTTTGTTAAAACTCTAAAATGTTAGCACTTCCTTCTTGTTTTTTCCTGAAAGTCAGGCACTACTGCTCATTTTAACAGTTGTGGTCTAACAGCACAGCAAGAACCATGGAACAACCAGGAACCACAAGTGACCAGAAGCTAGAACTGTGAAGTTTTCTCCAGGTAAACCATTTAGGTCTCAAAGTACAGACGGTCTGCTTTTCACACATAAGAAATAGAGACAGCATCATTTATCTCCCAGGGAGAGTACTGGGAAAGGAAACTCGCTATTAGAATATCTGAATGACATAATCCTAAAGTACTTACATATTTAAGTAATACTACTACATACGCATTATGAATAGGAAAAAAATAGGAAGAATGGTCACCAAATAGTTGGCTGCAATTTTCATGAGTAGGGAGATTACAGAGGACTTTCACTTTCTACATCACACCTATCTATACTGTTCACAGAAGCATAGATTCCATTTGTAACCAGGAAAGAAATGTAGGGTCCATATCTCCATTGTTGTATGAGCCTACCCATTTCAATGCAAGAGTTCTTACCCATGACAGTAGCAATCAAAACAATTTCAATTCTTGAATTTCATAAGATGCTTCATTGGGGTGAAGGGATATGGGCGGCGGGGGAGAGAGCCAGTGGATAGTTCCGTTATACAACAAATACATTTATTTTAAAAACATATACGTTCAATGTTTAGCAATCCATGAAAGAAAACTCTACAGAAATGTATTTTTAAACATTCTAACTCTGCAGAATTATCTTCCACGACTTAGATAATTAAGAAACTAATATAAAGTTATCGATGGAGAAAAAGCAGGCTATGGTTACTGAGTTGGCACGGAGTACTTTCCTGCAAGAGTGGGTCACTATGCTGTATATTCAAATTATTTTGATGACTTCTGCTGAACAGTAATAATTTAATGACAAAACACTGGGACAATGAAGAAGGTAACTCTTGGCTCACAGACCATCCTCAGAGAACACCTCACTAAAAACATATCTCTCCCTGGTGTCAGTACATCCGACAACACTGCCCCAAAGGACGGACGGACACACACACACACACACACACACACACACACACACACACATCATTTCCCTCCCAGTAAAATCCCTCACCAACCCATGGAATATCTCATTTATTTTGCTTTAATTTTATTAAAAGGACATTATGCCAGACACAAAGGCTATATACAGCCATTTAGATAACATTCTGGAAAAGCAAAACTGTGAGAGACCAATCAGATTAGTGGCTCCTGGGGTTGGGGACATGGGGAGGGGACTAGTGACTCAAAAGGGCATGAGGAAACTTTTGGGGATAATGGAACTATTCTATGTGTTGTCAGTGGTGATGGTTACATGACTATTTTGTAAAAAAAAAGTATGCCTAAGAAGGGTTAATTTTGCTCTATGTAAATTATATCTCTATAAACTCCACTTTATTTTTAATGAACAAAGACTATGAATAAACAACTTACAAAGGAAAATATATGCTGGTGGTCTATGAAAAAGTGAGAAAAAGGCCACAGTTGCCTTTATAATAATATATAGAGATACGTAAGTGTATGTGTACATAGACATGTCTGTATGTGTGTAGATATGTTTAAAAGGTGTATAAAACACTGTGATACATATCTTTCCATATGAATATTTTTATAGCTAAGAGTATATGTGAATGACAGGGATACACACTAAAATGTTAACAGTAATAATCTCTAGGGAATGTTACTCTGGCTGATTTTTATTTGCCTTTGTTAGTTTTTCTGAATTTTCAAATTTGTCTACATTTAGTATGTTTTACCTAATTAAAAAAAGAAGTTAGACCCAGAGGAGCAATGGAGAGGGAGGATTGATAGAAATCACACACCCAGTCTGCAGGAGGAGAGCTACAAAGTACAGAAAGCACTCTGAACAAAAGGAGGAAGAGCAAGGGGGTGGCCTGTATATACTTTCTCCTCAACCTCTGACCTTCCAAACAAAATGTTTGGTCTGATGGATTGGGAGGCCAGGCTAATTTAGGGAACCAAAGGTAAAGAAAGTTGGACAGCTAGTTCACTCAGTGGCTCCATCCCACAGCACAAACTGAACATTTACTGTACGATCTCATCTGCTGTAGAAAACCACTGGGACCAAAGATACAGCTGAGCAGACCAGAGAGAAATGGAGCTTGACATCCTAGGCCAGTGGTCGGCAAACTGCGGCCCCTTGAGTGTGGCTCTTCCACAAAATACCATGTGTGGGTGCACACATACAGTGCGATTGAAACTTCGTAGCCACACTCAAGGGGCCAAAGAGCCGCATGTGACTCGCAAGCCGCAGTTTGCCAACCACTGTCCTAGGCCATGAAATAAATTTTGTTGTTCTGAACATAATGGTTAGTATAGTACATTTGGTCTCTGGGTCCTTCCACCTAAAAAACACAAACATACCTGAGGGACTAGGCATACTTCAAAACTAAATTTGTATGTACTAGTCTTTTAAAACCTCGCTTAGATATTTTACAGAATTTTAGACAGTATTTCCACATTAGGCTCTCTGCCCCAAACTATCCAGTTAACTGACTGTTGAATAATGTTTCTGGGCATTGAAAGGTTTCTGAATTATACTCCAGACTCCATGTGAACTTGGCACAGGGTAATCCCAAGCCACCAAACGCTTCTGGTCTTTGGTTAGGCTCACAATCCAAGTTACCCTGTTCAATAGCACAGGCCATGCCTCGTCGTCTTAGGACATCCCAAAAGCTAAGTTATAATGAAGAGCTTCAGATAAACTCTTGTTTTGTTTTTGTTAATCCTCACCCAAGGATATTTTTTCCATTGAGTTTTAGAGACAGAAGAAGAGAGGGAGGGAGGGAGGGAGGGAAGGAGGGAGGGAGGGAGGGAGGGAGAAGAGAGAGAAAAAAACATTGATGTGAGAGAGACACATAGATTGGTTGCCTCCCACATGCGCCCCAACTGGGGCCAGGGATTGAACCTGCAACCCAGGTACAAGCCCTTCACTGGGAATTGAACCCACGACCTTTCAGTGTGTGGGCTGACCCACTAACCACTTTAGCAAAACTGGCCAGGGCCAGATAAACTCTTGAATAGGTGACCTACCTGCCACAAAGGGGCATTAAGTTGATGAATCACCACATTCAATTGATGATTTCTTGCAAAGGCTACAATTGCATCATTGCCAGCAAATGTACCAGGCTTTGCCAAACTGGCCACTGCATGGAAATAGGAGAGAGAGAAACATGAAGTCTTCATAATGGAAAAATCCCAACGCAAATATGCTTTAGTACTTAGTTCCAAATAATGAGAAATAAGGGTAGACATCTAAAAAGTCTATTCGCATTGTCAGAGTCTAGGAACTCAGATGTTTGAGCATATGCACAGTGCTACTCACAAGGGCACCAACCATTCTAAAGAAAGGATTCGTTTACTTATTCTTTCAACAACTATTTGCTGAATGTTTCCTATAAGCCTCACTCTATAAAAGACCCGGGAAATGTAACAATAAGCAGTGATTATAACAGTTTGCGTTAATGAATTCATATTATGTATCAAGCACTGTGCTACTCCTCATGGATTATCACATTTACTTGTAATCCTCAAAACAGTCCTCTGGCAGGCATTATCATGCACACCATCTTAGAGATGAGGCACCGAGTAAGGTCACAATACTGTACGAAGCAGAGCTGAGATCACATCCCAGGCATCCTGACTCCAAGATCTTGGCTTTTGGTGACTCCATTACATAGCCTGTCAGTTTGCCCTTGAGAAGTTTATAACCAATGAGGGCAAGCAAGAAAACAGGCACTACTGAAGCATATAACTGCTGTAGGAAAGGATGTATGGTAAAGAATCTGGCCTTGCCCAAGAAAGGTCTGACCTTTATCCCTGGCTCCTGAGAGATAATCTCTAAACCAGCGATTCTCAACCTGTGGGTCGCGACCCCTTTGGGGGTCGAATGACCCTTTCACAGGGGTCGCCTAAGACCACCGGAAAACACATATATAATTACATATTGTTTTTGTGATTAATCACTATGCTTTAATTATGTTCAATTTGTAACAATGAAATTGGGGGTCACCACAACATGAACTGTATTACAGGGTTGCGGCATTAGGAAGGTTGAGAACCACTGCTTAAACCCTTCAAATTTCCCAAGTGATAGGAATGTCTTTGTTATTCACAGTGGGCTCCTCAGCCACACCTGACAGTTTAAGTTAATGAGGTGACTCTTTGACCATGCGATGTCAGCCAGGTCTGGAAACTGGGGAGCTAGGCAATCAATCAAACCCACACCATGAAACGCCAATAAAAACTCTGGACACCAAAGTTCAGGTGAGCTTCGTGGCTGACAATACTCTATCACACATGGATGCCAGGAGGAGGACGCATCCTGAGGACAAGAAAAGCTTTGTGTTTGGAACCTTCCCACTCTGCCCTTTGGCTAATTTTGACCTATAACCTTGCCATATAATAAACTATACCTGTGAGTATAAGGGCCTTCAGTGAGTTCTGTGAGTCCTTGTAGCAAATCATTGAGCCCGAAAGCGGTTCAGGAAACCCCAAACTTAATTGGTGTCAGAAGTGAGGGAAGTCTTGGGGAAGACTGTGCCCTAAAACCTTGCAGCTTGGCTAACTCCAGGTCTGGGAGTGTAAGCCAGTTTGGTAGTGGGGAGGGGGTGGTAAGGTGTATCAGATAAGCTTCTTGACTTAGACAACTAAGCTAATTCCCAAATGACAGGAGACAGAAGAGAAATGATGTTCTAGGCAGAGGAGAGATGAGTGGGGTATATACATGAGTCTGTGGACTATACAGTTTTGCAGAAATTTAGAATGCTAAGACAGCAGGGTGGGAGGTGAGAATAGAGAAGTAAGAAAATCACAGATAGCAAAGGGCTCAAGAGTTTGGCCTTTATCCTGACTGAGGTCAATGGGGAGCAGCCAATGGGTTGTAGATAGGGGAAAGATTTATTTTTAGGTCACTACTCCAGCTGCAAAAAAAAACCCAAATTGAATGGGTCAAGTGGCAATGAGACAAGTTAAAAAAGTATTGAAGAAATCTAGGCTAATGACCACAGAGGCCTGATTTTACAAGATGGTAGCAGTGAGAGAAAAGATATCAAGGTAGAGGTAACAAGACTTAATGAATGACTGGGTACGAGGAGGGAAGGAGAGGAGCATTAAGAACATTGAGGATTGTGATCTGGATATTTGTACAACTGGAGAAAACATGTTGCTGCTTCTCCAAAGCCAGTCTAAAGGAAAAGAATAATCCTAAAAGATACAGCCAGATGCAGGGTAACCAGGTCCTGAAAAGTTAAGTGAGCTGTTCATTTATTTATTCAACAAATATATTAGGAGTGCCTACCATTACCAGGTTGGGGAAGAGACACAGTCCCTGCCCTCAAGAATCTCAGTGAAACAAGGTAGACAGACGTTAAAAACGCGTAACTATGATACGAGGGATAATGTAATAAGCCTAGTCTTCACCTGGCACACAAACATAATGTGCAGACATCTAGGTTTCTTTCCACGTCTGCCAGGGCAGTCAGAGCCACTCCTCGCTTTAAAGTTCAAATTCTTTATGAAGCACCAACCAGCGATCAGGAACACACAGTGACATTTCAAGAAAACAACTGCCCATTGTACATCTAAAGTGATTACCACACTGGACACAAGTCCCTTACCCGGTCATACCTCCAAATCAACCATTTCATTCAAGATGTTCAGAGTGGAATTTCAAGTCACAAACTAAAAACTCACTTCATAAAAAATACTTTAATTGGACCAATGACAAAATTCATTTTATTGAGGTAAACTACAAAACATGCCCGCATTTAATTTGTAAACTGCTGACCATCTGGTAAACTGTACCTATGTGCTAGACAAAAAGTGATCAGAGAGAGGGACCATTAACTCAGTGAATACTATCAACTATTCAGTGGGAGTTTTGTTGCTGTGCCTAGTGAATGAGTTCTTCCCTTCTGAGTTATGAATCACTGATAGCTCCACCCCCCACCCCCCGCCCCACGCCAATGGCCCTCTACCTAGCCATTCCCCAGACAGAATCTTCAGAATCACTTTTGCCTCCCCCCTCTCCACCCTCAGTGAGTCCTGTCAATTATACTACCAGCTGTATCTTGGTCTGGACCCCGCTCATCATCCCCAGCAGCTGCCTTGGTGGAGACCCTCTTACTCTTTCATCCGGCCAATGCGGAGAGCTCCTAGCTCATCTCCCTTCTCAGTCTCTCTCCCCGTTCTTTCTTGACATGGTTCCCAGAGTTAGCACTCTAACACACGGGGAATATTCTCTCTCTTTCCTGATAAGAGACAGATAAGACTGAACTCTGTGATAAAAATGTTATTGTAAAACATAAATATATCAGCACCTAGCACAGAACATCCTCAGTAAATAATTGTCAAATTAAAGTTTAAAAGTTCCTATGTACTTTCTCACTAGATTTGTGCCTATAAGGAACTAATTAAAATCACTAAATAATTTGCCTCAAAGAAAACAGGTTGTGTTTGGGGTTTGGGTGAGAAATTAAAATGACTTTATTAATTTTTCTGGTTAAAAAGTAATACAGGATCAATCTGAAATATCTATAGAAGATACTTTAAAATATGCACAGACCCATCATCCCCAGATGACAAACAGTTAAGAACTTAATTTAATTATATCATTCAATCTTCATCAAAAAAGCCTATAATAGGTGCTATTATTATCTCCCCTTTACAGAAGTTTAAAGGGAGTAAAAAATAAGTGGAGCCAAGAATAAACAATCATAAAATGTTAGTATCTTCCTAGAATTTTTCTAGTATGCTTCTCTGTGTGTATACCTTTTAAAAATAGGACCAATCTATTTTACAGCCTGCTTCCCCTGCCACCCCAATTGAATAAGAAGTCATGAACAGCTTTTCAAGTCAATAAACATCAATCATCATTGTTATTAAGGGCATACTCATCTAAACCTATTGAATCCCAACTGCCTAGCATGTTGCCTATCACAGAGCAGACAAATAATATTTGTTGAATACATGCCATGGTTTATGTAACCAAATCCCTGGCTGGGAGGGTGGGGGATGCTGATGGATTTAGTTACCCAATGTATTATTCCTGGAGGATCCAGTGTCCCACGGGGAACCTACCATGCTTCTCAAAGGGAATGTCATCTTCTACAAAGGGTTCAAAATCTTCCCGCTGCTTGATCATGTAGTCTACGGTCTCTTGTCGGTGCTGGAGATGATTTCGTGAGTGTCCCTCCAACTGATCACCAAGAGCTCTGAACAGGCAATTACTATCAAAACAAAAATGTTGGTCACAACCTTTTAAAAATTAATTTGGTTCATCGAAAACAACAATGCTTCATGCCAGGCCATCCATGGAAATCCTCCACACAGAGACAAGAGAAGGCCTTAATCTGACACTCCATGATTCTTCCCAGATACTGAGGGAGAGCACTAGGGCACATGTCCAACTACATTACCTCCATAAGAGGCACAAACAAGAACTCTATTCCCGCCGAAACCGGTTTGGCTCAGTGGATAGAGCGTCGGCCTGCGGACTGAAAGGTCCCAGGTTCGATTCCGGTCAAGGGCATGTACCTTGGTTGCGGGCACATCCCCAGTAGGAGATGTGCAGGAGGCGGCTGATCGATGTTTCTAACTCTCTATCTCTCTCCCTTCTTCCTCTCTGTAAAAAATCAATAAAATATATTTAAAAAAAAAAAAAAAAAGAACTCTATTCCCTAGTTACCAGCTGGCCGACTCAGGAAAGTCATTAAACATCCCTGGGCCTCAGCTGCTTCAACAAGTGAGGCTGGTGACACACTAACCACCTGAAGACAGGGTCCAGACACTACAGGCCATTTCTCAAGGGCTCTGATTCCCAAATGCTCTTCCAAAATGATAAAGCGTATCTACTGCCTCTTTCCTGAAACAAGTTTCACTATAGCTGCCCAGCTGACTAGTCATTCACCTAACAGAGTCCCCAAAAGGTAGTAATTTGTCAAACTCCCAACACAAACAACTGAACTCAGCATCCTGTCTAAGTCTAAAGAACACAGTGGAGAAACCATGAAAGGTGCTTGGCCAATGAATGCATAGGCGTACTACACCATGACACTTCCCTCTTCCTGGGCTCACTTCTCACCCCGGGAGCCGCAATGCTCCTGTTAGTCCTGCTAAATGGAAACTTTAAACACAATTTTCACTTCATTTTGTCTCTAAAATTAAAATGCTGGCAATAAACTTTATTAAGACTTATCATTACTTTCAAACCCCTCAAAGGTTCCTAAAATTCCAAACTATATCACAAACACAGAGCCCAGATACTCAGAAACAAACACAATCTGGTATCCTTAAAACTAAGGAAATAAAAAATTCTGAAGCCAAACAGTTGCCCAGTTTCACACCAAACTGTTTTCCTCTTCCAAATGAAAACCCACGACACTCTAATTCCAAAATATAAGCTTACCACTTCCAGAAGGACTTTCAGACGCAAATGCATACGAGAAAGGAGTTTTTGTTTTTCAATTCAGAAAAATGAACTTTCAATAGAAAGTTATACAGAGGCAGGCATCTCTTCAAAAGTATAAGGATTCATACTATTTTTTTTTTTGCAAGGGGGGGAGGAAATATTTCAAGATGACAGATTCTATAAACTGGAAACCAAGAAGCTTTGCATCAATCTGAGGCAAGATTCTAGAAGGGGCTGGAATACAGCAGTTGTATACTAGATGAGGTGTCTTGTTGCTGAAATCTAACAATGGCAGTCTTTGTTCAACCATGGGGGAGGGGGAAGTAGGCTAATGAATAAAGCGTTCTCAATTTTAAGCTTTTCTCTCAAACTTTTCTTAAACCTTTAGGTCTATTCTTTAATCTAGCTTAAAAGGTGTCACTTAGCTCAAAATTGTGTATTTAGTTCTTTTATATTTAATATATCAAAATGCATAATGTTTTACAAAAGTAACATGCTTTCTAAGTACTTTTAGTAACATGGGCACATGTTCTCCATATAAGCCAAAAAAGTAGGTATAAAACTACATTGCATGAGCTCAAATGTGTTCATCTGCACACTACACACAAATGTATGCAAAGAAAATTAAACATCTCTTACAATGTGCCAGGCACTCCTGAAAACACTGTACAGGTATTAGAAGTGCTTAGTCTTCACAACGCTGAGCTAGGTACTATCCCCCTAGGGCAGTGGTTCTCAACCTTCCTAATGCCGCGACCCTTTAATACAGTTCCTCATGTTGTGGTGACCCCCAACCATAAAATTATTTTCATTGCTACTTCATAACTGTAATTTTGCTACTGTTATGAATCATAATGTAAGTATCTGATATGCAGGATGTATTTTCATTGTTACAAATTGAACATAATTAAAGCATAGTGATTAATCACAAAAACAATATGTAATTATATATGTGTTTTCCGATGGACTTAGGTGACCCCTGTGAAAGGGTCGTTCGACCCCCAAAGGGGTCGAAACCCACAGGCTGAGAACCGCTGCCCTAGGGTAACCTGTTCAAGGTCACATAACTGGTATGTAGTGAATCAGAATTCAAACCCAGCCACCAAAATGTCAGCTGTAGTTACCCCTAGGTAATAGAATTAGAAATAAATGTTAAATTATATATTATTTTAATATACTTTTCTATATTTACCAAACTTTCCTGAGATCACTCAAAACAGTCAAAATGAAAAATCAAGATAGACAAATCACTTCCTTTTCTGACAGCTGCAAGGTGAGGACACAGGAAATGTGAACAATCACTACAGGCAACTGAGTTCCCTTAGGGCAGTGATGGCGTGTCAGCATTTTGAAAAACCCTAACTTAACTCTGGTGCCGTGTCACATATAGAAATTTTTTGATATTTGCAACCATAGTAAAACAAAGACTTATATTTTTGATATTTATTTTATATATTTAAATGCCATTTAACAAAGAAAAATCAACCAAAAAAATGAGTTCGCATGTCACCTCTGACACGCGTGTCATAGGTTCGCCATCACTGCCTTAGGGAGCCCGCAGTGCGAGCATGGTGAGAACAAAGTGTCCTTGCTCAAAGGACCTCTCAGAAGATACCACCGTTTCCTGAGTCCACACCCTCACCCACACACCACAGCAGGGCTTCTAAACCCCACACTATTGACATTTGGGGATAATTCTTTGTTGTGGGGGCTGTCCTGTTAACTGCAGAATGTTTATTAGGAGTATCCTTGGCCTCTACCAACCAGTAGCACCACCACCATCACCTTCCTCCCTGCCAGTTGTGACAAACAAAAATGTCTCCAGACACTGCCAAACGTTCGCCCGGGGGCCAAAATCATCCCCACTTAAGAACGACTGTGCTACAGGGATATATACGTGTATATATATAAAGGTCTTGTATTTGAGTTCACAAAACAACCAAGTACACAAAGTAGTAAGGGTTTTAAGGGCTTGATAATTTAGCATGGGCCATATTGTAAGACAGACATCAAAAAAATTAATGGGCTCCTAGGCTGCAGTAATACTAGCCCATGTGCAGAAAAAGGAGGGGGACAGGTTCCATCCATTCTTTGAGATCAGCTAGAATATTGGGTACCATTCTAGTTACTGCATTTTAAGAGACATGTTCAGATAAAATGATGTGGTTTTAAAATGCATAAGAAGAAGAACATACACAATGACTAATGTTTAGGCTAAAGAAGGCTCATCTAGAATCTAGACCAGCCGTGGGCAAACTACGGCCCACGGGCCGGATATGGCCCGTTTGAAATGAATAAAACTAAAAAAAAAAAAAAAAAAGACCGTACCCTTTTATGTAATGATGTTTACTTTGAATTTATATTAGTTCACACAAACACTCCATCCATGCTTTTGTTCCGGCCCTCCGGTCCAGTTTAAGAACCCAATGTGGCCCTCGAGTCAAAAAGTTTGCCCACCCCTGATCTAGACTCTAATCAATACGTGGCTTTTAATTATGACTGCACGCAAGAATCACCTGTGGACCTTTTCAAAAATCATCAGTAACCAGGCTGCACTGTCCGAGATTCTGGTGTTGCTGATCTAGGGGAGAGCCCAGACACTTATTTTTTCCAAAGTTCCCCAGGTGGTTCCATTGTGCCACCAGGGCTGACAACCACTGTGCCCGAAACAAAAACTGAGGCTGCTGCACCGGCGATGCAGGTAACTAATATACAGGCAAGATGGCGTGTAAATGCCCTTCCATCACCAAGATCCTACAGTTCTAAAAACAAAATAAAAAATAAAACAACTTGTTTTGGGACGGAGATAAATGGCTTAAATTAGTGATTCTTCAATGTTTTAATTTTAGAACACTACTAATTAGTTATGTAATTTAGGTTACATTTAGTAAGATGTAACTGGATATAGCTCAGAGAGACGCTAATGTTGTTTGGACTGCCTAATCCAATTAGAGGTTCTTTTCACCCTATAGCCAATGATGTTTTTCAGGACAACATCAAAGTTAAAATGTCTCTCTTGTTTTGAAATTGAATCCAATTTATGTGGGTCCACCTTCCAACAACATAACAAATCTGAAGGTGGCCCATGATGCATTACAAAACCCCATAAATAGCTCCCTAATTAATCTCTGCTAAACTGACTAAACTAACGGAAACATGAGACTCGGAGGATACCAGCTAATTTATCCCCAAGGACCCGGAGGTTCCAGAGTGCCTCAATACCACACCATCAACAATGAACATGCCTCCAGAGCAAGATGCTCTCTCAGGCTGCTCAATGTTGTCATCCGACTGGAATGGAAAGACGAAGAGTGAAGACTGTCAACCATTTCTTATGTTACCAAAACTTTATTATATTTCACCAACGAGTACTCAATAAATGTTAGCAAAAGAATATGCTGACACCCGCCAGCCCGTCACATACAAAGGAAACACCATCCACTGCAGGGATAAAACCTATCACATCCCCAAACGCATAATTCTAATGAGGGGAGACACCCAGTCCACCTCATGTACCCACAGGAAGAATTTGTTAGCCTCGTGGAGCCCATAGAAGAGGAATTATCGTTTTACCTAACACTGTCCAAAGAATAAAGACCTTGGAGGTGAAAACAAGCATTCCAGTCAAGTTGACCTCTGGCCTCGGCACCTCATGGGCCCTGACTTCTACCCTTGTATCCTACACTCCTGTCATCCTAAACAACTTGTCCATCGCTGGTGCCTTTACAGTTATTACTCCTCAGCCTGGAAAGTTCTCTTGGCACGTTCCTATTGATCCTTCATGACCGGTCTGTACGTGACCTCCTCTGAGAGGCATCTAGCAGAGCACAGGTTTCAAAGAGAATTTCTGAATGAAGCCTCCCTGACCACTTCAGGGAGTGTTAGCCGCTTCCTTCTCAATAGTGCCACGATAATCAATTACTATTAAGAATACATCAAACTTTATCTTAATTATTTACATAATCCATTCTCATAGTGTGGCCCAGTTTAAGGGTGTGGGGAAAAGTACCTCCGAGACCCTTTCAGGGATTCCGTGAGCTCAAAACCAAGATGTTATTTATCTTTTTCACTCTCGGTCTCTTGCAAGTGTACAGTGGAGTTTTCCAGAGGCTATCTGATAAATGAGGGTATCACTCTGACGGCCAACGGAATGTCTGTGTATTCTTGGTTTAAAATTTTCTTTTACTTTCACATATAGTAAATATTGCTAGCTGTAACCACATAAACAGAAGCTCTTTAGAGTCCCCGGTAATGTTTAAGAGTGTAAAGGTCCCAAGGCCAAAATGTTTGAGACCCGCTATTATGTTTCTCTCTTACGAGGCTATGAACTCCACTATCTCAGTCATCAATGTATTCCCAGCTCCTTGCTTAACCGATGTTTGCTGAACTAACTGAAGTATTTCCTCTCTGGTGGTTGGTGGTGAGGGGGAGATAGCACCACCAAAGTTTCCCATAGCATCAGGAAACTCCTTCAAGATTTTACAACTCCCTGTGGTGTGATTTCTAAGCAACCTTCTGTTGAGTATTTCCGTTTCCTTGGCACCCTAACATTGAGAATACCATGCCCAGTAGAGCAAACACAAGCAATCCAATCGTTTGCAAGGAGGAGCCCCACCCCAATCCCCCTGTAAAGTATTCAACTGTTACCTGGCTGTATATAGCAGTGCCTTTTTGCTTGTGAGTTTGATTAAAATAAGTAAGGCCCTGAATTGTTAAAAAAAAATTTTTAAAAACTTTGTATCTGACCAAAATCAAGGTACTAGGTGAAAAGCAAGACCCAGCAAAGCAAATCCTTAGCTGTAGTGACTCCAGTAAGGAGAGGCCCCGCTGAGGGTCTAGCTGGCCTCCCTCGCTACTGCTATTATTCATTCATTCGTTCACCAAAAATGCACTGAATGCCTCTATGTCCTGAGCACTGCGCTAGGTGGTGGTGAATACAATGTAATCAAACTAAACCCAATTAGCCTGAAGCACTGAGAACACTAGGAAACACGGGGAAGGGAAATCGGAGCCAGTCCATCAACAGGATCCATTATAACCGTTCTCCGCCCTCTCCCTGCCTACCCTTTTCCTTCTCCCACCCATGCTCCTGCTTCCACACCCCCTTTCCTGAGCCGTGTTTCCTTCTTCTCCCCTCCTACCCATTTATTTAGCCCGGGTCCCCTAAAAAGGCTGGACCTAGACTCCAGTCCGATCCCCAAGGAAGCTTCGCTTGCAGGGAAGAAACTGAAGCCCATGGGAGAATTAGAGAAGTTGGCTTCGGCGACAACGGGCGCTCACAGACCTAATTTCCCCAAAGGGGGAGGTGAGGACTCAGTGCTGCACCAGGGACCACGCCTCCATGCGTCCGACCGTCGGTGAGCCCGCTCTCCGGGCGGCTGCTCGCTCCCATCCCTGCAGGAACCAGCTTAAATGTCACCTTTCAGAGGCCTTCCCGGGCACCGACCGACAGGGGACCTGCCCCGGTATTCGATCTGGACCGCCTGACAGCCTCCCCACGGCCTCCGCCACGAGCGGGGGGTGGGGATTACCGGAGGCCTCCGGGGAGCGGCCTCGCCGCCTCGCCCGCCGCGGGACCCCTGCCCCGGGGAGCGGCCGGCGCCCGGGCCGCCCGAATGAGTGGGTGGACGAGAGCGGGCGACGGTCGCCAAGCCCGGGGCGTCCCACGGCGCCGCCTCCCGCGCTCCCGGGCCCGCCTCACCCGTCCCCCGGCACCTCCCGCAGCTTCAGCCCCAGGGCCTGCAGCTGGTTGGCGAAGCTCACGAACTCCTCCTCGCCGCCGCCGCCGGACTCCGGCCGGTTCCGCCGCTCCTTGGCCAGGGCCCGGCGCGCCGCCCGCTCGTCCCGCTTGCGCTCGGCCTCGGCTTTCCGGCTGCCGCTGCCCGGCCGGCTCTTGGCCGCCTGCTTTCGGGACATGGCCTCGGCCCCGCGGCCCGCAGCGGCGGGAGGAACAGCCGCAGGACCGCGGGGCAGCAGCTCAGGTGCACGGAAAGGGACGCGGAGTGGACGACGCGGCCGCCGCGGCTGCGCCGACACCCGGCATCCAGGTCACGTGGCAGGGCCCCGCCCCCTCCGCGCAGGTGGAGGGTCGGCGCCATAGAGAGCTCCCCCTGGGAGGGCTAGAGAGGCGCCCATCCTTGTTTGCTCCGCGCTTCCCCCTAGCGGCGGGTGGTCTTCCAAGTCAGGAGCCAGTGAGTCCAGAGAACAAATGAAAAAGGGTAGATGAAGGGAGAGTGAGAGGTGAGAATAGCGGCAAAAGTGAGGAAAGAATAGACACGAACACTTTTAACTCTAGCTGTGAGCCTGCAGTTGGGGAAGGCGTTTTCACATGACTCATTCTTGTTTAACTGTCCCAAAGTACAGGAAACTGAATCTGAGAGGTTAACTATGTTCAAGATCACACAGCTCAGATGCAGAGCTTTTCCCTGGTTCCAAAGCCATTTGCTTTGTTGATTTAACCTGCCCTTCTCGACCTCTACTGTCCCTCATAATTCAAGGGAGAGGTACTCTTCATTCCAGCATAGGTTTGCCCGGACTAAGTAAGGGTCTTCCTGGGACACAGGAGTTGCCGTTTTAAAACCGGGACAGTCCCCGGCATACCAGGACAGTTGGTCATCCTGTTCCACACCCACCTACTCAGGAAGCTAACTCCATCAGCAATCCCCTCTGCTCCCTCATCTCCGCTCCTCTTCGGCAACAGCTCCCACTTCTTCAGTTTCAATTAACATCTGTATTTATCTTTGACTAGAGGCCAGGTGAAATTTGTGCACTTGGGGGCGGGGCTCCCTCAGCCTGGCCTGCACCCTCTCGCAGTCCGGGAGCCCTGGGGGGATGTCTGACTGATGGCTTAGTGGGCCTAAGCCATCAGTCGGACATCCTTAGCATTGCCACGGAGGTGGGAGAGGCTCCCACCACTGCCGCTGTGCTCGACAGTCGTGAACCCAGCTTCTGGCTGAGCGGCGTCCCCCTGTGGGAGCACACTGACCACCAGGGGGCAGCTCCTGCATTGAGTGTCTGCCCCCTGGTGGTCAGTGCGCATAGTAGTGACCCGTCATTCCACCATTTGGTCATTTGCATATTAGTCTTTTATTATATAGGATGTGTAAAGAACTCTCATTTCAGGCCTGTGCTGGTGCCAGATGTAACACTAAAGCAAGGAGACATAGCAGCTGCCCTCAGGAAGCCCAGATTCTAGTGGGACACAGGCAAGGACACAGCAATTACAATAATACTCCATGACAAATGCTGTCAAGGAGGAGGCACAGGATGCTGTAAGAAAAAGTGGAGTGAAAAATGCAAAAAGAGCCCAGCGGTGGTTCAGTAGTTGAGCATTAACCTAAGAACCAGGAGGTCACGGTTCAATTCCTGATCAAGGCATATGCCCAGGTTACGGGCTCAATATCCAGTGTAGGGTATGCAGAAGGCAGCCAATCAATGATTCTCTCTCATCATTGATGTTTCTATCTCTCTGTCCCTCTCCCTTCCTCTCAGAAATCAATAAAAATGTATATATGTATATTTATAATCTATTTTTTTTTTAATGCAAAAAGGCTTCCCGGATGATCCGAGTTCTAAGCAGAAGCTTAAGGGATGTGTAGGACTTGTCCAGACTGAGAAAGCTCAAAGCAAAAGGGACTGTGTATCCAACACCGAAGCTCGGATCAGAGGAACTGAAGGAAGTGCGATCTAATAGGAGCACAGGGCTTGAGCCATGAGGCCAGAAGCAGAAGGAAGTCTCAGCTTTGGACAACCTCACAGGGCATGTGAAAGAGTTTTATTCCAAAGCCTTAGAGCCATGGGGAGCCATGGAAGGATTTTAATCGGAACTGACATGATCAGGTCTATTTTAGAAATATGTATTTGGCTATAGTGGGGAGAATGGGTTAAAGGTGGAATGCCAGGTAGGAGGCCCCTCTAGATGTCCAAAGACAGGTGATGGTGATGGTGATGGTGATGGTGATGGTGATGGTGATGGTGATGGCTGGGACTGGGATGAAGGGGAAGACAAATAGATTGAAAAGGTAGATTCACATGTTAGTAAAAATTCATGAAACGAAATTGGACTGAATTGTTGTGGAATGTGTTACATGCTGCACTCAAGTTCCTGAAATTCTTTCTCAACAGATCCTTCTTTGATTCTCAGGAAGAAAAGAGCATGAATTGTGTCTGGCTCCGCCTTTTCTTGCACAGACATTCCAAGCCTGCAATGACCCCTCTGCTTGTATTTAGTAAAGTTGGGAGGCAGTGCTAGGAGTGGAAAATCCCCGCACAGGAAGGCAGAGACCCAGATTCCAGTCCAGGTCTGTCACTGACTGACTCCATGATCTTGGGTTAGTTGCTTCACTTCCCTAGTTTCCTTTTCCTCACCAGTAAAATGGGAATAACAGCAATGAAGACCAAATACAATAATAAAGATAGTAATGACAAACTCCTATGGTGTTTACTATGTACAGGCACAATTCTAATTGCTTCACAAACACTATCTTATTAATCATTACAACAACCCAATGAAATATGAGTTATTTTTTAATTTCTGCTTTGTAGATGAGAAGACTAAGGCACAGAGAGGTTAAGTAACTTTCCCAAAGTCACATGGCTAGCAAGTGGCAGAGCCATGATTTGAAGCCCGGCCATCTTAACCACTATATTATACTGCACATGTAATTTGTTATAAACTGTAAAGAACTCTACATTATACATGAATTTGTTTCATTATTAGCTCTCACATGCTTCCCATATTTGTCCCTGATACAGTGTTTCTACCATCGCTGTCGTCCCATATCACGATTGTCTCATTTTCTGCTTAACTTTGCCTACGTTAAAACAGATCATAAAGATGTAGAGCCTGGCAGGCTTGGGTTTCCATCCTAATTTCACCTTAGGTGAACTATTTAACGTCTGAACCTCAGTTTTCTATTCTGTAAAATTACTAGGTAACATAAGAATGGAGAGGTGTAAAGATTAAAGAAAAGTGCAAAGCCCAAGGCCCCATAAATAACAGCTTAATGAAGTTCTTCGAATCATTCCTCCGTGGAAGGTGTGGGGCTGACACTGCAGAGCTCAGAAACTAGGGAAGAAGGGCTTGTCACCACAAAATGTGGAAATGCAGGACATGTGAAAATATCGACAGACATGCAAACACTTGCCCTTCTTGTAAACACCTTTCCTTGCATAAGCCCTTGGCCTGTCAGCCCAGGCCTAGAATTGTGAATGAGCTAGCTGCTCTTCTCTCAGCAGAGGCATATGTTAGACAGCGTCTCCCTTTGAGTGCAAATCAATACTGCTCACAAATCATATCTAAAGGCCAAAGCAAAGGAGTGCTTGCGAATTACTTGGGTGCTCTACCAACATCACCAGCGTGAATTAAAAGAATCATCAAACCTCCTTGGGGGGTATTTGGTACAAATCAGTAAAAAATTGTGACTAGAAGAATTTCAGTGAAGAAATGCAGCTTTACTTGCAAGAACACACCATCAAGAACGTGCGGAAATGAGGACCTCGCACACTGCAGTTGGATGGGAAAGTAGTCTGGCTGCTTTGGAGAAAATTGGGCAATCTCTGGTAACATCCTAGAAGCCAGGTGACCCAGAAACACCACAGATCATTATCCATCCTAGGAATCTTGCACACATGCACTCGGAGATGTGTCCAAGAATGGTTAAGGCATAATGGAGTAAAAAAGTAAATAATTAAACACAATATAGACATCCACCAATAGGAAAATGGCTTCTTAAATTATGAAACAGCCATTTATCAAAGAGTCTGCAATAGTTGAAAAGGATGAGGTGGAGGGAAAATGAGGTAAGTCAACATGAACTCATATGGATGCTCCCCTAGACACATGGCAGAGCAAGCCATTCCAGGTCTCCTTTACGTAAAACAGAACAACAGCATGAAACAAAACAGAAACACTGCATGTTTTCTGCAAGTATATATGTGCACTTAAATATATAGAAAGTGGTCTGAAAAGATAAAGCCCAAATTGATAAGAGTGGGGAAGGAGTGAATGTGACCTTACTTTTATATGTAACTAGAGGCCCAGTGCACGAAAATCGTGCACTTGGTGGGGGGAGGGTCCCCTAAGTTCAGCCTGCGCACTCTTGCAGTCTGGGAGTCCTCAGGGGATGTCTGACTGACGGCCTAGGTCCTCCCTGTGGGCCTAAGCCGTCAGTTGGACATCCTTAGTGCTGCCACGAAAGTGGGAGAGGCTCCTGCCATCGCCGGTGCACTTGCTAGCAGTGAGCCCAGCTTCTGGCTGAGTGGCGCTCCTCCTGTGAGAGTGCACTGACTACGGGGGGCAGTTCCTGCATTGAGCATCTGCCCCCTGGTGGTCAGTGCACATCATAGCAACCAGACGTTCTGCCTTTTGGTTGATTTGCATATTAGCCTTTTATTATATAGGATTGTTTTGTTGTTGTTAATCCTCCATTGATTTTTAGGGAGAGTGGAAGAGAGAGGGAAAGACAGAGAGAAATATTGATTGAGAGAAACACATCGATTGGTTGCCTCCTGCACGCGCCCCAACCAGGGTCCAGGCTGGAAAGGAGCCTGCAACCAAGGTACGTGCCCTTGACCAGAATCGAACTCAAGACCCTTTGGTCCCCAGGCCGACACTCTATCCACTGAGCCAAACCGGCTAGGGCTGTAATTCCTTTTAATGAGGACAAGGTAATTGTGTATTATGTATATAATTAGTAAAATTATTTTAGAGGACTAACAAAAATCTATTCTTCCCTTCAGAGTTCTCTTGGGGGTCTACTTGATCAGCTAACTTGAATTTGTAACAAGCATATTGCTTTTCCTGAGCATGGCCATTACAGCCTCATTAGACCCAGTAGCCAAAGGACATTCTCCTTGCAGGAGAGCCATTGCAGCCACAGCAGCTCTTACCACATCCACAGAAGAAATCGTCATGGGCTCTTCCTCTGCACTGATGTTCCTCGGGCAATGGAAGCTTTATTACATTCCCATCACACCTGACACCTGTCCGCAAGCTATCTTATCTCTTATGAAATCCTGTTACTGGCTTCTTCCCACATCACACTCTCTCACTGCAATCATCTCAACCCTGCAACTCACCTTTCTCTGCCTTTGGAGGAGACGTCTCATGACAGTGTGACTTTGACTTTGACCAACTACTGACACCTTGAGCTAATTTACAGGAAACTCCTGTTATGAATGCCAACCTCTCACAGTTCACAGATGGTTCCTATTTAAGATGAAGGTGGTCTAAGCAACTGCACTGCCAACAGCCACTTCAGGTCAACAGGCTGAACTCTATGCCTCAACGGGAGCTCGCACTGTAGCAAATGGTAAAGCTGTAAACATTTACACTGACAGTCCTTACACCATTGGGGCCGCTCATGATTTTGGTGTGATCTGGAAACAGAGAGGATTTCCAACCTCTGAGGATCTCCAATTAAGAATGGACTCTTTGGCCGAAACCGGTTTGGCTCAGTGGATAGAGCATCGGCCTGCGGACTGGAAGGTCCCAGGTTCGATTCTGGTCAAGGGCATGTACCTGGGTTGCGGGCACATCCCCAGTAGGAGATGTGCAGGAGGCGGCTGATCGATGTTTCTCTCTCATCGATGTTTCTAACTCTCTATCTCTCTCCCTTCCTCTCTGTAAAAAATCAATAAAATATATTTTTTTAAAAAAAAGAATGGACTCTGTTAATAAACGACTAGTCACAGTCCAACTTCTCTATGCCTTGGCCATCATCAAAGTTCCTGGCCACTCAAAATTAGACTCAGAAGAAGCTAAAGGCAACAATTTGACTGCTCAAGCAGCAATGACTGCTGCCTTAACATCTTTCAAAACTAAGGTCCACATAGCCAACATTACTCACTTCCCAAAGGGAAATCTAAAATTCATTATTAAGGATGCTTAATCTAGGGCACTCTACAAGGAAAAGCTTGATTGAGCTGACAGTGGTTATAGTTTCAGGACACTGACCAATTTGCAGTATGGCCCAAACAGGAAATCCATCCTTCTAGAGTCCAGGAAAAGACCCCCGATAGAAATGACTCATCAGATAACCCACTGGGCAGCTAATAAACTTATAAGTTCCATGGACCAACACTAGTGAGGAGACATCTCAAGGGCCACCAAAGAGATACAATGGACTTGTACTGTATGTCCTAAGTATAATCCAGAAAAGACTATCTTTTCAGCCCCTGGACATTCTGACTTTCCCAAAGGACCTTTCAAAGCATGCCAAATGGATTTTATTCAGCTGCCTCCTTCCCGAGGTTGTAAATTTGTTCTTGTTATGGTTTGCATGTTTTCTCATTGGGTTAAAGCATTCCCTTCCTGACAAGCCACTGCTTTGGCAGTTGCAAAATATTATTAGGATAGATCATACCCACTGGGGGCATACCCTCAGAACTACATAGTGACTGAGGAATGTACCGGGGTGGGCAAAAGTAGGTTTACAGTTGTGAGTATGTGAAAACACAGAGTTTATTCTTGTTATTATTTATTATTGTATTGTTTATTATTATTATTATTGTTAACCTACTTTTGCCCACCCCTGTATTTTATGGGCCATGTTATAAAGTAGGTCTGTGAGGTTTGGCCTATTCGATAGCATTTTCATTGTGCTTATTATTCTCAGTCCTCTAGACTGATAGAAAGAACAAATGGCATTTTTAAAGATCAATTGGCAAAATAGTTCCTTCCTCCTCTCTCCCTCGATTCTCCGTTTTGTTTTTTCCCCTACCTCACCACGCCCATTCTCTTCACTTTTCTTTAAAGGCTATGAAACCGAAATATATTACACATAATAATTATTTCTATATGTAAAATGAATCATTTTATAGCCTCCATTGTTACTTTTTCTGGCAACTAAATAGAACATTTCACACTGCTCTCCAGGGGAATAAAAGACATCGGTTTTTGTTTTCGTGTGATTCTCACTTGATGTCTCCATTTCATCATGGCCCTTGCTGGGAGAGAAAGGCCATGGGTGTGGGCACGGGGGCTCCTATCCCTGAACTAGACATTCATGCTCATTCAATGACTCCGCTAGTCCTTGAGCCGCAGGATTTATTTTTACAGCTTCATAGCAATGTTTTTGTTTGGTGTCTGTTGTTATAATCACCTATCTGCGTAAACTCCCTGGTACTGACCCCGCCCTGTGGCACAGGTTAACCAATCTGGCCCGTGACCGGAAGGGGAGCCCTGTGCTGTAGGGCACACAAGGGGGCAGCAGAAAGACAACTTTCTCTCTTTCCTCTCACACACTACACATGCAAACTTTTCTGGTATATATAACATGTTCATGGTAGAAAATGTAAAAAGACAATAAAGGATAAAAAAAGGGGGGGGGAGCACCCATAATCCCACTCTCAGAGATAGTGATGATTGCCAGTTTGGTGTATGAGGTCAAACCATATGAGATTGCTGATATTCGACTATTTTTAACCTGCAAAATTGAATTATTTCATATGATTTAGCCTAATATATTCTCCCACCTATTTTTAAAATACATTTTTATTGATTTCAGAGAGGAAGGGAGAGGGAGAGAGAGATAGAAACATCAACGATGAGAGAGAATCATTGCTCGGCTGCCTCCTGCACGCCCCACACTGGGGATAGAGCCCACAACCCGGATGCTCTATCCCCTGAGCCAATCCAGCTAGGACTGTTCTCCCACATTTTCACTACAATGAACATAAATGTATTTTTAAATACAAGATTGAGATAGGCTTATATGTGTATATATGTGTTATCTTTGAAGCCGGCCTTGTCAAATAAAATATTAACTATTACAAATCTATAGAGAGAGTAATGTCAGGTACACTAGTATGTGTAGTAGTTTCCTTGGGAAATAAGATGTCACACATACAACTGAAGCCCCATGAGCAGCCTTCCCAACAGTCACCCCCTCCCTAGCTCCCTGAGGTAACCAGCCTCATAAATGTGGTGTTTATCGTGTATAGGTTTGTACCACTACACAATATACAGGATTGTTTAGCATTTGGGGAGGAGGGGATGTTAATCCTCACCTGAGGATATTTTTTCCAGTGATTTTTAGAGAGAGTGGAAGGAAGGTGGGGAGAGAGAGAGAGAGAAGAGAAACCTCAATGTGAGAGAGACACATCGATTGGTTGCCTCCCGCATGCGCCCCAACAGGGCCAGGTATTGAGCCTGCTACTGAGGTATGTGCCCCTGACTGGAATCGAACCCGGGACTCTTCAGTCAGCGGGCCGAGGCTCTATCCACTTAGCAAACTGGCCAGGGCAGCATTTTAAACTTTACATAAATGACACCAAAATAGAAATATCATTCCGTGACTTGTATTACTTACGGAATGTTACATTTTTAAATATTTATGCATATTGATGCATGTAGCGCTTGCTTATTCGTTTTCAATTTTCTGTTATTAAATATTTAGATTTGCTCTCGGCTTTTCTCCACTAGAATCAGTCCGTTCATGCTGGGGACTCAGTCACCTATGGCTTGAGAGGCTCCAGAAATGGGTGTCCAGTGGAACAGACAAAGCAGGAAGGGAAAGCATGAGAACCAAGCCCAGCCGAGGCAGACAGCACTGATGATAAGGTTTCTGAGAGAAGCAGATGTCAAAGCTGGCCACTTCATTATGACGTCACCTCTCCAGTGCCAGACTTGGGGGCTAGGGCATTTCACCCGAACTTCAGGAGAGGGGCCAGAGCCTGAGGAAAGCTTCTAAACTGTCCTAAGCGTGTTCCTGAAAGATGAGAGTGGGTCCCTTTCACCATGGCCACCAAAAGCCCACATTTCCAGAAAAAGGCATTGACATGTTCTTAGGATTCTTTCATTATATTTACCTCCAAGTTTTTCAGCTAAACTGTATTATTGGTAGAAAATGGTATTGCTAAAGCCTGAAAACACAGACAACCAAAAAAACAAATGTGCTTTAGTATTAAGAATCTTCCTAACCCTGAGGAGTTTAAAGTGTACTTATTAACTGAACTGCAAAACACAGGGCCAACCATCAAGCACAGTAGCCGTGAGGCATGCTAGCAAGAGCTTAGTGGCTCTAAATCAGACAAAGCCCAGTTAGATTCCTGACTCTGCCACTTCCTGAAGGTGTGATCCTGGACGAGTTAGCTAACCCCCTTGCAATTTCTGTCTCTTTAACTGCAAACTAGAGACACCAATGCCCACTTCACAAGTCGAGGGGTTGAAACTGCTGGTTTACTGCCCGGTGCACATTCCATCTATGCGAGCCACTTTATTAGCAAGCTGGTTTGGCAGGGAACTGCCATTGACTATTGAAGCTGAACCCTTGTGGTCACTGAGCAGGAATGAAAACTCCTCACGGTTACAAAAACCCGGAATCTGACCGTGACTGCGGTCCTGTCCAGCGGCTGGAAACCACTGTTCGCGGCCCTTCTCGAGACACGCCTGTCCTTTGAAGAAGGCACATCGCTGACATCCCAGGAAACTGCCTTTGGTTCTGTGGCCCTGTCTCTTCTTTGAGGAGATGGAGGGGATAAAGGGCACGTACCGGCAAAGCTCAGGAGACACCCAGACCCAGAGAGGGGATCTCTCAAATGAAGTGAATGTTTCAAACTCCTGTGGACTCTCCAGATGCAAAAGCACAAACTCAAATGCATCCTGAAAGAAGGTGAAATCTGACGGTTTCACTGCCCCCGCTACTGCCCAGGCAAATCTCTCTCTCTCTCTCTCAGGAGAAAACGGTATTGGAGTCAAAATGATCCATTTGGGATAGATCTATTCAAAGAAATGAGTATTTCATTTTTGTATTCACTGTTCATCATAATATCTCACACACACACACTTTATTTAAATTAGCTTTTGTTATACTACAGTTAGAGTCACTGGGATTTCTCCATTTTGCGAGTGAAAAATAAGTCATGCTTCATACGGTAACAGAAGGTTACTAGAATTTTCATGGTGATTACTTCATAAGGTTTATAGATATCGAGTTACTGTGCTCTACACCCGAAACTAATATAATATTGTATGTCAACTATACTTAATTTTTTAAATGGGTCATGATTCAAAGACGTGTGCACTGTTTGATGTCTAAACTCGAATATAATCGTTATGGCACTTGTTATCATGGGAAATGGTAAACAGCCCAAATGTCTACCAATAGCATGTTTTTTACAAATAAACTAGATGCCACCATACCGTAGAATAATCTGTAGCCATTCCAAGCAGTCTGGCAGAAAATGATCAGTCAAGTGAAATGAAATGGAATAATGTATACAATGTGCTGTGTGGTGAAAAAAAAGCAGTTTGTAAAGAGGTAAGGATCCCATTTCTGTAAAAAAGACACATACAAAGAGAAAGAATGAAAGAATAGATATCAAAATGCTCAGTTGAATCCAGCCAGTATGGCTCAGTGGTTGAGCATCCACCCAGGAACCAAGAGGTCATGTTTTCATTCCTGGTCAGGGCACATGCCCCAGTTTCGGTCTCGTCCCCAGTAGGGGGCATGTAGGAAGTAGCCTATTGATGTTTTCCTCTCATCAATGTTTCTCTTTCTCTGTCCCGCTCCCTTCCGCTCTCTCTAAAAATCAATAAAAACATATTTTTTTAAAAAGTATATAACCCCTAAAAAACTAAAATACACACACACAAAAGGCTCAGTTGATTACCTCTGGGCTCTTGGAAATGAAGGTGACTTTTACTTTATTTGTTTGCATCCTTGCATGTTTATATTTTTCTAAATCTCAGACATTAAAATTTTATTATAATGGTCATAAGAAGAAGTGCCCCCAAAGATGTGAATAATTCTTGGAACACCTGGGTCTCTGCTCTAATCCTATTCCCTAAACCTTCCCTCAGCACCAGAGCTTGCAATGCCAGGGCTGGAGCAGCCTTTTATGAGGAAGGGCCAAATATTCCATTTTTTCAGCAGCAAATCCTAATTTTGATTAATGCCGGGCATGTCACTTGTGACATTATCTAAGCATATTCATTTGAATCAGGAATGGAGTGGCTGCCATACCCATTGGCTTGGCTTGCCCAAAAGGAACATTGGAGAGTAAGAACTCAAATTAAAAAAAAAAAAAAACCCTCCTTGGGGACATTCATGCTTATAGCTGTGACATTAGCATTGCTGTGACATCAGGAATTTGAGATGAGCTGGCCATCACATGGATGGCTGGGTCATTTTATTTATAGGCTAAAGAAAGCTGCCAGCCCTTTGTTATGAACCTATAGCCTGCCCTTGGCCCCCTCTCAGTGAGAAAGAAAGGACAAGTCCATCTTGACACCTTAACCCATTGTGAGTCTATTCTCTACTCTTTTATTTTTTTTTTAATTTTTTAAATTGATTTTAGGGAGGAAGGGAGAGGGAGAAAGAGATAGAAACATCAATGATGAGAGAATCATTTATCGGCTGCCTCCTGTTTATTGTTTAGATCAGTGGTTCTCAACCTTCCTAATGCCGCGACCCTTTAATACAGTTCCTCATGTTGTGGTGACCCCCAATTTCATTGTTACAAATTGAACATAATTAAAGCATAGTGATTAATCACAAAAACAATATATAATTATATATGTGTTTTCCGATGGTCTTAGGGGACCCCTGTGAAAGGGTCGTTCGATCCCCCAAAGGGATCGCGACCCACAGGTTGAGAACCGCTGGTTTAGATGGTCTGGGAGCTTTGCAGTCATAAAGTGGTTGCCAGGCTGGTCTCCTTGCTGAACAACAGTAGTTTACAAAGCTGGGGGAGCAATGCATTTGGTAACAGATCAAATGAAGATGAAAAGTGTCAAAAGAAGTAATATGACACCCCCTTTCCCAACTCACAATTAAATATTCTTCCAGCTCTAACATCACCACCTACAAGAAGCCTTCAGGTTTCACAGGTTACCCTTAGAATAAGGACTGTCCTCTCGTTATCCTCAGATCAGGCCCTGGCATTTGAGAAAGAGTCTATGAATGAATGAATGAACTCATTTGTGAGTAAATGAATGTGAGAATGAATAGATGAATGCATCTGCTCCGACAGCTCTTTGTAGGTATGCCTACTCATGCATCTCACAAAAATGTGTTGAAGATTTCCTGTGTGCCAGGCTCTTTATGGGCACTGGAATACAAAGTGAGCAACACAGACAAGCTCCCTGCTTTCAGGAAGATTGTCAATCCACAAGGAAACCAATACGTGCCTGATTTCAGACGGTGATGGCACCATGAAGAAAACACACAAGATTACATGGAATAGAGTACCTGGGGGTGCAGGGTTGTTGGAAGACCAAGGGAGCAGGGAAGACCCTTCTGAGAATGTAGCATTTGAGTTCTGACTATGAAAGTACTTGTTTTCAAGTGCTTACTTAGCTTATTTCAAGTGTTTTATTCTTGGAAATAAAATTTCAAGGACAAATCTGACATAGCCTTTCTCTTGACAGTGGGAGCTATATCTTATAATCACTGTTAGCTAGCAGGATACAGTGGCAAGCACATGAAATTTGCAACTGAACTACCTAGGTTCAAATCCTTCCTCCATCGTTTGCTAGCTACAGACCGTGGGGAAGTTACCGAAGCACTGGAGACTCAGTTTCCCCGTCCAAGAATGAGGATGATGATGATAATGATGATGACGGTGATGATGATGAGGTTAATAAAAATACTTTTACAGAGAGATGGCTAGCTGCCCATCAAAAATCCATGCTTCCTCTTCTGTAGTGTGAAGTTGTTGCTAAAAGGCAGCTGCCCAACCATGAGTTCCATTTTCCAGTTCCTCTTGCACCCAGATGTGGCCAAGGGCAAATTTTTGCCACTGAGATGTAAACAGAAGTGATGTGTGTCACTTCCATGCCTGGGTCTCTGAGTTACCATATGGAGAAAAACCACCCCTTTATCAGGAATGCCCTCATTGGACTGTAAATGGGAGAAAAACAAACTTTGATTATGTTCAACTTCTGAAATTTTAGGTATATTTGTTATAACTTCTAGCATTATTATACTAACTAATACAAGCTTAAAGTGTAAAAATTGAATGTGTCATACATTGCCTACTCAAAGTGAATGCTGGCTGAACACAACTGAGTACAGGGTTTGAATCTTATTAAATCAGTCTCATGAGACCAGGGCTCGTGTTGGGAAAGAGACTGCAACCGAGGTATGTGCCCTTGACTGGAATGAAACCCGGGACCCTTCAGTCCACAGGCCAACGCTCTGTCCACTGAGCCAAGGGCATGAGATTTTAACCCTTTCCCCCTTCTCACCTTTCCAAAAGGGGATAATTTTTACTGTACTGAATGTTTATTTATTGTAAGGTTAGTGACTATAGGAAGAAAAATATTAGGCCCTCAGGACCTTACAGACCTGTTACCAAATTTTTTTTAATTGCCTGGGGATATAGGAGGAGAGCATCTTGCTCAACTAAGTAATCTCCCTCCTCCTTGAGCTCAGTTTGCAGTGAAGCTTGAAAATCAAGACCTTCCCCAGGATATAAAACATCTTTTCTCTCTCCCCTTCTTCCTCCAGGACAGTTCTATAAGGAGGTCCCTGAAAGGCTTTTAGTTCTCAAGCATCTGAGAGGGAAGAAGAATACATACCTCATATTTTCACCCACTTTACAAATGAGATAATGATTATAAAGCTCCTAGCAAAACAAATGGCACATAGTAGGAATTTGACAAAAGGGCTTGGCCTCCCTTTTGCTCATCAGCCCCTATTAGCTCACCATCCACTACAACATGATTGATAGCTTGTCTCCATTCTGTTTTTTCCTCTAAGATTCGAATTAATCCTAAATTAGACATTCCATGTCATTTACCTTTCTTCTGTAGCTCACACATTTTTTTACTCCCTGTACTTTTTTCTGGAGATTTTCTTTGGACTTGTCTTGCAGTTCACTGCTGTTAATTAATTCTTTCTTTAGCTGTATCTTATCTGATGCATTGTGTTCTCCACTTTATTTCCTATAATTTTCAGTTCTAGATTTTCTACTTGGTTCTTTTTTTTAATCTGCTATGTCATTTTTTATCACTTCCTGTTTCCTGACAAAATTTTTCAGCTTAGTTTGTACCTCCTTGAACATAGTAAGTGCAGTTGTTTTATTTTTTTTAAAGTTTTATTATTTTTTTAAAATATTTTATTGATTTTTTTCTATTGTCTGTTGTTTCTATTGACTCTTGCTCATGGTGTTTTATCTTTTGGTGTGCTGGTTATCTTTATTTACTTATTGGATATTGTATTTTTAAACCTATTTGTTAAAATAATTTGAAGTCTAAGATGATATGTTCTTCCAAAGAGGATTTTCATTGGTATCTATCAAACACCTGAGGGTACTATCTGTCTAGGACAACTTAATCAAATTTGAAAGATTGAGGTTAGAAGGTCACGCTGATGATTCAAAGACCCTTTTTCTTAGACCATACCCCTTTTGAGCCTCAGCTAAAAATTGAAATTGTTTACCAAGATTACTACCCTTGATGGAATTCAAAATCCTACTTCGGTTCCCCTACCTCTGAGAGACTGCCAAAAGTTCAGCTCAATCGTTCAGCTGCCTATTTGATGTCAGCTAATGTTTCTGAGCACATGGATTCAGGCACAAATACCAATCCTAGGACTATTGGTTCTCCAAGACTGAGCTTCATACTATGTCCACCTATACCTGCCTGAGTCCAGATAGAACAAAGTCTTCGGTTCCAGGTATCAGGAAGGATTGCTTTGAAAACAAATCCTCATACCTGTAAACTACAGCTAACCTCGTCACTTCTGCCAGGTGTTATTTTGCAAGGAAGACCAGACAGTTTACAAGCTAATCGTTGCTCCTGCCAGCCTCATAAATTGGGAAACAAAGGTAGGGCAGTAAAGGGGGAAATGTTTTATTGTCCCCATTTTCAAAGGCAGTTTCCAGGTCAAAGCAGGTGAGTCGTAACAAAGATCAGAAACCAACACCCAGTCTTTTCCACCCCCCTGAATTTCCTCCTGTAGTGGGGGACTTTACCCCATACGGAAAGCCACTTCTTTTCTAAGAAATATGCAAAGTAGACTCTGGGCCATAAGGGAGAGGACAGTGGGAGACAGGCGCATGCCAGGTTCATAAGTCTCCCTAAGGATTGGATGATCCCATATCTTGAATTTTCAGGACATTCATAATCATCCAAGTTACCATTAATTAAGCATTCACCCCTATGCTGAAGCATGTTCATGCATTATTTTATTTAATCCTCACACAACTCTCTAATACAGATTCTATCATTTTGTCACTTTCTGAGGCCCAGAGAGGTTAAGACCCCTGTCATGGCCACCTAGTTAGGAAGCAGCAGACCTTTGGTTTGACACTCACGTCAGTGATCCTTCCCTACCTGAGACGTCTTTCTAGACACTGAGAGACAGAGAGGGAGCAGAGGGCTTCCCTAGGGCCCAGGCTCACTCAGAGTCAGCTGAGGAAGTGAACCCCAGAGCAAAGAACACCAGGAAGAGGAGAGGGTTTCTCTGAAAGCAGCAGGGTGGGTGCAGATGGCAACCTGGACACACCTGTTCCACCACCTAGTTGGCCGTTAATGGGGTAAGTGTCATGCTCTTTCAGTTGTTATTTTCTTCTCATTTCTTTAAAGTTGTACAGAGGTCAACTCCCATCAAAGGGCTTCCCATGGATCCCTCTCTCC
Organism: Myotis lucifugus; assembly: GCF_000147115.1. Lineage (NCBI taxonomy): Eukaryota > Metazoa > Chordata > Mammalia > Chiroptera > Vespertilionidae > Myotis > Myotis lucifugus. Next base: position 682,143 of record NW_005871176.1, on the reverse strand, counting down.
ATCTTACCTTAGAATGAAGTCTGAAGAATGTTTCGTCACCAAGGCCCACCCCTTGGGAAAGCCTTTGCCAGGACAAGGAAAGTGCTGCCTCAATTTCATCAGTTTGAGTCGCTATTTGTCCTTGCCCCCAAATAGATCTCCTACACTGACATGTCACACTGCCTAAAATTCCACCAACAGAGCTCCCAGAGCGCAAGACTTAGCAAGTAAAAATACAGGTAAGCAATGAATAGTTTCTGGTATAAGTGTCAATTATTGTTTATCTGAAGTTCAAATTCAACTGACTGTCCTGAGTTTTATCTGACAACCCAACCCTTATAGATAGTTACTAAGAAGACTATGCAAATCTTGTGCACGTATCATTCTTAAAAGTTGCACAAGGTAAAGTATGTAAAGTGTCTGGTACTCAGTGAGGTTTAAATCCCCTTGGTGTTGGGCAGTGGGGCTGTGGTCTGGTCTGGGTGATAGAGGACAAGTTGGTTTCTCTCTTTGCGCTGAGTTTCCCCTTCTGAAGGATGTGGAATTGCTCTGATCATCATCCAGGACCCGGAAGCAGCAGTGCCCAACTCCATCATCTTTATACATGAAGAAAGGGACTTTTCCTGCTACGGAAGCCACGTCAGCTCAGTTTCCCACTGACTGTTTTCGGAGACCAGGATCACTTTGGTGGTTGTTGGGGCCACATGCTGAAAAGCTGAAATTGTCTTCAGCTGAATGAAGCTGGAGCCGAGTTTCTGAGCCCCTGCTCTGCTGAATTCAAGTCCTGAAAGATGTTCTATCTAAAAAGAGAAGAGGAGGTTCCATGATGAAATAAATTTGGGAAGCATTGTGATATATGTCTCCCCCGTCATCCCTTGTCAATTCAAATGCACGTGTTTGTATAAGAACATGTGCAGAATCAAATCCTGTTTCACTTTACTGAATGCCCCATTTTCCAAGCGTGTTTGCCAGTGGAATCCCTTGTTTGCAAAGCATCCCACCCAATAGCTGTCCCATGGGACTCACTTCGGGACACTAAGCTGTAAGAACCAAGGTGTCTAAGTGGGGTGTCTAAGGTGTTAGTCAAAACCAATTTCCTACTCCTGGGGTAACTTTGAATCAGGACAGGCACTAATTAGGATTCAGGAAAATACAGCATAGATTTCCTTTTAACATTTATCGTATTTTCTATTTGGAAATGGATGGAGAGCCTGGGAACTGTGTAAGGCAACCAACTGGGGTTAAAAACAGAGCAGACTCAGGTCTGTGCGCCCTGGAATGTGCTGTGCAGTGGACAGTGGAGAGGTGTTTTGAGATAGGTACATGTCGTCTCCAAGCATCGAGTACCCAGAAAAGGAAGATGTGAATCCTTGTTCTACCCCTTCCTACCTGGGTGACCTTGGGCCTGCTCATCAATGTTTCTAAACCTTAGATGCCACATCTGAAAACCAGGCCCAGTTATACCTACCACACGAAGAGTAAATGAAGGACTATTCGAGAATGCCTCGCATGATGCTGGACACATAGAAGTTGCTCGATATAGCCGAAACTGGTTTGGCTCAGTGGATGGAGCGTCGGCCTGTGGACTGAAAGGTCCCAGGTTCGATTCTGGTCAAGGGCATGTACCTTGGTTGCGGGCACATTCCCAGTGGGAGATGTGCAGGAGGCAGCTGATCGATGTTTCTCTCTCATTGATGTTTCTAACCTTCTATCTCTCTCTCTCTCTCTCTCTCTCTCTCTCTCTCTCTCTATATATATATATATATATATATATATATATATATATATATATATATATATATATGATCTGAACCAGTTGTTGAAGCAAAGAAACAGAAGTGTCCTCATGTTGACAAGAGTAGAATTGATGGGGATGACAGCCAGGCATGGAGTACTGATGGGGGACAGAAACAGGCCGTGGGGTAGCCTCATGTGCATAGGACAAGGCAAATCAAAGGAGTACGAATCAGAGAAGCAAAATGTTGGCAAATTTTAAGGCCAGTAGAAGCCACGACAAGACTGGAAATGCTGGCAGTCAATCTGAAGACTGAGGGGAACAGCTTGGGCCCATCGTAGGCCTCCGAGGACACAGAAAAGAGCCATGAAAGATTTCTTTATGGATCAGATTTCTCCATGGGCGTCAGCAAATTAGACAATACCTGCCTTATTCACCATCAAAGTGTAATGTGAGGATAAAATGAGATTTTGTATGTGGCAGGGCGTTTTTGAAACCTTGTCAAGTAAGTATTCAATGGAATACACCCAGATAGATAAACATTGCAAGTAAAATGAAAGTAAATTAACTTCTAGTCATTGAAAGTAAAAGAAATATATAAAAACAGTTATTTGTGTCAAAGTCAGTGTTTTTTAATGGGTGTTCATTGAACTCCCTAACAATCTGGCTTAAGAAAATGCTCATTCTGTAAATCTAATACCTGCCTGGCTGCAGGAAAATCCCATCTCGGTCACATTTTCCAAGGCCCTTCTCTCTCGAGGATTGTGCAAAAGCTCTCGAGACTTGTGCAATCTAGAACATTCTGGGAGAGACCTACCAATTGTCAGCCCACACTGGACTTGCTAGGTTCACCATCCTAGCCTACCTTGAAGGTGGCATTTCTGATGCCTTCGAGCAAACTGTGAGCACAGGAGGTCCTTGTCCAGGCCAGGAGTTGCTGTGTCTGGGGTCAGAACTCCCTCTGCTCAGCTCATAATGATTCCCATCAGAGGTCCTGCCTGCTCCACTTTTCTGGAACTCTTAAAATTTCTCTGTCCTAAAGTTATTATTCTCTGGGGGAAGTTCTCTTAAATTTCCCCTCTCTCCTCCATACGGGTTGCCTATCCCAACCCTTGGTGCCCCTCACTCTGGTCATCAATTGTGGGGGAGACTCTACTGAAAGGTGGCCTGGAAACTTCCGCTTCTGACTACCTTCTTGGAAACTTCCGCTTCTGACTACCTTCTTGGGATGAAGGAGGAGGAACTATCCATCATTATGAGAACAAAAATACAGACTTATCTGTAAATGTCACATATATAAGAGTGATATATCCTTCACACTCCTTAAACAAAGTCTGATTTAAGGTAAATTGCTAATAAGAGATCCTTTTTTTTTTTTTTTTTTTTGGCCAGTAAACTTACACTGCTTTGACCTTAGTACCAATCACGTGCTTTGACCTTAGTACCAACACCAACTGGAGTAGTTGCTGGCTTAGTTGTTTTAGAAGTTGTTTTCTTGAAGATAAATGGGCACTGCTGACTCTGTAGGGCAAAGACAGTCCCCACAGAAGGTGAACAAAAAAAGAAAAATATTCCAAGCCCACCCTTCACCCCTGCACGACCCTCAACGCTCTTACATTTGGAAAGTATTCTGTCTTTCCTTCCTCCTTTTTTTTCAGGTCATAGCTGCTCATTTTAGAGGACAAGGTCACTGTCAAGGAAAATCCACACAATCCTGGTGATTTTTCCTGTGACCAGGGACAAGGCTGGGGCAAGGCTGCAAACCAGGACTTCACTCTGAGAAGGAAATAAATCTCGAGGCCTCTCGCAGAGGAGGGTGGCTTGATTGCTGGTGAGATGATGTTGTGCTATTTTTATTAAAGAGAGAAGTAAAATCAAGGTCAACAGAGAAAAGAGAGGGAGAAGGCAGGTGTGTAGCAGTGGGGAATTGTAACCCACCCCATCATTCTTTTGACATTGTTTCTGCAGATGCTGACTCTGACTAATATGTGGCTTATAGATAAACAGCATGTTTGTATAAGAATCCTCAAAACTAACTTCAAAAGATGCAGACTCTGATGTTCAGGCGGTCCAGCTCCAAGAGATTTGCTGACCTTCAGGATGCACCCCAGATCATCACTTGACTAGTTTTAAGGTCCTCATCAGAATAGACTTTCTAGCCCCCTCCCCTTGATTTATTTGTTCTGCTTTCCCTCTCCCTCCTTATAAAAACCTGTGCCTACACTGAGGCAGGTGGCCAACACGTGAATAAACCTCTTTCCTTTCACACCAGCACCTGTCTTACTAGCTTGGCTTTAGTTGCATCAGGCAGCTGGACCTGGGTTTCAGTTACAGGTGGAGCTCTTTTCCAGAGAAAACACTAATTCTTCAGGATTATCAAAGGTGACCAGGAATTTGCTGTCCAGTGTGATTCAGAGGAAAACACAAATGCATAGCAACAGGTCTGAGGGAGAACCCAAACTGATGCGAGAGGCTATCCCTGTAGAAGGGGTGGGATTGGGGCCATGGAGGTTGTGTTGGGGGGGACTAAATGACTGATCCATGAACACATTCAGCAAATGCTAACTCCTGTGAGAGCCACGTTGGCAAGGCTTACCTAAAGTCAGACCACCTTTGGACTTCGCAGTCATGTGAGCCAAGAAACATCCTTTATCTGTGAGCTATGTAAGCTTGAGTTGAGTTATCTGACTCTAGAACCAGAGATTCCTAGGCACAGACACTCTTTTGATCTCCGTTAGGCAGATGAGGAAACTAAAAATCAGAGACATGAAGTTGGTTGCTCAAGGACACACAGCTAAGGTTTAAACACAGCTCTGTTGGACCAGCCAGTCTGCTTAAACACAGCCTTCCCACTACTGATTCAAAGCCCAGGTGCCCAGGAACCTCCATTACTTCTAGTCAAGTGTCTTCCTCCCAGGGGGACTCTGCAAAGGCCAATACTAGACATTGTGAAAGAAAAGGGGCTGGTTTGACAGCCTCCTGACCTTGGCCTAACCACCCTGCAGAGTAGCTTAATGGGTCACAGGTTGTGCTTGGGAAGATTAATGTTCATATGGTCCAGTGGTCCTGATCCCAGGTCTGTGCTCCCTGGAATGTGCTGTGCAATGGACAGTGGAGAGGTGTTTTGAGATAGGCACATGTCGTCTCCAAGCCTCGAGTATCCAGGACAGCATGAGTCTGAGGAGGCGAGAGTTCATGGGTTTAATCTCAAGAGAGAGATGCCAGGCTACACGCCCACACTCTCAATCCCCACCTCTGCCTTCTGTCCCATATTTACCAATTCTTCCTCTTATTTTTTCTTCATTTCCCTTCCTCTTCTTCTTCTTCTTCTTCTTCTTCTTCTTCTTCTTCTTCTTCTTCTTCTTCTTCTTCTTCTTCTTCTTCTTCTTCTTTTTCTCCTTCTTCTTCTTCTTCTTCTTTTTCTCCTTCTCCTTCTTCTTCTTCTTCTTCTTCTTCTTCTTCTTCTTCTTCTTCTTCTTCTTCTTCTTCTTCTTCTTCTTTATACATCTCCTCTTTCCACAACGGTTCTAGAACAATTTACAGAAAATATATACAAGGACTAGATAAATCATAAACTAGAAAAGGAAGTGCAGACTATTAAGATGGGCATGGACCACATGCCAAATATGATATTTCACAGTTTCTATCATTGAGCTTTCTGGTGGCCAAAGCAAAGATGGGAAACAGTCAATTATATAGTTTCATAAGCTTATTTCTTGAGTATCCTTTGAAGGAAGACAGCAAAATAGCCCCAAAATACAACTCTTGAGAGCCTCTAGAAAGCAGAGTCAAATGCAAGATTCTGATGAGTTAGGTGATTCAACAGCATTTCCCAAACTCTCAAAATCTCAGCTATACTAGTGCACAGCATTAATAACTGTTCCAAACGAAGAGAGTTTCACAGGCAGATTCGTTTGAGATAAAATCAGAATTAAAAAGCCAAGCTAGCTTTTTAACTTCAGAATTTCCAAGAGCTTTTCACACTCTAATGCCA
>NW_005871176.1:618453-673953 GCF_000147115.1 Myotis lucifugus | reverse complement strand
GAGAATTAGGTTTCAGAGATAGAGGGTCCAGGGGAGGGTGAATTGCAGAGAGGGCACTGCCTGCCCCTTGGGGTGGGGAAGAGCTGGATCAGAAGGGCTGGATTCTGCGTGGCTCCCAACAGGTGACCTGAGCAGCAAAGGATCGCTCCGCACGTCCTGAGTGAAGCAATTGTCTGAGGGAGTGGATTGTGCCACCCCACCCGCCCTCTGACGTTCAGGGCAAGGTAAAGGGATTACGTTTTCTTAACTGCCGCGCTGCTTGCCTCTCAGTCCCACGGAGTCCTGTTAACTTGAGTCACCTTCCTGGAAGCTTATTGCCCACACACACACTGATGAGATTGAGTTCCTGGACACCAGAGGCTGGGAACCCGACCTTGGACGCCAATAGATTCCTGCCCCATGGAAGGCTCCTTGGCAGGCAGCCAGCAGGCCTGCCCTGACCCAGCCTGCCTCTGCTTCCAGGCCCCCAGGGCCTCCTTTCTACTGGGCCAAGATTCCAGGGGCCGCAGATAGGACCCCCGGCAGGGGGCTTCCTCAGAGACGGCCAGATAAATGGCAGCTGTTCTGTGCAATGTGATGTGCCCAGCACACCCCTGATGTGCCTATCACTAGGTATGTGAAGAGCATCGCAGGGCACCGATAGATGCTCAGGAAGCAGTAACTGTAAATCGACTGTTCGGCTGGGCTTCCCTCAGCCACCTTCTCAGAACACGTTCCCATCTCTCTTTTTCATGGGCCGCCTGCTCGTAAATGTGTTCAAAGCACAAACACACATTTGCCCCCACGGATCCTGACATCCAAAAGGTTTAGTCCGAGACCGCCTGTGGCAGCGCTTCTGAAAGCGGGGCCCTCAGTCCACCTGTGTTGGACCGACAATGTTTACCTGTAGATTCTCAGACCCCATCCAGACCTGCCGGGTGTGTCTCTGGGTTTGGGGGCTATAGATCTGCCTGTTAAAAGGCTCCAGGGGTGGCCTGGTGGCGGTGCTGGTGGGAATTCACCTGCCCCGAGGCACCTGGCCCCAACTGGACGGTTCTGATTCACTAATAGGCCCTGCCCACTTTGGCCCTTCCATCAGGTAATTCAAAGTCTCCAGGCCTGCTGGTTACTGATTAACTCTAGCAAAGAAATAATAATAATTGAAGGGGCAACACAAGCTCAGAGACAGGCTGAGCAGCCGTGGGAGAGCGGTGCCAGACGGCTGTTGTCAGCAGGCACCCAACAGAAGGAAAAGGAGGCTTGATACGCCGCCTCAGGTCAGACTCGGTCCCCGCAGCACCTTGTCCATGCCCAGGCCCTGAGCTGCCGCGTCCCGCCGGCTCCCCTGCCCAGAATGGCCTGCACTGAGGCCCCACAGCAGCCAGCCCCGCACCAGCCCCAGCCCATCTCGGCAGGAGCCACCACCACCACGGACACCGCGGGCCCTGCTGGGGGTCATCGTGGCTCCGTGGGTCCCGACCTGGAGTGCCTGGTGTGCCGGGAGCCCTACAGCTGTGCCCGACTCCCCAAGCTGCTGGGCTGCCAGCACTCCTTCTGTGCTGTCTGCCTGAAGCTCCTGCTGTGCCCGCAGAACGACACCTGGTCCGTCACCTGCCCGCTGTGCCGCAAGGCCACCGCCGTCCCCGGGGGCCTCATCTGCAGCCTGCGTGACCAGGAGGCCGTGGTGGGGCGGCTCGCCCGGCCATGCCCCGAAGTGTGGCTCTGTCCTCAGGAGCTGGTGAGTCCCGCCACCCTGACAGCAGGGCATCCCGGCTTGGCAGGAGAGGATGGGCAGGACGTGGCGAGTGCCAACCGCGTGGCAGCCCGGCGCCTGGTGGCACACCTGCTCCTGCTGGCCTTGCTCATCGTCCTCATCCTGCCCTTCATCTACCCCGGGATCATGCAGTGGACGCTCACCTTCATCATCGCCCTGGCCCTGCTGGTGGCCACCCTCTTCTGCTGTCACCCCCGCAGCCAGGGCAGCGGCCGGCCCTGCCCCAGGACCCTCTTCTGCGGGGAGCAGAAACACAGCGAGATCTCCTCCGTTGCCTGTGTGCACCCCATCCAGGCACCCACAGCACCTTGAGCCTCTGCGGCCCCGATATTCTCCCAGTGAACAGGGTAAGGGGCTGTGAAGTAAGGCCGCTCCCTCAGGAGATGGAATGCCAGCCAGACTTGCAAGCTAAAGCCAGATGCTGTCTCGGGTCCAGAACTATGTGCTTGGAGGATAGACTTATGCCTGCCCCGGGGACAGCGTGGCTAAGCTGCTCGGGGTGGGGAGGAGGCACAAATGACTTGAACACTACAAGGGGGGCTCCTGTTCCTCTGATTCCAGTGCTCCGGGTTTTTCTTTCTATCCCTTGAGGAAAGTAGTGCAATATTAACGTATTGAAGAACCAATAGAACCAGAACTCCTCTTTTGTAATTGTTTTGTAATTTATGCAGCTGGTTTTATTTTATTGCTTGGTTGGGGGCTGGGTTTTTGTGTTTGGAGTAGTTTGTTCATATTTCTGGCTGCTACACAATTTCCCTCCTGGGAAGTCAGAGCTCATGGGACGTCCTCCTGTGTCCCCGCCAATGCTGCCCATCTCATGCCCGCCCCGCCTTGCCAAAGGTCCCGGCAGTTTTGGGTCTTCCATTGGAGTCGCCATGCCATCCCTCCCCCCAGATGGAGGGAGAGAACTTGTATGAAGAAGTGGTACTTCTGATGCCAGCAGGAGCCCCCACGTTTAGTTGGCAGGGCTGGGGAGTGGGGAGGGAATGCGGGTGGCTCTGGGAATTTCCCTCAGCATCCCCCACCAGGATTTCCCAGTTCCGTGTCTTCTGGCCCTGTCTTAACAGAGAATCTTGGAGTTGCAAGGGCTTCCCCCATGCCGGCCCAGCTGCCCACCTGATGCACTGCCCCACACTCCAGAACTGGCAATTATGAGCGCTGCTTTCTTTATTATTGCGTCTCGCTTTCCATTTGAGTGTTTGTCATAAAGATAAGAGGCCTCGTAAATGCAGCGGTCCTCTCCAATAACCCCAACTTTCCCAACTCACCCCAAGAGTGGCAGTCATCTGAAAGGCGCCTGTGTTTTTTCTCGGTCATTTCTGCTCCGTAGCATGGAGGAATGACCTTCCACGGTCACCCAGGTCAAGCCTCAGCCAGGGAGACCCGTGGGGTGCAGGGGAGTGGAGGCTGAGAGATGACATGCTATTTCCTTCCAAAGGCCATAATAGGAAAGCAGACTTGAGACCTCAGATGGGTCCCCCAAGCACAATCCATTGTCCTGTCACTACGCTTGACAGTACCTTTGTCGGGAGGGAGGTGAGAACTCTGTGCACAGGGGTGAACCCTGTGTTGTTGAACCAGGTCCTGCCTCTCAGAGCTTCACTTCCCCCGAAATGAGCTGGTAGAACTGAAATATTCCTAACACCCCTGCAGCCCAGGAGCTCAGGGCACTGCCGAGCCCCAAACAATGGACGTGCATGGGCCACATCCCCTGTGGCCTCATGCAAAGAAAGGTCAAGATACAAGTGTGGGTGCAATTAGCTGTTCTTGAAATCTGGGTGCCTCTCTTTTAACTCGGTGACACCCACGCTATTGGCTTTATGGACTCCTGGTGCTGAAAGAGAATGTGTGAGTGGATGCGGGCATGCGTTGCCCACACTGTTAAGCCAAGGCCAAGTGGAACCCTGTCTCGCCCTAGATGGTTTGGCTCAATGGATAGAGCACCAGCCTGTGGACTGAAGGGTCCCGGGTTCAATTCCAGTCAAGGGCATGTATCTCAGTTGCAGGCTCCTCCCCGGCCTGGGCCCTGGTCAGGGCTCATGCAAGAGGCAACCAATCGATGTGTTTCTCTCACGTTGATATGTCTCTCAATCTTTCCCTCTCTCTTCCACTCTCTCTTAAAAATCAATGAAAAAATTCTTGGGTGAGAATTTTTAAAAAAAAAAAGAAGAAGATGCCGAAGCCGGTTTGGCTCAGTGGATAGAGCGTCGGCCTGCGGACTGAAAGGTCCCAGGTTCGATTCCGGTCAGGGGCATGTGCCTGGGTTGCGGGCACATCCCCAGTGGGAGATGTAGAGGCAACCAATCGATGTGTTTCTCTCACATTGATATGTCTCTCAATCTTTCCCTCTCTCTTCCACTCTCTCTTAAAAATCAATGAAAAAATCCTTGCGTGAGGATTAAAAAAAAAGAAGAAAAGAAAAGAATACCCTGTCTCCCCAGGAGGAGTCAGTGACAATAATTGTTTGTCATTTCCTGCGCTGGCCTTGGGCATGTGTGCTTTGGGATGGGTGCCAGTCGGGTAGGCAAAGAACATTCTCTCTCCACTCACCACCATTCCTATTCCACCTAGTTCTTGGACCCTCCACCAACAAGAAAATCTTCACCAAGATTTCAGTTGTTAATGACAGCACCATTTCTACATTAATAAAGGTGGGTGCATGTTTATTGGGTGCTTACTATGTGCCAAGCCCTGCCAAACTGCTTTATGTGCATTATCTAGCCGAATCTTCATGATAACCTATGCAAGTAGAGATCATTTGCTGATGAGGAGACTGAGGATCAGAGAGGTAAATTCATCTGCCTCAGGTTGCACAGCCAACCACTTTCAGAGCTCTGTCATCTCCATCATGCTGCGTCCTTTGCGTGCAGTTCCAGAACAACCAGGAAGCTGGTGGCCACCTGTGGGCTTGCAAGGGAGAGTAGAAGACTAAGCTCAGGAGCCTCCAAATTCCAATGGCCAGGCACTCAGAGAGGCCAGAGAATTCCAGAACCTGTTGTCTATGCTAAAGAGACAGAAAAAAGAGTGATACAAATGAGATGGCTTTCCTACAGACTTTTACCACCCAGTCCCAGCCTCCCCTGCAGGGAGCTCTGTTGTTACATGGTCCCTAACCAATGTACCCCCCCACCCCCTGAGCAAAGATGTCCTGACACTGCTGTCTCCACTCCCCTGGAAGCCCAGCTGGTCCCAAAGACCTGCTGGCCCCTGCAGTATGGGGACTGAGAGCCCCAGAGGCCAGTATCAGCCCAGGCTGCCCTGCAGGGGAGCAGAGGAAACAGGGGGTGTGGAAAAAGGGTGTGAGTGGAAGGAACCAGGGAGGCAGGCCAAGGTTCAAAGCTAAGTTCTGACCGAGCGTATGACCAGTTACAGAACGTCTCTGAGCCTTAGCTTGTTCACCTGTGGAGTTGGGGAGGACTCCACTCACCTCCCAGAGTTTCCATGACGATTCAAAGCGCTCCCGGATGAGAACCCTCTGTCCTAATGGGTGGCCTTTGTCATTAATTATTGACCCCGTGGGTAAATGGCTTTCCTGGGGCCTGTTCAGGGGGCTGGCTTTGGTGATAGGATAGAGTGGAAACATTGTCCAGGGCAGGTGATCTGGTGGAGAACTTTGTGCTTAGGTCCTAAGGGAAAGTCCAAAGGATGAAGAATTGGGTGGGGGGGGCGGGCAAATTTCACCCCCACCAGACCCATCTCTCAATCTGTGGCCTTGCAGTCAAACACACCTGCCTTGAATTCTAGCTTCAGCGCCTACACGTCACCTTACCTGTCTGAGTCTCAGGTTCCTTAGCCATGAGACAGAGCTTACAATCCCTATTTCATAGGGTTGCTGGAGGAATTAACGAAATAACCCTTGGTGAGCATTCAAGATCATAAGGAAGTAAAGCAGAGAAATGAAAAAAAAAAAAAACAAGGAGAGAGAGAGGGTCGGGTTCTAGCAAGATGAGAACAGACTCTTCTTATTTTATTCGATCTTACTAAAACCTGGCCACTAGAATTCACCTCCCCGAGACCAGCCTCAGCAGCAGCGGCGTCCTCAGCAAAATATAAGAAAACAATCATGGCTAACGCGATTCTAATGCACTGTGGGAAGTATATTGCATGTGTTAAATTACCTCTGCTATGAGGTAGATACTATGATTACCCCCAAATTACACACAGGGATAACTGAGACACAGAGAAGTTAAGTAACTTGCTGGAGAGCACACAGCGAGGCAGTGGTGGGCCAAGAGTAGACTGCAGAGGCCCAACTCCAGAGAGCAGACTTGGAGTCACTTTGTTGTATCAAAGGAACATTTCCGGCACATCATAAGCACTCAAGGTATGTGGGCCCCCTGGCCTGGAGGGTAAAGAATTAAGAAGAGCCCTAGCAGGCTTGGCTCAGTGGATAGAGCATCAGCCTGCGGACTAAAGGGTCACAGGTTTGATTGAGGTCAAGGGCATATGCCTGGGTTGTGGGCTCGGTTCCCAGTGGCGGGGGGGGGGGGGGGCAAGCAGGAGGCAGCCAATCCATGATTCTCTCTCATCATTGATGTTTCTATCTCTCTATCCCTCTCCCTCCCTCTCTGAAATCAATAAAAATATATATTTTTTAAAAAGGATTAAGAAGAGATGGCATTCCCGCACTTGGTTACAGCTTCCTGACTTAGTGGGTGTCTGGGGCTGAGGGTTGTAGGATCCTACCTGCCCCATTACCCACCGCCGTGGTCTCATCTCACCTTCCAGCACCTGTTCATGGCGGGAACCTCTTTGTAAGTAACTGCAGGAAGTGTTCCAGCCTTTGCCAGAGCAATCAATTCTTTGTGGCAAAGGAAAGCCTTTCCAGGAATGAAAGATGGTCCTGCAAGTTCTCAGACTGTGGGAACAGCATAGTGCACATTCAAAGGGATATCAGATCTCTGCTCTTGAAACTGCCTGGAGCCATTCGTATGAACTCTATATTCTTGTCAGAAGATCTTGAGATCACTCTTTTAAAAGGAGAACTGTGAACAATTCAGAACACCGTGAGATCTTAGGCCCACCCATGCATTTATTTATTCAACAACAAATATTGATTGAGCGTCTGCTCTGTTCCAAGCAGTGATCAGTGTACTTAGTCTTGTTTGATGAGGAAGGAGAACTAACACGTGCAAAGCGCCTGTCATGGGTTGAATTGTGTCCCCCTCCCCAAAAGAAGCTGGGTTGAAGCCCTAACCCCACCACCTCAGAATGTGGTCTCCTTTGGAAATAGGGTTTTTGCAGAGATAATCAAGTTAAAATGAAGTTATTGGGGTGGGCCCTGAAACGATATGACTGGCGTCCTCATAAAAAGGGGAAATTTGGACCCTGAGGCAGACACACACAGGGGGAGGACAATGTGAAGACACACAGGGAGGATGCCATGTGACGATGAAGGCAGAGGCCAGGGTGATGCAGCAGAAGCCACGGAAAGCCAACAGTGGCCAGCAAGCCACCAGGAGCCAGGAGAGAGGCCTGGAACAGATTCTCCCACAGCGTTCTCAGCGGGAACCCACATTGCCCACACCTCGATCTTGTAGCCTCCGGAAGTGTTGAGCCCATACATTCCTGTTGTTTAAGAAACAAGGTGTTGTGACACCTCGTATGGCAGCCCTAGGAAGCCAATAGAGGACCTGTGCTTGCACCATGCCCCTTCGCTGCGTTATTTCAAGTTAAAGTTAAAGAACTTGCCCAGAGTCTTGTAAGCAAGTGAGTGGCAATATCGGGCTCATAATTACATCTACTGGACTCCCCAGTTAGATCTTACTTCTCCCATTCTGTGGATGGGAAACCGAAGTTCATAGAAGCTCTGATATTCCTCCACACAAAAAAAATGTGCCCAATATATCAGAGATGGAGTTGGAATCGGAATCCACAATTCCTAAATTATCTTTAATCTATGCAACAGCCATAAGACAATTACTTATTACCCCCATTTCACAAAGTAAAGAGTTAAAACCCAGGGCATTAAGGCACTTACTTGACCAAGGTCACAAGCGAGTGAGTGAGGTACCAGAATTTGAACTCACTGACCCCAAAGCTGTATCTGCACTTCCCACTGCTCCACACTGCTTCTGTCTTCAGCATGTCAGCATTGAGAGGCCCATAAGCTTGTCCTTCAGGACGCTTGACTGCCCGCCTTAAGGGCTTGTTTGCTCAAAGAGGACAAAGCTACAGGGGACTCTTGTCTTCTCTTCTTTCCTTTGACTGTCTTATATTCAGCCACCCACCTCCACTTGCCCTACTCCCCCTTTTCCCTTTCTAAGAAAACTGCCCTCTGGTTAATCTTATCGAAGTTCTCCCACTACACCAACTGGGGTTCTTGGTCCTTCTTCTACCCACCTCCTAGTTCTCCTGAGGTGGTCACATGATATAGGTCACATGATCTTTCCCAGAACTTGAGGCTAGTAATGAATAGGGTGGGGTGGGGTGGGGCAGGTGGGGGGTGAGGGTGTAAGTGATGGAGGGATGCAAGTTGGAAAGTGGCAGCAGCAGCAGCAGACCAGATGGGCTCCACAGTTCTGGTCCTTGACCCACTGGTTGATTCAGTGAACGCTCAGGTTTCTTCTCTACAATTACTATTTTTCTTTAGATAGCCAGAATCTGTTTCTGTTGCTTGCAACCAATATTCCTGAACCAATACAGGAACTGTCCAAGCCCCTGGTTTCTAAAAAATTCCACCATGACCTGCAGCCCTTCCAAAGCCCAATCAAGCTGCCACAAGCCAGGGAGCCAGGGAACAAAGACAGGTTCCTGTTGGGCCTTGGCAATGATGAAATGAAGACCTGGGCCCTCACTAAGACTGTTTCTCTCCACTTCTGTCTCCTGGCTCAGACACGGTGGGGAGGAACAGGACAGTCTTAATATTTGCAAATCTCAGGACAAGAACACAAAAGGATAAATAAGACAAGTCCTAATCTCCTAACAGACAAGAACAATGGAGGGAAATATTAACCCAAATGGCTTTGACCCCAAACCCCTGCCACAGTAGCTTAGCCAATTCCAGCTGATGGTCTAATTAACAAGAAGACGTTAAGTTCTTCGGGGTCAAAGTTGCCTTGGAAACATGAACAAGAGATTGCTCAGCAATGACAATATCCATGGCAACCACAAACCATCTGCAACACCCTCCGCCCTGACCTTCCTCTAAAGGTGTGTCCAGTCCCTCCCCACGGAGCACTGTCTATTCTGCGCGTCATTTACAAAAGAAGTGACCATAAACCATTTTCTGAGTCACTCAGTCTCAAGTTCATCATGACGGCATCATAACGATGCTCTGTGGGAAGGGCTGTGGGGCTGCCTTCATGTGACATCACCCGGGCAGGCAGTTCCATTCAACAAAACTCCAGGCCAGGCCAGGCCCCACCTATGTCCTGGGAAGATGGACATCTATGGGACAGAGCAAAGGAGCCATTCCCTGCTGGGGATCCTTTATTTGCAACTCATATAAATATCTCTGAACCTGTATTGATGTTTAAGCCTATGAGAGGGCAGGATAGCAGAATCAGCCAGATCTGGGATCAAATCCTGGCTCTAACGTCTTGTAGCTCGGTGACCCTGGCCAGTTATATAACCTCTCTGAGCCTCAGTTCCTCCCTTCCTCTGTGATATGGGACTAATAATAGTATAAACGACATAGGATTAAATGATATGAAGTATGTATGGAAAGCATGCAGAGCCAGCCACAGGGTAATGCTAACCACGAATAACCAGTATTCACGTTATTTCTATAATTTCTGAGACAATAGAATCCAATCGTTTAGTTGCTCCAAATCTGATTATTCACTGGACTCACCAAGGGAACTTGTTGTTATTGTTTCTTCTTCTTTTCCCAGGGAAACTTGTTAAATGTATAAATTCCTAGGCTTCCATACCCCCCAAGAAATTCTACACTGGGTAGGTCTGGGCAGAACCCAAGAACCTATGTCTCCATTATATGCTCTTATTGTGCTTAGCCCATAGTAGGCGCTCAACAAACCCAGGCCCCTTCCTGGCCTAGACTATTACGACAGCTTCCTAACTGGTTACCTGTGTCTATTACTGAGATCCTTTTAAAAGATGAGATCATGTCACATGTCTGCCCCCAACCCTCCACAATTGACCATCTCATGCAGAATAAAATGCATAGACAGGCCCTCCATCAGTGGTTCCTGACACTGGGCACACATGCGAATGCCCGATGAACTTGTGAACAATACCTATGCCCGGCCCAACCCCAGACCAGCAGAATCAGAATCTCTGGGGGTGGGGCCCAAGTAGGGTTGCTAGATAAAATATAGAACACCAGTTACATTTAAATTTCAGATACACAATGAATAATTTATATTCATTAAATTTAGTATAACCATGTCCTTGGCAATATTAAGACATACTCCTACTAAAACAGTATTTATTTGTTGTGTATGAAAATCTAATGTAATTGGGTGTCCTGTTTTTTTGTGGGTTTTTTTTGTTGTTGTTAAATCTGGCAATTTTGGCCCAAGCATTCGCCTTCCTCCTGCTGTATCTGCAATGCCTACAACCTCACCTGCTACTCAATAAATTCTGGGCGGTTTTGTTCATGGTTATGAAAAGGCTTCTTCCTCTAGCACAGTGGTTCTCAACCTTCCTAATGCCGAGACCCTTTAATACAGTTCCTCATGTTGTGGTGACCCCCAATTTCATTGTTACAAATTGAACATAATTAAAGCATAGTGATTAATCACAAAAACAATATGTAATTATATATGTGTTTTCCAATGGTCTTAGGCGACCCCTGTGAAAGGGTCGTTCGACCCCCAAAGGGGTCGCGACCCACAGGTTGATAACCGCTGCGTCTAACACAACCCTTACATTCCTTTGGGAGGAGTTGATAGGAGACATCTTAGAAGAAGTATCTTTTACCAAGAATAACAGCAGCTAATTTTTATTGCATGTGTCCTGTGTGCCAGACACCACTCAGAGCCCCTTAGCTGTATATCCTCATGTGGTCCTCACAACAACCCTTGTGAGAGGGATAGTGACCCTACTTTTCGGGATGAGGAAAGTAACATTTTCAAAGTCCAACACCAAACCTCAAAAATTTCAAAGGCATACACGGGAGGGATAAACCTTCCCGGAAGGCCCTGCTCCGGACGAGTGTCCACCAGGCGCCCTCGGGGCTGGCTGCGCAGGACAAGAGGCAGACCCGAAGCCTGGTATGGATTAGGTCCTGTGTGCTATTTGGTGGGGGTGACTGGGGTGCCGGGTGGGCAGCGGGCGTGGCTGTAACTGGATCCAATGTCCAAAGTCAAGAGTGTTCAATACAGGATCTCGAACCGAATTAGAGACAGGGCAAAGCCAAGACATTGTGCAGAACGGCGCCTGGTTCCACAAAGCCAATCTGGCTGGAAGGGGCCTCCAGACACTGAGAGGAGGGCTGGCTGGAGGCTTTCTGTGGGCATCGCTTCCATAGGGTTACTAATGTCCTATCTTGACAAGGCCCACATGCTCAGATACAACTCCCTCTGCCCCTGAAGGGTGCACACCACTGACCCAGTTGACCTTCACAATAGCCCTCTAGGGAGGCAGAGCGATTCTTGGCCCTGATTGGCCGGTGAGGAGATGAGCAGAGGAAGACCCAGAGCATTCTACAAGGCATGCATGAGTCACAGATTCCACAGTGATAGCTGGTCCCTGACCCACCCACAGCCTTTCCATTCAAGGTACTGGGCTGTCACTGAGAGAAAGAGCAACAGCCTTTGCAACTGCAATGATTCATGCTTCTGCTCTGGCACTCATTAGCTCTGTGGCTTCTGCATGGCCTAGACCTGAGCCTCAGTTTCCTGTCCTGTAGAATGGGTATGATAAGAATGCATAGTCACTAAGTGAATAAGATCCATTCATGACTCTGAGCACCTATGAAGTGCCTGGCACAGCCCCTGGGGCTGGGCACATAGCAGGGGACAAGGCAGCCAAGACCCCCATTCTCTGGGCTTTTAAGTTCTAGTGCGAATGGCAGATAATAAAGTGCAAACTGAAAATGAACAAGGTCATTCCGCAGAGTCAGAAATACTACGATTAAATAGAACAGGACTGGAAGCCTGGTATGTGATTCCCCTGCTCTTAGAGAACAGTAGCTGGCACATAGTAGGTGCTCAGTAAACGTGTTCAATGACTGAGCGTGCTGGGTGGTTAGGGAAGACTCACAGATGCCAGCCTGAGTGGACCCTGCAGGGAAGAGCTGGAAACAGACGCAGGAAGAGGAAGGTCTGGGGGCAGAGTGCCAGGCACGGGCACCACAAGTGCAAAGGTCCTAAGACTGAACGAAAGTTAGCGTTAGAGAAACCGAAAGAAAAATCAGCGAACACATGGCTATCTCTACATCCATCAGCTTCCAAGTCCATGTGCCCGGGAAGGGTGTTTCTGTGGCTGGTTATTTGATTTTCCATCATTTACTTGGGAAGATTTCCATCCAATCGCTGCTCAGCCCTCCCTCCCCTCCTTAAGCGTCTCCTAAGCACTTTCTGCAGACAAGCCCGCAGGGCCTGCGCCCTCCCGCAGGGCAATGCACCCACAGCCCGAGTTTTCGCGCCGGGGTTGGCCCGTCACTTCCCTGACGCCGGCACCCCTGTGCGGGTGGCGGCGGGACGAGCCGGGTGGGGCTGGAGCCCGGGAGGCCCGGCTCCCAACGCACGTCCCCCAGGCGGCCGGGCAGGCGCCGCGGGGCGGGCGGCGGGACCGGCCGGGGCCAGCCCGGGGCGGCGGGGCCGGGCCAGGGGACGGCCCCCTTCCCCTTGTTCCGCCCCGCTTCCGTCCAGGTAAGGGGCCAGGCCCCCCGAAGCCACTCCCCGCCGACACCCCCGAGCCCACGCGGGAGCTCCGGCCCTTTGCCCCCGCCCCGCCCTTCGCCCTCGGGGGCGACGGTCCACCGGGAGTGCCCTGAGCCGAGGCTGCCTGGTTGTTGCTTGTTTTCTTTCCGAGCCGGAAGTGCGCTTAGAAATCACGTGGGGAGGCAGCTGGGGAAACTGAGGCGTGGCGGAGCGCTGGGGCCGGCTCCTGTCTCCCAGCTCCTTAGCCTTAGCTGGCACCCAGCTCCTCCTTTGGTGAGTGAGGCCACTGCTCTGGTCCCGGGAGGAGAAGGTACTCGCTCAAGGTCACCCTGGGCTTCCCTGTTCCCACGCAGCTCCCCCGGCACCCCCCACCCCCTCTTTCCTTGCCCCTGTAGCCTCTGCGCTCATAGCAGACCCTCAAACTGCAGAAAGGCGCAGGCCCCCAGAGCTACAGGCCGGCCTGACTCCTCACCCAGCATCGGTTGTTAGAGGAGGGAAGAATTGCTGCTACTGACTTTAGGGTGGATTCTACAGCTCAGTAAACTGAGGCTCAGAGAGATGGGGTGATTTCCCCAAGACCACACAGCAAGGGAGAACAGGATAAGAACCTGGGTTCCCCCACCCTGCAGCCTGACCCAGTGCCTGGCACAGAGTAGGCCTTCACAGTGCCCTTCTCTGCCCTGCCCTGGGTCACACACAGCCAGGCTAGAGCCAGGGTCTTGGCCTAGAGCAGTGGTTCTCAACCTTCCTAATTCCGCCACCCTTTAATATAGTTCCTCATGTTGTGGTTGACCCCCAATTTCATTGTTACAAATTGAACATAATTAAAGCATAGTGATTAATCACAAAAACAATATGTAATTATATATGTGTTTTCTGATGGTCTTAGGCCACTCTTGTGAAAGGGTCGTTCGACCCCCAAAGGGATCGCGACCCACAGGTTCAGAACCGCTGGCCTAGAGGCTACTGACTAACACAGAATAGGAGTCAACAGGTTAGTTTTCCTTTTCCTAATCCAGTGTTCATTTCACTGCAGAAAACAGGAAACCCCTTTAGGGGCATCCATTCATTCATTCAGCAAATATTTATTGAGCACCTACTGTGTGCTGGTGTGTGCATTGTTTAGGCCCTGAGGATACAGCAGTGAGCAGACAAGTGCCGCCCTCCAGGAGTACACCCCAAAGAGTGGACTAGAACACTGCCCTTCAGTGGAGGGTGAGGGGGTGGGTATGGGGGGGGGGGGCAGGAGAGACTGGGCAGAGAAGAGAGACCATTGGAATCTTCCCACCCTGTGAAGTACGTAAAGAGGACAAAGAAAGACTGAATCTCACAGCCTCCAGCCCTCTGAGCCTTTGACCCTTGCTTGTTGGAGATGCTCTGCCAGCCTGAGCTTTCACCCCACTCCCAGGGGTTTGGGGGTGAGGGGGCTAGGTGGGTAGGGAGTGGTCCAAAGGAAGCCCCAAACCAAACCTCAGCGCCTGGCAGCCTGGCACTGCCACTTCCTAGCTGTGTGATCTTGTCACGCCACCTCTCTGGGCCTTTGCTTTCGAATACAGTGGGGGTCATAATACTTCATAGAGCTGATGATACTATGTCAAAATGCTTCCTAAATGGTAAATAAAGCACAATCCAAAGCGTGGCCTGTGTCAGAGGCCCTGTCAAGTCAGGTGTAAGCTAGGGTGTTTCTTTAGAGCAGCAGTCACCAACCTTTCTGACCTCACGGACCACCAGTGGTCCACGGACCACCGGTTGGCAACCGCGGCTTTAGAGGCTCTAGGAACCCTGCGGATAACCTGTTTCTGCTCTCAGTAAGAAGATGTAAGAGGCAGCGATGGGGGTGGCTGAGTTCCAGGCGAGGAGGCCGCCCGGCACTAGAAGTGGAATGCTCACATCACAGTCAGCACGGTAGCATTTGCAACCCTGACAGTCCTGCGTGCAGCATCAGACAGATGTGGGCTCAGGTCCCAGCTTTGTGGCTTCCTCACTGAGTCCTCTTGGACAGTGCTCTCATTTGTAAAATGCCTGTCTCCAAGGTTGTCATGAGGATGGAAGGAGCCACAAAGAGCCCTGTGCAGTGTCTGCCGCTCGCGGACCCTTTTTGCGTTTTAGGCCTAAGGCCCAGGAGCGGTTGGAGGGGCGCAGGTGACTGACTAGGTGACATAGCTCAGCGTGTGAAGCTTATCGAGGTCTGAGCCTGCCGAATTTCTCTGCCTGAACCCAGCTGTCCCTGCCCTGGTAACCACCAGGTGACAATGGTTGCTCAGCCACCTGGGCCTGCACATGTGGGACCTGAGAGGACTGCTGTACGTTGTAAACTGGGGTCTCAGATGAGATGGGGGGCACCTTTGCCTTGGATGTGGGATAGTGGGCAGAGGGGGGCTGGAGTGGGTCCAAACCACTTTCTTTTAATTTTTTTAAATTATTTTTTATAGTTTGTGTTTTTGTTGTTGTTAATCCTTACCCAAGGATATTTTTCCATTGATTTTTAGAGAGAGTGGAAGGGAGAGGGAGAAACAAAGAGAAACATCAATGTGAGAGAGACCCATCGATTGGTTGCCTCCTGCATGCACCCCAACCAGGGCCAGGGAACCTGCAACCAAGGTATGTGTTCTTGACCAGATTCGAACCCTGGACCCTTCAGTCCACGCGGGCCGACGCTCTATCCACTGATCCAAACTGGCTAGGGCCAATGCTCTTTCCAATTAACTACCCTCCGCTGGATCTGATTGTACCATCCTCTGTGTAAAACCCTGCTGCACCTGCGCATTTTCTTAGGGTGAAGAACAAAAGCCTTAGCATGGACCACAAGGCTCTACACAGCCTGGGCCCCACCTACGCTGGGCCTCCTCCAGCCTGTCTCTGAGCACGTTATCAATGGCCCTCTGTGCTTGAGGCACACGGCTCCCTTCCTCCCCCGAGCCTTTGCCCATGCTCGTCTAGACCACTCCTCCTCCCTGTCTCACTTTTCCTAGTTAACACCTCCTCATCCTTCAGATCTGAGTCCAAACTACACTAGTACCACAGGTCACAAGACGTCCCAGGGACATACGTGGGAGGTTTAGCTCAGGTGGATTTATACAGTCTTCACTGGGAGTAATTTCTGCCTGTACCCTGTACTCCACCTGGACCATAGCTCCCAGGCCTTCTGGGGCTGGTCCAAGTTCGCTTAGAGAGATGCTCAGTAATGAAATCTACCTTTAGGGGTAGCTCTTGAGCAAATATAGGGACCTCACTTTATATAAAACTGTATTGCCCTAACTGCTTTGACTCAGTGTTTAGAGCATAGGGTCCTGGGTTCGATTCTGGTCAAGGGCATGTATCTAGGTTGCAGGCTCTTCCCCATCCCAGGCTTTGGTCGGGGCTCGTGTAGAAAGCAACCAATCGATGTATTTCTCTCACATCGATGTTTCCCTCTCCCAATCCCTTCTACTGTCCTAAAAATCGGTGGGGGGAAAATATCCTCGGGTAAGGATTAACAAAACAAACAAAACTGTATTGTCCTTCAGCAAAAAATAATAATGAAGTTATTTCTTAGTTGTGGGGGCAGGTGTTTATTCATTCGATCTTTCACCTACTCTCCAGGCACTGTTCCAGGATACATCCGGGAACATGATACAAAAGCCACTGCCCTCATGAAGCTTTCCCTCGGGAGGGAGACAGACCACCAAAGAGCTGTAATCCATCATCAAGTGGTGGCAAATTCCATAAAGAAAAGTCACCTATCTCTGGGGGAGGGGAAGTGGTGGTACCCCCTGTTTTAGACCCAAATGAGTACCAAGAGAGCTCTGCTGGGGAGTTGGGGGAAGTCCAGATGTCCCAGCATCATCCACTGCTACCCTGACCCTCCTAGTCATGGGAACAGGCACAGAAGCCACCAGTCATTAAACCCGAGAGGAGGTGGGGTGGCCCAGACGAAGCCTCAGGGGCTTCCGAGGTGGCAGGCCCCACTTTAGCTGGACAAATCCGCCAAGTCTCATGGCAGTACCTGCGCCCCTTCAGTAAAGTGGGGAAGAACCTGGGTTTGAAGTCGCACAAGCCTGGGGGCTACATCCTGATACTGCCATTTGCTAGCCGTGCGGCCTGCACCTCTGAGCCTCAGTCTTCTCATCTGTAAAATGGGTACAGTGGTAGTCTTCCTCGTAAGGTTGTTGTGAGGCTGACATGGGGTCATGAGAGTAAACCCACTGGAAATATTCACGGATTTTATTATTAGACTGCTTTTGGGAAAGGGCACCATTTGGACATGAGGATCTACACGCAGGAAAAACAGCACAAGCTGAGGCCCGAGGTGGGAAACCCAGCATGGGCTGGAAGCAGTGGTGGCTCAGTTTGGCTCACAGCTGGCTGGAAGAAGGGGAGTAAAGGAAAATAAAGGTGAAAAGGCAGATTAGGCCCATCACAGAGATGCTTGGGGCTGGCTGAAAATGAGATGTTAGCCTGTGGACAGATGGGAGCTACTGAGATACATCTAATTTGGTGGTTTTCAAATTGTGTTTGAAATCTTTCTGGCCACTTGGCCAAAGAGAAGCAGTGTAGCATCATAGTTAAGATGGCTGCCTTAGGCCTAAGACCCAGGCACAAGTCTAAATTCCACATCACATGTCCCATGACCTTGACCTTCATTTCTCAGGGCCTCTCTGTCTGCATCTGTAAACTGGAGATAATAACACCTACACTGTAGGATTTTTAGGAGAAAACAAGATGATGTGTGAAAAGAGGTGGCACATGACTAACATTTACCAAGCATTTGCTGTTATGATTTTTAATTTTAAAAATTTAATTGTTATTGCCCGGCCGGCATGGCTTAGTGGTTGAGCGTTGATCTATGAACCAGGAGGTCACGGTTCCATTCCCAGTCAGGGCACATGCCCGGGTTTCGGGCTTGATTCCCAATAGGGGGCGTACAGGAGGCAGCTGATCAATGATTCTCATCATTGATTTTTTATCTCTTTCTCCCTTCCTCTCTGAAATTAAAAAATATATTTTTTTAAAATTTTAATTGTGATTAAAATACACAGCATAAAATTCAGTCTTAACCGATTTTTAAGTGTATAATTTAGTAGTTAGCGTTAGTATATTCACATTGTTGTGCAACCAATCTCCAGATCTTTTCAACTTGCAGGTTTGAGACTCCCTACCCATTAAACAACAACTCCTCATCCCCTCCCTCCTGCCTGTGGTAACCACCATTCTACTTCCTGCCCCTATTGATTTTGACTGAGTCCCTCATATAAGTGGAATCATAGAGTATTTGTCTTTTTTGTGACTGGCTGATTCCACTCAGCAACATGTCCTTGAATTTTACCCATGTTGTAATATGTCAGAAAGTCCTTCCTTTTTTAAGGCTGAGTAATGTTCCATTGTATATAGAGAACACATTTTGTTTGCCCATTCATCCATTGATGGACACTTGGGTTGCTTCCATCTTTCAGCTATTGTTAATAATGCTGCTGTGAACGTATTTGTACACCTTGCTGTACACCCTTTTTGAGACCCTGCTGTCAATTTTCTGAGGTCGACACCCAGGAATTATTTACAGCTATAATTTGAAGGCAGGGTGTTGGAGCCCTATGGAACAGTTTGAAAACCAGGGAGTCAAATGGACCATTATAGACAGTGCCATTTCTCCCCCTGGCTTCCCAGGCAGATTTGCCTCTTGAATTATTTTTTAATTATCCCAAGTGGAAACCACTATTCATTCAACAAATGTTTGTGTGCTTACATGTGGGCAGAGGGAGGTAGACAATAAGCCATAAACATAAACAAGTAAATGACATAGTGTGTCAGACAGTGATGTGTGTTCCGGAGCAAGCAAAGAGCCAGGTAAAAGGGCCTGGGATGAGGGGCTGGGACAGGGTAGCTTCAGTGAGCTGTGAGATTTGAGCCAAGGCTGGAAGGGGGTAAGGGAGTTGGCCATGTGGTTATCTGGGGGAAGAGTGTACCCAGCAGAGGGGACAGCCAAGGCAAAGGCCTTGAGGTGGGAATGTGCCTGATGGGATCCAGGATGGTGTCGCTGGAGCAGAATGAGCGAAGGGGACAGAAGAAGGAGGGCAGATTGCACGTGGCCCAGGGGTGAGGAGGGAGTCAGAGGTTTGTAGCAGAGAAGGGGCGTGATCTGACTTCAGGCTGGGTGCTGTGTGGTGGATAGCTAGGGGTGAGGGCAAAAAGAAGTGGGAGACTGGGGTGGAGGCTCCTGCCAGAGAGATGATGGCAGCTTGTGTGTGAGTCGGGGAAGAAGGCACATGATAAATGGGGACAAAATGTTATGGAGCCTGGGTACCCACCCTGGTGGCATCCTGTCACCCCAGCACCCCGCCCGTCCTCCACATTGCTGAGTGAGGCTGGGATGGGAACTTTTTGTGCCAACATTCCTTTTTTCTTCTAAGGTGTAGTGGGATTGTCCAAAACCCTCTGGGTTCTCCTCAATGGGATCTGTTGCCATGGAGACCTCCTGAGATCCTGCATTTACCAGTGGCTTCCAACTTAACTTCCAGATAGAGGTATGGAATGAATGGGTTTCTCTCCCAAATTGCTGGCAAGGGGAATGGGGAGTAAACTGGGCCTGCCTCGAATCCTCCATTCTGAGACCATCTCGTGTGTGTGTGTGTGTGTGTGTGTGTGTGAACTTTGATCTACAGTCTTCGGAGTTTCTGGCTGAAATCAGTGCTATAGCTCTATTTTTTTATAAAGGATTTCTTCAACTAGATGCTTTCCTTCTCCTTGGCTCCAGAACAATTAGACAATTAGTTCTCGGCCTTCCTGTGACACTGTAGCCATCTCTCTAGTAGAAATGCTCGTTTTATTGTACTGCAGACTCATTTAAAAATGCAGTTAACCAGAAACGAGAAAGAGAACAACACATACACATAGGCACAGGCACATCAAATTTGTCGTTGGCCTTCACTGGCTGCTCCAAGTTCAAAAAAAGTAAAATAAAGCCCATCAGTGTAGCATGTAAGAAAAACAAAAGTAATTTATTCTTGCATGTGATCTTCTAAGGACCCAGGTCATGGGGTTTTAAGGGCGATTGAAAAGATTTTCAAGGATGATATTGATCATATTTGATTCTCTCCTCGATGCTGACCTCAGAATTTTTCATCTTCCTGAGAAGAAACCCCACGTATTGTTTATGGCGTTAGTCAACAAACACTGGCTGAACACCTACTGTGGGTGCTTGCAGACTAAGGATAGATATTTGTGGAATGTCTGTCTACCCCCACTTCTGACAAAAATAACGCAGCCAGTGTTTTCTTTGGTGACGGGTAATGTGACTGGCAAAAATCATAGTCGTAGGGCATCAAAACAAGGTCCTATACAGAGTAGTCCCTGTCCATCCCATAGCTGGTCTTTGCAGTTTGGCCACGGGTCAGTGTTCGCTTGCTCTTCTCACTGTGTCTTTGTTGTTTCCCTGAGAGTCATGGCTCTTCAGGGTCAAGTGCAGGCCTTGGTGTCTTGGTGACCATATCCTGATCAGACCAAGGGGCAGAGACCCCTGAGGACCAGTATGCAGTTCAGTTGGCACATCCCCTTACCCCACAGCTGCCACACACTCCCACAGCTGGAATAGTTTGGGGCCCAGCCCATCTGACTGGACAGTCCATAGAGTTGGAACCCTGGGCACCTCCATCCCACCATCGTGGATGGCTGGAAATTCCTGTCTGTCCTGCCAATCCTTATCCTTTTTGTTGATAACAAAACCTGTTGGTTAGAGGAATGGGACTTACTAGTAACTGTGACCTCAGCCCTACAAGGCTTGGCTGGTCCGCACAGGGCCAGGACTTTCTGAGATCAAGAACAGAATTGCCATTTTTAATTAAAGCTATTTTTTCTATGATAAAAGCACCAATAAGCTTGTGACAGAAAGTGTTAAAAATACAGAAAAATGGAAAGAACAAAAACCAGTTACTTCTTGTCCCACAGCCCTACCACTGAGAGACAATGATCATGAACATTTTGATGTATTTCCTTATGATCTTCTTGCTCCATGAAACAGTTTTTAAAAACAACTGGAATTGTATCACATAGACAGTGGCATGCTCTTCACCACCTCTCTGAAAAATAAAATCCCTCATTGGTAACAATTGCCAATTTCTGTGGTGTAAAGACTCCCGTCGTGACCTGTTTCCAGGCACTGGCCTCACTTCTCACCAGCCAGTAGGAGCCTGTAGCAGCACACCCTATTATAATTTAAAATCGTGTCTATTTTTTCCTGATTTTAAAATCAGTACGTATTCATGATTAAAAATTCGTAAAGCAGAAAAGTAAAAGGAAAATTTAAAATAATCCAGAATCAATCCTTCCCCCTGCTTAGAGACAGCCACGGTCACCATCCTGATGCAACTCCTAACAGTCCCCTTGCCTATGGATAGAGACATAAATAAAATAATTTTAATTTTCTCCTAAGTTCAAAAGTAGTGCATATAAATGGCAGAAAGTTGGGGAATCCAGAGAAGTCTCTGGCATCTCAACTTGGGAAATAATCTTGGAGGATATTCTCCCAGCCATTTTTCTTCTCTGCACTTTTTCAGATGGTTGGACTCGTAGCTTGATTCTCTGAGTTTGTAGGGCTTGGTACAGGCACATTCCTATGCCCCATAGAAGGTGAACATCCAGCGGAAGGGTGTTATCACTGATAACTTACTAAAAACCCTCCGGAGGCTTAAAGAGGCAGAAAATAATATTGTAGTTCCTTGGAATGAAAACAGGCCGTTAGGATGAAGTTCAGGTTATTTGAAGCTTTGGGGAACCCTGGGTTTGGGGTTCTGGGATATCCCTGGGTCATTCCAGACACTTGGCCCTTGTTCCATCTCTGTCCTTCATCTGATGCTCAATGGGAGGGTAAGAATAGGAGAGAAATAACCAGGAAAATCTAGCTCTTGCTTAAGCCCCCAAAACTAGTTCGTTCATTCATTCATTCATTCACGTAGGAGGCATTTTCTGATCACGCAGTCTATGGAAGGTAAGCGTTGGGCATGGGAATGGAGGGATCAGGTTCCTGGCCTCTACTACCAGGCTAACCAAGGAGTTAGTGCAGCAACCACAGCTCAGGGCACGAGGAGTTAGAACAGACAGTTCCAGCAAAGTCCAGGGCTGCCTGCAGCCCTACTGAGAAAGGCATCCCAGGTAGCGAGACCTGGGGGGCAAAGGCCCAGAGGAAAGTAGTAGCAAGGCTTCCTGAGCCTGGGGAACCGGATCCCCGTCTCCCATAGGCCTCCAGACTCCACACCCTGTGGACCGCAGGCTGGTTTTTCTGGTTTGCGCCTCCAGGACAATTGCATATTTCCCAGAAGGACAATTTGCATATTTCCCAGAAGGAAGAACCATCCAGAAGCTGACAGCTGTTTTGAGACCTTGAGGGGAGGCCCACAGTTGTTTCTTGAAATCTGGGTAAATATTATCTAAGGTTTCTGTCCCTTCAGAACCCTCATCATTGTTTTTTAAATGGTCTTATTGTAAATGTTCTGAGTTTACACATTGTTGTCTGCCCCCTAGAATGTAGCTCCGTGATGGAGGGTTGTTGTCTGTCTGTCTTAATCCCCGCTGTGTCCCCAGCATGCAGGACAGTCCTGGCACATAATAGGGCGATACGTGTTTATTAAATTAACTCACTGGTTAATTCTGGGAGGTGGTGAATTTTTAGTTTTAGTTTACTTAGACCTTAAGAAAAGGTCTTTCAGATTCTATAGGGACACCCCACTGCTTTTTATTTTTTAACTTTTTATTTTAAAATAATTATAGACTACAGGCAGTCGTAAAAATAGTATGGGGAGGTCCTGCATATCCTCACAGCTCCCCGCATGGCCGTGGCCTTACAATTAAGTCTGGCTCCTTAGCTGGGAGAACTTGGTCGGCCAGGGTGTGGCCCTGGTAGCATCCCCTCCAACCTCATCTACCCCTCCACGCCCACTCGTTCAAACCCTGGCTGCACTGAGCATCTTCATGATTCTTAAAAAGCATTTCCTCCCTTCTACCTCTGGGTCTCGACATGTGCTATCCCCTCTGCCCAGAACATGTTCTTCCTGCCCACCCCACCCCACCCCTATCTGACACCACCTTCTCCAGGAAGCCAATTCTATGTTCCAGGCCCCTTCTTTTTACCCCTCTATATGTATTTCCTCCTTCACAGCATTTATTCCGCTGATTTGTCGCCCCGGACAGGGGGCGAGGGGGAGAGGGGGGTTACAGTTGTTCATATATAAAATAGTACAATAATTACTAAATAATAGTACAAAATAAACTCTGAGTTTCGAGTGCTCATGACTGTAAACCTACTTTTGCCCCCTGTATATACCCCTCTCCCTTGTGGTTAGAAGCAGGCCAGCTCATGCTTCTCTGATTAGAAGGTTGTTTATTCTTTTTTTTTTTAAATATATTTTATTGATTTTTTACAGAGAGGAAGGGAGAGGGATAGAGAGAGAAACATCGATCAGCTGCCTCCTGCACACCCTCTCCTGGGGATGTGCCTGCAACCAAGGTACATGCCTTTGACTGGAATCGAACCTGGGACCCTTCAGTCCACAGGCCGACACTTTATCCACTGAGCCAAACCAGTCAGGGCTATTCTTTTTTAAAAATATGTTTTTATTGATTTTTAGAGAAAGAGGGAGAGAGAGGTAGAAACATCTAAGAGAGAGAAACATTGATCAGCTGTCTCCTGCAAGCCCCTGAGGAGGATCAAGCCCACAACCCGGGCATGCACCCTGACCAGCAATCCAACCACTGACCTCATGGTTCATGGGTCGACACTCAACCAACTGAATCACACCAGCCGGGCAAGGTTGTTTAATCTTGAACTAAAAACCAATGTGGGCCTCCCTAGAGATCAGCCTAATAAAACACCGTCTTGGGTAATTAGCACAATTACCGCAGCCTCTAAATTGAAAATATCTCCTACTAGTGTTTGGTATGTCTTCACTTTCTTGAAGATGATGGAGTTCTTAATTTTAATGAGGCTGATTTATCAATCTTTTCTCTCAGCGTTGATAATTTTTGTGTCCCATTAAGTAACCTTTGCCTACCCCTGGCTGCATTGCTCACTGGATTTCTTTCCTGCAGGACTGGAAATGGCCACATGGGACAGATCCAGCCCCAGGCTGCATCAGGAGGCTGAGCCAGCTGTGGAGGGGGACCCACATCTGCCCACGGGTCGGGAGTTGTCCGAGGCCAACCGCTTTGCCTATGCCGCCCTCTGTGGCATATCCCTGTCCCAGCTATTTCCAGAACCTGAGCAAAGGTGAGTGCTATTGCCCCACAGAGGGAAGGTCCTGCTTCCTCAGAGGCACCAAGCAGCCTACAATGTATTGTGGGACCCTATAAAAAGGAGAAAGTCATTGTCCTTGCCTTTAAGGCGCTCACAGCCTGATAGGGGGATATGACATCTCATTCAGCACTCACTCACGCATACTTTCACCAAGCATTTTCTGAGCACCTACTGTGTGCCAGCCATCATTTGAAGTACATGGAAGGTATAGATGAACAAGGCAGACAGAATCCCTGCCCTCAGGTATGACACAGTTTAATAGGGGAATGAGATATTTATTCATTCATGTGACATGCACTTATTGAATTCCTACTGTGTGCTGTGTGTCCACAAGACCCTTTTCAAGCATGTCAAACTCAAAGGCTAATACGGGCCAAATAAACAAGGTTTAAGTTTATGTGGGCCGCAAAAAAACCCAAAAGCTTCAATTTTCGTAGTAACGTAGGTTTATTTCGATAGAGACATGCTGAATACAAAGGGCTGAAATAAATGAATAATCATTAGCATAAAATAATAGAACATTTTAATAAAAATTAATATTTTCTTGAACATTAACTTACCAGACACTGAATAACTGCACAAATTAATAAGCGTATGCAAATAAACCTATTTTTCTTGTTCTCTGAAAGCGAAATATTTCCTGTTGCGCACACCAAACAAGTCAGTACAAGACTAATGACGTGGCGATCGGCTGCTAAAATATTCGCTGCTAGTATTAGTGGAGAGAAATGGTGCGCCTGCGCATAAGGTGCATAAGGGAAACAAATGCAACATGATTATAGTAATCAGTCATTAGCGAACGTTGTAGTTCGTTATTAATAATTATGTATAACAGGATATTGTAAAAATTAAGTTATGAAATTTTTATTAAAACGTTTCTTACATACCGTTATATTGGCTGAGCCGCAAAAATATTTGTTGTGGGCTGCATGCGTCCCGCAGGCCACGAGTTTGACATGCTTGCTGTAGATAAAACAAAGAAGAGTAATTAAAGGGAGGGTACATACCTGACTGATTGTAATAACGGACAGATGGGGTGTCATGGGAGCAAAAGAGTGACAGTAATTCACAGTGTTAGTATCTGCCTTTGTCAATATCTAGCACGTGCATTAGATGTATATTTAAATTTCTAATAGCAGACTTGTTAAGAGCTCAGGCTTTGGCCTTGAAGGGCTTCAAGGATTCTATGGGGAAAGAGTTTAGAGGCGGGAGGAGGCCAGTGAGGAGGCTGATGGAGTCATTGGGGAAACCAGGACAGTGACCGAGAGGTGGAGGGATTCTAAATGTGTAACAGTTAGGACTGATTCAAACCTAACTGTTAGGTCTGACAGAATGGGCTAATAATACTCACCCTTGCAGGGTGATTACAAGAATTAAATGATTGAAGAAAGGTGGTCAAAAGGTACAAACTTTTGTACAAGATAAATAAGTACTGAGAATGTAATATACAGCATGACTATGTCAACACTGATGTGTGATACACAGGAAAGTCGTTAAAAGAGTCAATCCTAAGAGTTCTCATCGAAAGGAAAACACTTGTTCTTTTTATTGTATTTATATGAGGTGCTGCAAGCCAACTAAAGTTATTGTGGTAATCATTTCACAATATATGTAAGTTAAACCATCATGCTGTATCCCTTAAACTTACACAGTTATATATATATATATATATATATATATATATATATATATATATATAAAATGGCGGGGGGGGGGGGCGGATTAGATGAGATAATGTAGCACAGTGCCGGCACATAGTAGGTGCTCAATAAATGTACTGGTTACTTGCTAACTCTGGGACTTACTGTATTTGCCCCAGTTCCCTCATCTGTAAAATGGATGAACTTACTTCTACCAGTCAGGGTATTTGGAGCTGCAAGTAACAGGACACTGTACTAAAAGAGATTTAAAGAATAGACGGGGAATAGATCTGAGCTCATTTAGGGAATAGATTTTTTCCCTCCTCAATAGGAAATCAAAAAGCTTGATTCAGTGTCTCAGAAAGCCTTTCGGTTGGCTTCTCTCCATCTCTTGGCCTTCCCCTCCTGATCACAACAACATGGCTGCTGCAGCTCCACACATCGCATCCTCACAGGAAAAGGCCCAAGACACAAAGGAGGAGGGCCAGGATTCCCCTCAAGTCTCTCTCATCAGGGAGGAAATCTTTCCCAGAATATGCCAAGAAGGCTCTGGCTAGATCCAGTCACTTGCCCAAGCCTCACCTGCAGTGGGGGTGGGGGGCGGCGCTGGGGAAAAATCAAGGCACTTGCCATTCCTAACCTCCACATGAGAGGTGGGCTCTGCTGGGGAGTTACTGCCTCAGAGAAGCAGCATCCTCAGAGCGGGTGCTCGTGGGGAGGGAATGTGTGGGTGGCCCCGCAGAGCCTGGCGCAGAGCTACTGCCCAACAAATATTGGATATTCCCATCATTAATAATGGAATCACATGCTCTATCTGGAGATTAGACTATGTCTTATTTGATATTCTGTTCCCAAGCAAGCCCGGAGTCTTATAAATGAGGGAGAGAACTCTGGTGTACTTTTGGTCACAATAACCAGATGTTATATAAACCCTAGACACGTGTGGCCCGCCCTTGTGCCTGGGGACTTGCCTAGGAGAGCACATAGGAAAGTGGGTTATTGTCCTGGGTCTCCCCCCATCCCCCCTTCCCCATGAGTTCTAAGCACATGGGGCTGGAAGCATTTGCCTTGGGGCATTCCTTCCTGAGAGTGTCTGATTCGGTTTCTTTCCACATGGCTGATCTTGGTTTTCCTGGGCCCAAAACACGTTTTAAAGACAGCCTCAATCTTCTTATAGCTGTTGGCTTCAGTAATCTTAAGAAAACACTCTGCGGCTGTTGTTGTCCACATGGGGTATAAAAGCAAGCCTTTAAAATACTTCTTACCATGCTGTAAATGTCACAGGCGCTGTTTTCCACGATTAATTCTATTTATTAAGCACGGAGATACGCATGAGTAGAGCAGGTCGACAGACGTTTCCTGTAGAGGATGTGGTATTTTAGCTTGCAGGCCGTGTGGGCTCTGCCCCAGTCCCTCAGCTTTGCTGTTGCAGCCTAAATGCAGCCCGACACAGTCGGTAAAGGAACGGGTGTGACTGACTGCTCCAATAAAACTTAATCTACGGAACGGGCTGCAGGCCAGATGTGGCCGCCTGGTGGTGTGCGGGCCCCTGGGGAGTAGGAGGAGCTCTGGACTCGAGTTCAGGCTCCTGGACCCCAGGTGCAGCTCTGCCCTTCGCATCTGTGGCGCCCTTGATAAGGCGTTTAATCTCTGCGGCCCAGGGCCGTCCCTGCGAGGTTCGGTGAGGATGAAAGGGAATGTTGGATGCACCCGCTCAGCCAGCGCCTGGCACCGGGTGAGGCCCAGGGCTGTAATCCCTGGAGAGGGCAGTCCCTGCAGTGGGTAAGCATGGCCTCTGGGGCCAGACAGTTGTGGCCTTGAACCCTGGAGCTGTCCCATGACCCCTCCGGGTCTGGGTGTCCTTATATCTAGAATGGGGGTGAAAGCAGTGCCTCCCTCCCTCATGGGGATTGGTGGGAAGGAAACAGGCAGTGTGCTTAAAGCACTTAGCATAGGGAATGAGGGATCGTTGCTCTGTGATTGTCATCGCTGCTGTTGATTTTCTTGTATCTCAGTGAGACCACCCACCACTTTAGAAGCAGTTCCCGAGGCCCTGCCAGTCTAAAATGCTGTCTGTTATTTGATAGGTTGTTGTATTGCTCATTAAAGAAACACATATAGAGCGCCTTATATGTGCCAGGTATTATTCTAAACACACGACAAATGTTAAATTTTAACAACCCTATGAAGTAGATTTCGTCATTATCACCTCTGTTTTACAGACAAAGAAACTGAGGCCCAGAGAGGTTAAGGAACTTGTCCAAGGTCACACAGCTAGTGGCAGAGCTGGGATGTGCACCAGAGTTCATGCTCCTAACTTGCCTCCACTCTTGTGAGGAGATGCTTCTCTGCATCCAAGACCTTCTTCGTGGACACAGGGCCACGCTGCTGCCCTCAGCCCTGCGCCCTTTCTGCAGTTACGTTTACCCCTAAGTGCTGTTCAGTTCACCGAGTCATCCCTTGGCCCCCGTACACACCCACATACCATCCCGGGTAACCCCAGTAATTGCAGCAAGTTCTATCATAATAATTGCAGTAGCAGTAGCTAACATTTATTGAGGGTTATCGGGTGCCAGGCGCTGTGACCGTGTCATTTAATCTTTACAAACCAACCTATGAGGTAGGTCCTATTACCATCTGTCTTTTTTTTAAATTTATTTTATTGATTTTTTACAGAGAGGAAGGGAGAGGGATAGAGAGTTAGAAACATCTATGAGAGAGAAACATCGATCAGCTACCTCCTGCACACCTCCTACTGGGGATGTGCCCGAAACCAAGGTACATGCCCTTGACCGGAATCGAACCTGGGACCTTTCAGTCCGCAGGCTGACGCTCTATCCACTGAGCCAAACCGGTTAGGGCTTACCATCTGCATTTTACAGCAGAGAAAAATGAAGAAAAGAGAGACAAAGAAAAGACATGAAGGGGACTCTCCCAGGGGACCGTAGTGCCTGACTCTGCACCCTGTTCACTGCCTCCCTTGGCCGGCTTATAAATGAAAGAAATGACGCTAGCTAACGTAAGCTGAACAGCTACTCCATACCAAGCCCTCCTCTGGGTGCTTCATATGTATCATCTCATTTAACCTCAAATAACCTTATGAAGTTTCTCTCTCTCTCTCTCTCTCTCTCTCTCTCTCTCTCTTTTTTTTTTTAGTCTGTTTTTACTGATTGTAGACAGAGAGGAAGGAAGAGGAGAAGAGAGAGGAGAAAAACATCAATCAGCTGCTTCCTGCACGTCCCCTACTGGGGATTGAGCCCCAAATCTGGCTATATATGTACCCTGACCAGGAATTGAACCAGCAGCCTTTTGGTGCACAGAACGATGCCCAACCAACTGAGCCACACTGGCCAGGGCTGAAGTTGATCTCTTAAACCCATTGCAGATAAGGAAACTGAGGCACAGAGAAGTCAAGTTACTTTTGCAAGGTGCTCCATCGCTCAGATGCCCCTTTAAGAATGAAAGACTTTCTCCGAAACCGGTTTGGCTCAGTGGATAGAGCGTCGACCTGCTGACTGAAAGGTCCCAGGTTCGATTCCGGTCAGGGGCGTGTACCTTGGTTGCAGGCACATCCCCAGTAGATGTGCGGAAGGGGGCTGATCGATGTTTCTCTCTCATCGATGTTTCTAGCTCTCTATCTCTCTCCCTTCCTCTCTGTAAAAAATCAATAAAAAAATAAAAAAGAATGAAAGACTTTCCCCCAGCACCGCCCGGGCCTGTGGCAGCGGAAGAGAGACCCCTTGCCCAAGGTTCTTTGCCCTCCCTGGGGCAGCCTTTATCCGATGACCGGCCCTCGCCCCACACCGCAGCTCTGAAGGGTCACTCATCTTCAGAACTCCCGGCAGGGTTGCCTGAAGCTTCCGTGGAGGCTGCCTGGCAACTCCGCTGCTCCCCCGCCCCCTCCGGCATCCTCCCTGACCTCCCACAGGCACTGATCCCAAGAGGATCCCAATAGTCATTTCAGAGCTGCCTCCTGGGGACCTGGACTGTCACAGTGGTGGGCCAGGATTGGAACCTGAGCTTTTCACTGCTCCTGCCAAGGGCCTGGCCTGCAGCAATCTCTCCACTCGGCTTCGGCCGCCCCAGCTCTAAGGACTGGGATGGGTGGGCTGCCTGGGATCCGTGGGGCTGGGACCAGGTGGTGCAAGCAGGAGGCCTTCTGACATTGTCCCTGCCATCAAGGAGCTCTGCTTGTCCCTAGGAGGCCTGATTTCACCCAATCTGGCTAGAACTAGGGGAGTAGAACCCAGTATAGGGAGCCCAGGACAGTGGGGTCGAGGCAGGCTGGGCTGCTGGGTTTAGAGATAGGCCTGACTCTGGGCTGGTGTGATCACCTCCTAACTAACGCCCCTGCTCCGCATCTCCTGCCCGCCCACCGCTGCTCACCATTCTCGCTGCCATGAGCGGTAACTTGGAGCCAAAGCCTGATGCAGACTCTGCCTCTGTCCCCAAAGTGCCATGTGCTTCCTGCAGCCATGCTCAGCTCCGAGGGCTCCTTCTCCCCTAGAGCGATCCAGCCACCCTCCATCCAGGGACTCCTGTGGGACCCCAATGCCTGCCGTGGAGAGAGGCCCACGGGGGCGGAGGGCATGGGGAGGACAGACTCGTCCGCTGCGCTTTATCTGCTTCTGAGTGGCCGACTTTTCCCGAGAAAGCACATCCTGGGTGGTCTCCACAGCAGCCAGTCTCCTTCTGTGGGAACCCTTTTCTAGTCGCTGCTCCTCACCTCCCCAGGCCGGTCTGGGGCTCCCTCTCTGGGCTCATCAGGGCTCGATTCCTGCCCTCTCCTCGCAGACCACACGCCACTGGGATGACTTTGTTATTTCCCTGTGGCCCTGCGCTGTGAGCTTCTCATCAGAGGCTGCATCTCGCTCATCTCTGGCTCCTCGGCCCCCAGCACAGCCCCGGCCCAGGCCGGCCCCGGGCACATGGTCAGGAACGGCTCGCTGGCCTCCTTCCTATGGTTTACCAGCCTCTTTGGTCAAAGGTTTGGTGGGGGAAGAAGCTAGAATCCCACCACCTGAAATTAGGTTTTGGCTCCTCTGTCTCCCGTGGACCGCAGTCGCCATGGTTTTGGGTGTGTTGGCTGTTCACATCATGAACGTGACTAACCTAAGCTTCCCAATGGCCTTGAAGTGCAAGTCTGGAAGCTGTCGGATCTGCATCGTGTTTGTCTTTCAGCTCCTTCTGCATAGAGTTTGTGACGGGCCTGGCGAAGTGGCTGGAGTTGTCCGAAGCCGTCCTGCCCACCATGACTGCTTTTGCCAGCGGCCTGGGAGGCGAAGGAGCAGACATGTTTGCTCAGATTTTAACGAAGGACCCCATCTTGAAGGACGACCCATTGGTGATCACCCAGGTACACCCACCACCAGGTGGCAGCTGCCAGGGGAACCAGAACAAATGGTTTTCTAAGTCAGGCTGAAAACTGCTCCTAGGGGGGTGGGGGAGTTGGAAGATAAAATACTTCATCAGAATATCGTATGATGATCATCATCATAGCTATGTTAAATGATCATTAGTGAATATCTACTATTGATTTAATGTATTACTTAAATAGTGTTTAGTACGTGCTAGTACCTTTACAAGTATTAACTCATTTAATTCTCAAAGCAACTTTAGGAGGTTGGTGGTGTGAGCATTCCCATTTTCTAGATGAGAAAACTGAGGTACAGGGAGATTAAGGAACTTGTTCAAGGTCAGGCAGCTGGCAGGTGGCTGAGCCCAGATTGGAACCTTGCCACTCTGACTCCAGAGCCCCGGCTCCTGGGGCCAAGCTGTGGTGCTTTTGTGCAGAAGCAGCAGCTTTGCTGTGTGTCCTTGGCCATGTCACTCACCGGCTCTGTGTGCAGTTAAAACAGGCAGCTTGGGACACGGGCTGTTGGTGGGTCGACTGAGCAGGTTTAAAACAGCCCTTCCTCTCCTTCGTTTCACTCGCTGGAATGCTCACACACTCATTGGTTTGCTTACTTGTTTGTCTGGCTCAGCACTAGAGTCTGAGGCAGAGATATTGTCTGTCTTGCTCTCCCACTTAGTAAGAATCAATACGTATGTGTCAAATGAGCAGGCTGATTACATAGCAACTTATTGCCAATTTCTGCTATTTTTCCCCAGGACCTGCTGAGCTTCTCACTCAAGGATGGTGAGTTGGTTTTCTACGCTCTGTAAATTGTGGGTGCTCGTCTTCACCCGGTAAAGCCAGTGATGGGCTGCCACCGGTGGCCTGGTTTCCTGTGGGCATTTTGGTACAAGGAAGGAAAGGGAACCCCTTTCAGTCGGGGAGCCGGGAGCACTTCATTCGTGCCAAGCACTATGTGGCACTTCTTTGCGGTTATTTCATTTATTCCTCGCAATGCCTGTGGTTTTACCTCCTAAGTAGTTCTTGAATCCGGCCCCGTCTTCATCTACACCCACCACCCTGGCCTGAGCCACCATCAACCCCTCCTGGATGACAGCAGGGGTCTCCTCACGGGTCTTCCTGCCATCAGTTTGGCCTCCACCCTGCAGCTCAGATGATCTTCCTGCACATCGACAATGCTGCCTCCTGGCTCCTACCCACGGCCACCCCTGCTGCCTCCTGGTGGGCTGGCTCCTTCACCTCCTCCTCTCTTACCACGCACGCCCTCCCCTCTTCCCAGGCCGGCCTCCCTGAGTGCACCCTGCTCCTGGCACCATGGGTCTTTGCACGTGCCCCTCCCCTGGCTGGAGAATGTCCTGCTCCTCTTGCCCGGGTGCTCTCTCCCTCCCCCTCATCCCTCCCCTCAGCCATCACTTCCCAGGGAAAGGCCCTGGCACGCCTCGGTGTGATGTCAGCCACGGTTGCCGTTGGACACCTCGCTGCACGCTGCTTTGCTTGGTAACTGGCTTGCCCTTCAGACCGTAAGCTCCATGGGGGCAGAGCCATGCCCGGTTTTCTTCACCACATACTTCCAGCTCCTGCACATAGTAAACACTCCGCAAACATCTGCTGGATGAATTAATAGGATGGATCCTCGTGTTCTGTTTTGTGGATGAGGAAGTGGGCTCAGAGAGGTTAAGCAATTTACCCACGCTTGCTCAGTAAGTGGCAGTTCAGGATTTCACTACATTCGTTTCCTAGGGCTGTCGTAACAAAGTACCTGCGATGGGTGGCTTAAAGCAACAGAAATTTATTCTCTATAGTTCTGGAGGCCAAAAGTGTGAAAGCAAGGTGTCAGCAGGATCCTGCTCTCTCCGAAGGCTGTAGACGAGAATCCTTCATGCCTTTAGCTGCTGATCGCTCCAGGTGCTCCTTGGCTGTGGCTGCATCTCCTTGGCTTGTGGCTGTATCACTGCAGTCTCTGCCTCCGTCCTCCAGGGCTTCTCCTCCTCCTTCCTTTCCTCTCCTCTGCATGTCTCTTATAAGGACGTTGTACAAGGTGACTTCACCTTGAGGTCTTTAACTTCATTACAGTAGCCCGCCCCCCTCACCTGCAGTTTCACTTTCCCTGGTTTCAGTTACCCATGTTCTTCCACAGTTTGACAATATTAAATGGAAAATTCCAAAAGTAAGCATTTCATAGGTTTTAAATTGCACGCCGTTCTGAGTAGTGTGATGAAATCCTGAAGTCCTGCTCTGTCTGGCCTGAGCTGTGAATCATCCCTTTGTCCAGCATATCTATGCCATATATGCCACCCTCCCATTACTCACAGACTAGCCATCTCAGTTATCAAATTGTTTATCAGAGAGCGAGAGAGACCACCGTCATATAACTTTTATTACAGTATATTGTTATAATTGTTCTAGTTTCCTATTAGTCATTGTTTCTCTCTTACTGTGCCTAATTTATAAATTAAAACTTCCTCATAGGTCTGTATGTAAAGGAAAAAACGTGGTATATATAGAGTTCAGTACTATCTGCAGTTTGGCATCCACTGGGGGTCTCGGAACAGTGTCATAGGTGGGCCATCTATTCAAGTCCCTCCCCATAAGCTCCATGAGCGCAGGGCCTTGTCTGGATTGCATATCATCGCATCTCAGCATCTACAGCACTTTTGGGCATACGGGTGGGCATTTAGTACTGGATGGATGGATGGATGGATGGACGGATGAAAGGATATATGAATGCATGCCTACATGGATGGATGGATGGATGGATGGATGGATGGATGGATGGAAGGAAGGAAGGATGGGTAGGATGGACAGATGGCCTTTCTTTAGAGGACGAGCTTACGCACGAGCAGGGTTCAGTCTCTGTTGCAGACATTGATGAGGCGGGCACACAGCGGAGGAGGAGGCTCTCTCTGCTGCTGGATTTCCCTCGGGCGTGAGGCGAGGTGATTAGTCATGAAATCAGCCCAGGACATCAACATGAAAAGCTGCATTTCTCAGAACATCCTGGAAGGTTGACCTTTACCGACAGTATTGGGATCTGAGTCACAGAACGATGCCATTTGGGCAGTTGGATGGAATTTTGGGGGAGTGCTAATCATTTTTTTTTCTCCTCATCCTGTAACAACCCACAGAGCTCTTAGCACACACAACTGAAACAATGCGTCTTTTGTGTGTTGAAGGTTAACCTGAATGTGAGCTAACTCTAAACTGGGCTTTTGGCCCTTGGCACTCCGGCCGTTTGGGGCTGGGTCCTTCGCTGTGGTGGGGCCACCCTGTGCAGTGTAGGATGTTCAGCTGTATCCCCGGCCTCCCGTCACTAGACGCCAGAAGCACGTCCTGAGTGCTGACAACCAGAAATGTCTCCATACATTGTCACATGTTCTGAGGGGGGGTGGCGGGGGGAGGTGCGTGGGACAGCAACACAGCCCTGGTCAAGAGCCAATGCTCTAGGACCCCAAATTTGGCCATCTCAGGTGGGGCTGCTTTATTTGTAGTCGGTAATCTTTACAAGGTATTCTAGTTGCTCTTCTAGGTCCCGAACATCGCTTGTGAAGTATTGCATAGTATATAATCCTCAGCTGCTAAGGCAGGTCCTGTTATCTCCACTGGCAGGAGAAGAGAACCTAGTCAGTAGGTTAAGTAGTCCAGGGCGACCTTTCAAACTTTCAAAATGCCATTTAAGGCAAAGCCGGTCTCCTTGTGAACTCTGCGTTGGTGCCCTGGAGACTTAAACTGAATCACGGTTTTTGCCCTCTGAACTCTGAAGCCAAAGATAGCGTCAGCTCTAGGCCAAGGGACCTGCGGAGGTGCACGCTGCATGGGACGTCGCAATCCCTACCGCAAACTTGGCTCTACCTACTTCCTGGCTTGGTGTTTATTACTGGATCGCAAGCCCTGCCTCCCTGATGAATCAGAAGGGTTTGAGATATTGGTCTTTGGTGACGGTGAAATGCAAACATTGTCACCTGGTTGCTGGGTTCTCCATCAGCATCCTAGAGCGTCATACAACTTGTTACCAGCATTAACGCTGGCTGGTCCATGCATTCAGCAAATAAGAACTGAGCACCCAGTGCATGTGCCAGGCCCTCTGCTGGGCCCTGGGGGTAATTTTAACCATAGCTGATACTCACTGAGAGCCTATCAGGCCCTGAGCTCACTGTTTTATGCTAATTTTGTCAACCCCCCAGCAACTCTGGGATGTCAGCTCCAAGTCCAGCAGCCTGGCCACCAAGATCCTTGAAGTGACCCTGACATGAGGCTGCCACTCTGGAGCCCCGTGCCTGAGAATACCTTGGGAGATTACCTGTGCCCCTGGCAGCGTGTTCCACTGCAGCCTTAACAAATGGAATAAAAATGAATCATTAATTATAATTGCCACCAATTAAATCACCATGGCCAAGGCTTGGTTAATTTCCACAGCTCGATTATCACCTGGGTGCAATAGTCTCTGATCCCATGAAGGCACAGTGAGCTCCTTTGTTTGGAGCTTTAATTGACCCCATAACCCCAAGATACAACATGCAGTTGTCTGTTTCCCAGCACGTAGACAGTTCCACATCGAGGGAGGCAGCCAAGGGGGGCTGGGCAAATGCTGCCAGACCATAGCTCGCTCTGAGGAACCTAGTTCAAGGAAGGTTCAAGGAACCCTCAAACTTCAGGACTTGAGGCTGAAACTTGTCGAAGGCTAGCCACTACTACTTTAGTATAATATTATTGC
Organism: Myotis lucifugus; assembly: GCF_000147115.1. Classification (NCBI taxonomy): domain Eukaryota; kingdom Metazoa; phylum Chordata; class Mammalia; order Chiroptera; family Vespertilionidae; genus Myotis; species Myotis lucifugus. Next base: position 638,443 of record NW_005871176.1, on the reverse strand, counting down.
CCAGCATCGCAGACCCCCAGCAAAAGAGACAATTCTGTAACATTCGTTGGGGCCGGTCCTAGAACAGGTGTCCTCGCTTCAAAACTTTGTGATGTGCATTTTAGACAGCGCACATCATTGCACCCCCTATACGAGGTGGGTGCAGAGTAGCTGGATACTGAGTCCTTGTGCTTCCCCCTCTTTGTCAAAAAGATCCAGTGTGGGAGCCTGTCTTAGTACTGGACTTCCTGGGCCAAAGGGGATGCACACCTTTTTCCCATTTTTTTAAACTTTGGTAAAATACATATAACATAAAATTTAGCACCTTACCCATTTTTAATAAATAATAACTCCTCATTCCCCCCTTCTCAACGCCCCCCCTCCCCAGTAGCCACCATTCTACCTTCTGGCCCTATGATTTTGGGGGGGGTCACATTTTTAAAGTTTTTGATATAAATATTGTCAGACTGTATACTCGCCGGGCTACTGTGGTAGTGGTTGAGCATTGACCTATGAACCAGGAAGTCACTTAAATTCCCTGTCAGGACATAGGTTGTCAGGGCTCAATCCCCGGTGTGGGGCATGTGGGAGGCAGCCAATCAATGATTCTCTCTCATCATTGACGTTTTTCTCTCTCCCTCTTCCTCTCTGAATTCAATAAAAATATATATTTTAAAAATAAATAAATAAATAAATATTGTCAGACTGCACACTCTCACCTGAGCACCGTGTTCATCACCTCCTTAACAGCTTTGGAACTTTTTAAAAAAATGACCTTGGCTACTTTGGTGAAAAAGTACTACCTTGCTTTTGATTAATATTTTTAACTAGGGGCCCGGTGCACAAAAATTTGTGCACTTGGGGGGTGGGGGGATGTCCCTCAGCCCGGCCTGTGCCCTCTCGCAGTCTGGGACCCCTCGGGGGATGACCACCTGCTGGCTTAGGCCCACTCCCCGGGGGGATCGGGCCTAAGCTGGCAGTCAGACATCCCTCTGGCAGCCCCCTTGGGGGATGTCCACTTGCCAGCGGGGAGCAGGCCTGAGCTGCAGTCGGACATCCTTAGCGCTGCTGAGGAGGCGGGAGAGGCTCCCACCACCACCACTGTACTGGCAGCCATCAGCCTGGCTTGTGGCTGAGCAGAGCTCCCCCTGTGGGAGCGCACTGACCACCAGGGGGCAGCTCCTGCATTGACCGTCTGCCCCCTGGTGGTCAGTGTGTGTCATAGTGACCAGTCATTCCCAGTCGTTCTGCCATTAGGGTCAATTTGCACATATATAGGCTAGTTGCACATACTCCATCCAGGAAGCTGTGCTATTGTTTAATTGACTGGTTCTCATGGGTTGCGTGTTTAGGATGTTTCCAGGGTTTGGGTTTTGTCAGTTACTCTGCTGTTAACCTCTCTGTTCTTAAGGGCAAACTGACTCCCTGCCCGTGTTGTTTCTCTCTTTCGAGGGCGCTATGATGCTCGGGCCCGGGTCCTCATTTGCCACGTGACCTCCCTCCTCCGCCTGCCCGTGGGGGAGCTGGATCTCCTTGAAGAGACATTCCTTGAGAGCCTGAAGGAAACCAAAGAGGAGGAATCTGAGTAAGCGAGCCCTGAGACCGGCCCCATCTGCCAGGAGTCCAGAACTGCCACTGGAGTGCACTTTCCAGATAAAAATCCCCTCTTTCCATTAAGAGACAGTGCACAGAGCATCCCAAGGCAGCCAGACTGGCCGTGTGGCCTTAGCAAGTCACTTCCCCTCTCTGGGCCCCGGTCCTCATTTCCAGGAAAAGGAGATTGAATGGGTGATTGCTAAGGGCTTATGACTTTAACATTCTGTGGTCCCAATACCCTGCTTCACATCGGGTTCTTGTCCGTGGGCCGGAGTGGCCTGGGTTCAAATCCTACCTCTGACATCCACCCGCCTTTTTGACCTTGGGCAGGTGCCCTCCGTTCTCTAAAGTACAATATTCTTATCTGTAAAATGGGAATAAGGATAGCGTCCTCCCAGGGTGGTTGTGAAAAAGGAATGTGACCATATTATAAGGTGCTCGGCCCAGGGCTGGCCTGAGCAAGTGGTCGGTATGGGAGTCCTTCCCTTCCCCCCTGCCCACGTGCCCCGGGACCTACCAGCTGTAGAGCGGCTTTGCTATCTGTGCATTGTCGGGAGTGTGTAGAGGGAAATTATCCTGGCAACTTGGCCAGAGCTCAGCTCTTTGCTAAACACAGAATCTAATCCCACAGCAATCAATCGATCCTGTCACAGCCTAATTGTAGGCTCCGTGCACCAGGCACGTCTCCCAGCCTTGGGTTTTGTTCTGCCACGGTGACGGTCTGAGCAGCCAGGTCGTGCCAGCTCAGCCCAGCTGGGAATTTAGCTCTGAAGCCAAGTTCAGACCTGGAGCCGCCCTCCTGCCAGGGTTTGGAGGGCAAAGGGAGAGGTGGTTTGCTTGAGAAAGGCGGAAGCTTGGTCTGTTTTAAAAACCTGACAACAGACTTGCTTTGGCTCCCAGGGCTGTGTTAAGAAAGAAACAGGTCAATGACCACCATCACGAGGGCTGCCCAGCGTCGGGAAATGTATTGGACATTTGTAGTGTCTTAGGTGCCTTGAAATGAAGGAAACTCTCAGCTGTTGTTTGCAAAGCTTATTGTCAGAAAGAAACATATTACCCAGAGGATTTGTTCTGAAGATGCCGGTAGTCAGATCAGGGAATGTGTAGAAACAGAAGTTCTAACACAGCCCAGCTCTGCCACTTACCAGCCGTGTGACCTTGGACAAGTTAGTTCACTTCTCTGGGCCTCAGTTTCCTCACCTGCAAAATGGGGGTGATAATAATAGCGCCCTGCTCATAGGGTTCTCCTGGGGCTCAAATGAGTCCATACATGTAAAGTGCTTCAGGCAGGCCTTGTGCAGAGCAACTGGCTGATAAATATCATTTGCTATAGTATCTGTTATCATGGCTGTTATTACTATGTATGAACTCTTTCCTCAGAAAAAAACTCCACGTGTGGAGTTTTTTAATTCAACGTTAGGGACTTTGGACACTTCTCAGGTTCTATCTATGGTCTTTGGAAGGCCCTGAGACCCAGGAAAAGCATAGCAAGGGTTCAGCCTAGTTCTTGGTTTGATTCTGCTACCCAGTCTCTGTGTGGCCCTGGACATGTTGCTTTCCCTCTCTGGGCACCAGCACCAGTTTCGTCACCTATACAAGCAGAGGATCGAATTGTATGTAGGTTTCTTTTAACTCTAAGGTTTTGTGTTTCTGCAAGGCGAGCTTATCACTCGGCACCCCAAGGGGATCCTTTGCAGCTGGGGTTCAGGGTGTGACGTACCTCCTTTCTGTTCTTGGGTTCCTGTCTGAGTCCGCAAGCCATCCAGGTTTTCCCCGTTTCTTTGATGATTTCACTCCTTTGTGCCTCAGTTTCTTCATCTCAGACTTGGGGATAATGGTAATATCTCCATCATTAGGCAGTTAAGAGGATTCAATGAATGAATACATATCAAAAGCTTGGAACAGTGCCTGGCACATAGGAGGCCTCAGTGAACATTAGGTAAAGTCCTGCTGGAGGTTGACCCTGGTCACATCATAAGGACATTGTCAACATCTAATTTCTATCGAGTGTTTACTAGATGTAGGCACAAGAGGTCTCCTCATTGGGGCTTTCCTAACAATCTCCAGAGGGTTTCACAGGGAAGAAACAGGAAGTCAGAGGAGCACCTTAACTTGCCCAAGGTCACCCAGCGGTCAGGGCATCATCTGATTCAACCACCTATCCAGTCTGCACGTCACTGGCCATATTCCTCAAGGCCTGGTTGGCCAGCCCAGGTTTCCTCCTTAATTCTGAAGAAAGCAGTAAAGATAGTTATTTTATGGAGCTTTCTAAGCTTTTACTAGGAAGTGTCTCTAGATATCCCAGAGATAAGCTCTCCCTCTCTATCAACTGGAGAAGGTGACTAAAACAAAGAAGAGGGTGGGGCGAGGATGACTGCAAGGAGCACCCTTCCGGGGAGATAGGCTGGAGGGAATGAAACTGATGTGTGGGACCCTGAGATGGACAAGGTGACCTCTTGCTCTTGATTAAGCATCTGTGGCTTCAGCCTGGGGTTTGGCCCAGATCTGTGTTTAAACTCCCGCCTCTGTCTTTGGAAGGCGGACATGGAACGCCAACTCAGGGTCCTCTCTGGCATTCTAGAACCCGAGTGTGGCCAGGGACTAGGATGGCGGAGATCGCCATGGTACCTAACCAACAGGCAAAGTCAAGAACAGGAACGGAGCTTCGTTTGAATTGGGATTTGTGCTTGGAACTCTCACTTCAAACTATAGGACAGACACATCATCGACGTCACTCAGAGCGAATGTCTCCTGCTTTCCATGTTGACATTCAGACAAGGGAAGTAATAGCAGGAATAAAACACCTGGATAATTAATGATGACTGGCAAAGCTCTTTGTGTTATGTACAAAACAGTTATGAGGAACGTTCAGGTGCTTATATAAATAAGGAAGTAGATTGGCAGTTCAGGCGAATGCCAAGAGAGAGAGAGAGAGACTGACTGGGTAGGGGAAATGCTGCATTCTTTTTGATTCAGCAAATGTTTATAAACATTTCAATAATAATACAAAGCAGAATTCTAGAGATTAGAGTAATGGTTCATCTAATCTTGGCAAAATGAGTTTGATACACTAGCATTCATACCTTTAGATACAGCAGCCTCAAGAACTATTTTTACTTTTTAGTTATTTTCTTCCCTTGAGGCTCTGAGTCTCCCCCTCCATAAGCTCAGCTAAACATGTTGATTAGTGTCTAGAAGCAGATGGGGCTGGCAGATGTCAAGGGCACCAGCTCAAAAATGTGACTGTGTTCTTAAAAACAAACCTGTAGTAATCATTAAAATGTTATAACATTCCAGCTTTGTTCTAATACCCCAGAATTGTATTCTCTTTTAAAATAATTTTATTTATTTAAATTACAGTTTACATTCAATATGATTTTGTGTTAGTTTTCAAGAGTATAGCATAGTGGTTAGACAATCATATAAATTACCACGTGTTTCCCCCGATATTTCTGGTACCTACCTGGTACCATACATAGCTATTGCAACCAGAATTTCATTCTTTTCTTTTTTATATATATATTTTTATTGATTTCATTTCTGAGAGGAAGAGAAAGAGAGAGAGGGAAATATCAATGATGAGAAAGAATCATTGATCAGCTGCCTCCTGCCCTACCCCTACTGGGGACAAAGAACACAACCAGGGCATATGCCCTGACTGGGAATTGAATCGTGACCTCCTGGTTCATAGGTCAATGTCCTGGTTCATAGGTCGATGCTCAACCACTGAGCCACACTGGTCGGGCCAGAATTTCATTCTCGATGGTGACTGGCCTATGCTCTGTTCCGTGCCCCTCTGATTTTCATAGATGTGGACAGTGAGTGGGGGGATAGATCGCCGCAGCAAGAGGTTCAGGGTCAATCCCGGTCAGAATGACTCGGTTCTGTTCAGGAAACATTTTCTGAGCACCCTCCAGGTCCTAGCCCAGGGCCAGCTGCTGAGGGTGGGAAGCAGGAGAGGCTCGGCCTGTGCCCTGAAGGTCTGGCCCTGCGGTTCTCACACTAGGAATGCAGCAGGTCCCTGGAGAGCTGGTACGGGTAGTTTCTGCACCCTCACGCCCAGAGCTTCTGGCCCAGGAAGCTGTGCCTTTAACGGCTACCCTCTGGGGATTCTGATGCAGTTGATCCAGAGCCCACCCTCTGAACATTGATGGTCTAGAAATGCAGGCTAAGACCACCAGACAGATGACAACATGCCAGGGTTGTATGCGGACCATTGCCCAGAGCTCTCACCAGACCCCTGGGAATGAAGTATTGTTATTATCCCCCCTTGCTGGGCATGTGCCCTGACGAGGAATCAAACCGGGGCCTCCTGGTTCATGGGTCAGTGCTCAACCACCAAGCCACACTGACCAGGCAGGACGGACTATTTCTCACCATCTTGTGCAGTTCATGAGGGAAGAGATGAGAAGGAAACAGATGTTGGTCCAGACTGCCGATCCCTGGTACCCAGAGGGCCCCCAGGTCATCCACTCTCAGTCAGTATGTTGATTGAATGAATAAAGAAGGAATGGATTTAATCTTTACAAATCAACTACCTTAAGAGGTAGGTGTTATTGTCCGCGTTTTACAAAAGAGGAAATTGAGGCTCGGGAAGACGCAGGAGCCACCGTTGGTCAGCATTCGCCGGGTGCCTTTGTGCTGCGTGGTTGACAGACTTCCTCTTCACCGATCCCCACCGCCCCTCGAGGGGGAATCTTAGCCCTGACTTTGTAACATGGGGACAATCGTGACACTGCTTCAGGGATAAGATAAACCACATGAAACATAAAGCATGGCAGCTGGCATGCAGGAATTCCGGATCAGTATTAACCATCTTTTATCATCGTCTGCTATCGCTCTACACGTTGAATTGTCCAAACTCCAACTTCAGTTCAGAGTTCGTGCCCCTGATGTCCGCTTGGTCCTACTCCTTAGTGTCCTAAAGCACTGAGGACCGGGTGTCCATCAGGAAAACGGGGCTGAGTGACGCTCTGAGCACTCGCGTTGGCCATTCTCAGGATTCAGCTGACCCAAAGCACTCTAAATGCTTCCCTCCTGCTACATCTTATAGCTTTTACATTTCCACTCTGAACAATTCTAGCTAGTGCCCCACGGCCAAGGTCTCCAGAGCAGACATTTCTCTAACCCATCTTTGAAATGGTTATCCTGAAAGAAATTGGTTTCCAAAAATCCCAGAAGGAGGCCAGCTCAGATGTCAAGGGGAAGGGAAGAAAGGAGGGAGGCGAGGGCGTCTGTGATTCTGTTTGGTACTCGTCTGGGTCCATCTGTTAAAAGATATTTTTGTGCTTCTTTTACTGCTATTGTTATTTTTTTGTCTTTCCATCGTTCAAATTGCAACCCTGTTAGGATGGATCCTTTGGGTAAGTAGAGCATCCCACACACTGGGATTCCCTAGCTGGGTTTTAGAATGTTCTCGGCTTTTTAAAAGCATCGATGGGCCCAGGGTGACCTTGGTACCTTGCTCTGAATGACAGAGTGCCCAGCATTGATCCCAGCTTGGGGGTTGGTGAGGCGGAGGGGTCTCCAGGGGTTCCAGGCACCACCGACCCTAAGGACCAACCTCTTCTCCCTCAGAACGGCCGAGGCGTCCAGGAAGAAGAGAGAAAACCGGAAGAAATGGAAGCGCTATCTGCTGATAGGCCTGGCGACCGTCGGAGGCGGGACAGCGATCGGTGAGGCCAGCGCAAGCTGAGGTGGTGGCACATGGGTCCGAGCAGTTTAGAGTGACGGGAGATGTCAGGCTGGGAGTGGAGAGGGCGGAGATGGGCTGGCAGGTGTCCCCGGGCACATAGTAGGTGCTCCATCAGCAGTGTGTTCATTCGTGTGCCTCTGTAGAAGGTAATGGGTAGCTCATGGGAGAATAATCTAGCAGGCCACGTCCTCACTCCCACCTTTACCCTACTTTCTGCTTTCTTGGCAGGAGTGACCGGGGGTCTGGCCGCCCCTCTTATTGCCGCCGGGGCCGCGACGATCATTGGCAGTGCTGGGGCAGCGGCTCTGGGCTCAGTGGCCGGCATAGCTGTCATGACGTCGCTGTTCGGTGCAGCTGGAGCTAGTCTGACAGGTAAGGTTCCAGAGAAGGGGGCAGTGAGGAGGGTGGCCCAGCTCCTAAAGGACCCACCCAGATTGTCCCCAGGGATGGCTCCCCGGGAGATGGAGGAGGAGCACACGACTTTTCTCATGCTGGGTCCCAGCCCTGCCGGAACTAGCAGCAGGCTGCACAGAGGACTGGGCGATCGCTCGGCATGGGTCGGTGCAAGGCCTGCGTTTGAGAAACTGCACCTTGTGTAGTAGACGTCCTGAGAAAGGTCTCATTGGACCTGCTTGTCACCATTTAGGAAGTTTCCAGACAGGCCTCCTCGGAGACACTTGGGCTTCCTCCTGTAAGAGAGCACATGGCTGCTCTTCATTTACCAGCACCTCCTCAGGGAGTTTTCCCAAATCATAGGTGTCAGCAGCCCCCCACATTCCTGTTCCACTCCTCACATGGGTTGTCGCTTTCCACACTGAGAATCTTGGTCAGTTTGATCCACTTTTACTGAAAGGAGTGTGTTGTAGCCCTGACGTTTGTGGGCAGGAAAAATGACATAGAACCGACTGAGTCAGGACAGAGTGGTAGTTATGAGCCTGGGCACTGAGCTCTAACCCCAGCTCTGCCCCTCGGGGGCAGGCCAGCCTCTGGAAACCTCTTACCCTCATCGGTAATTGGGGACAGTAATGGCACCTGCCTTAGTGAGTTGAAAAGTGAGACATGTGTCCAAGGGCAGGGCACCTGGCCGGCACTCACGGTTGAGCTGTGAACACAGAGAGCCTCTCTGACTAACACTCCCCAGGACCCCAGGTCACCTCCATTCTCATTTCTGTGTCTGGGTCTTTAGGATACAAGATGAAGAAGCGTGTGGGGGCCATTGAGGAGTTCACATTTCTGCCTCTGACGGAAGGCAGGCAGCTGCACATCACCATCGCCATCACGGGGTGGCTGGCGTCCGGCAAATACCGTGAGGACCAGAGTGGAGTGGACAAGGGTGTAGAGGGGGTAGATGTTGGCTGAGCGGGCCTGCTGCTGTGGGCCTGACCCTGGCTCTTGCCTGTGTATGTCTTTAGAGGGTGGGTAAGGGAGCCCCATTTTGCAGAGGAGGAAACAGGCTCAGGGAAGTAAGGAGACTTCATTCCACATCCATCTATTCATCCATTCATCTGTCATCCATCATCCATTCATACAACTGCCTATCCATTCACCCATCCACCCAACTGTCTGCACATCTATCCATCATCTTTCCTTCCATCCGTCATCCATCCAACTATCCATGCATCCTACTCTCCATCCATCTATATCCATCTATGTATCCATCTGTTCACCCACCCATCCACCCATCAATAAATCCATCCATTCAGCAGTATGTATAGGTACACACTGTGGGCCTCTTGTCTCCCCCCGAGGGTGAGTGGTCCCCTATCTGGGAAAGTGGGGTGGGGCATCCTCTAACACAGACAGGAGAGACCCCACCTACCTGTGTCCTCCCCAGGCACCTTCAGCGCTCCATGGGCTGCCCTGGCCCGCAGCTGCGAGCAGTACTGCCTAGCCTGGGAGGCCAAATACCTGATGGAGCTCGGCAATGCCCTGGAGACCATCCTCAGCGGTCTTGCAAGCATAGTGGCCCAGGAGGCCCTAAAGTACACAGTGTTGTCTGGTAAGTCCTCCTGTCTCTACCGCCAGCAGCATGCCCCCTACTCCCAACCCACGCTGGTACCAGACCTTTGCATACCTGAGCCCCAGGTGAGCCAGGCACTGTGCTGGACCGTAGGAACATGGAGAGGTTAAGACACTGAGTTCCTGTCTGTGAGAGTGTTGGGTTTTCTTGGGGAGGAGACAGGTAAATGGCCAGTCCCATTATCACATAATGTATCAGTTGGTTCTTGCTGCCTGAGAAGCCACCCCAAAATTCGGTGACTTAAAATAATCTCATTTATCATAATAGCTCTGGAGTCATGAGGCTTCATTTGGCTGGCCTTTGCTGGGTCTGCTCATGGATTTGTGGGTCAGCTGACTGTCCACCGATCCAGCTAGCCTGGTCTGGGGCAACCAGGGCAACTTGGCTCTGTCCCATTTGTCTCTCCTCCTCCTCCTGGGATCAGCAGGCTAGCCCACACCAGTGGCAGAGTACATGAGAGGCTGGCCTCCATGCACAAGTCTGCTTGATGTCTCACATCTATTAGCATCTCATTGGCCAAAGCAAGTCACATGGCTGAGCCCGTAGTGGATGAGCAGGGCAGGGGCGGGACACTGCAGAGTCACCAGGCTAAGTGGGAGGGTACCAGGTGGAGGGACAAAATGGGGTCATCTTTGGAATCTCACACATGACAGATGCCTGAACAGAAGGGATCTGGTCCATGTGTCAGAAACGCATGAGCTTCAAGTTTCTTCTTTGCTATGTAGCAGTTTGACAACACTGGGAGAGCTTACAGGTTCCAAGGTAGAGATGCACGTGCACTCACTTGGGGATCCAGTAGCCAGCCAACCCCTTCCCCAAAAGGACCCCTACCGCCTTCATCTCTGACATTGCACCTCCCCAGGCATTACGGCTGCCCTGACCTGGCCGGCCTCACTCCTCTCTGTCGCCAACATCATCGACAACCCCTGGGGGGTCTGTCTCCATCGGTCAGCAGAGGTTGGCAAGCACCTGGCCCACATCCTGCTCTCCCGGCAGCAGGTACCTGGGAATGGCTGCAGTTGGGGGCCCGGCGGGGGGCGGGGGGTGGGGGGGGGGGATGATGGGGCTGACTGGCACACAGATGTCAGCCCTAAATACATCTGTGTGGAGGTCGCCCATTGGCTTTGGGGGAGTGGGTGGTCTTCGCTGCTCCTCTAACTCAAGTCACAAAAGTGTCCTAGGATAGATCAGTAAGAATTAGAGACTCTGCGTCCCTAGCAGGTAAAGAGGTGAGGACTGAATAACAGAGGCACCCGCAGGTAAGGACAAAGCCAGGTGTTTCTTCATAGAAGTGTAGAGCTCTCGCCCACCGGCATGGCTCAGTGGTTGAGCATTGACCTATGAACCAGGTAACAGTTCGATTCCCAGTCTGTGCTGCGCCAGCACAGCCAAGGGTTCAGTGATCCTGAGGAGGGGCGGTGAAGGATTGAAGAAAAGACAGACAAGAGAATACAGCTGGGGCTCGGTGGATCTCCGGTGCCTGGATGAGGACACAGAAAGACCCAGCCTGCAAGCCGAGGCTTTATTTTATAGTGAGATCAAAACAAGGGTAGTGGTCAACATGTTTACAATGTTCTTGTGAGTTTCACCTTGTTTTGGCAGCACTTGCTGCACCTCCTACAGCCCATTAGCTACCTGGGAGGGAACTAAGGAGGGCTCTAGGGTTAAGCTTAATTATGCTAAGAGGGCTCTGCCCTCCAAGCTGGGACTTGTTTGTGGCCCTGACACAGGTCAGTCTGAGGCTTAACCCTAGAGCCGCTCCCCACATCGGTCAGGGCACATGCCTAGTGTAGGATGTGCAGGAGGCAGCTGGTCGATGATTCTCTCTCATCATTGATGTTTCTGTATCTCTCTCCCTCTCCCTTACTCTCTAAAATCAATAAAAATATATTTTTTTTAAAAAAAGAAGTATAGAGCTCCCCTCTGAACAGATCATCAGTGGTCCAGATACCATGTAATACGGCCCAAGTTACATCCACATCCAAGACCGTCAGAGGCAGGAAAGTGGAGTGAAGGGCGTGCCTGGAAGTCACACCAGTTGCTTCCTTCACACCCCTGGGCAGGACTCAGCCCTGTGGCCGTCCCTAGCTACAGGGGAGTTAAACTCGTAGTCTGTGGCTGGGAGCCCACAGAACTCAGTTCTGTCTCCAGGGACATGGCGAGTGATGGGTGTTGGAGATGAATAGCAGCCTCAGCCACCAGGGTCCTGCAGAGCTGGAGTCCTATTTAATGGTTGTCGACGGCAGTAAATGGAGGTGGGCACAGGTATTGGCACAAAAACAAGGAAAAGGAATAGACTGGTGAGACCGGACTGGGCTGGGCCTTGGGAGCTCATCTGCTCCTTCCCTCTCCTGCTAAGCAGAACCTGTGCCCAAATACCCCAGATAACTTCCTTTTTCTGTGTTGCCTTTTCTACAAGTTCTTTAGTCAGAAAGTTCCTCTTTACGTCTAACTTCACTCCCTACTCATGTCATGTGAGGCCAGTATTTCATGCCCCACCTGCCTGTCTAGAGAGAGAAGAGCTGGCCCTCCATGTCACTCTGCCTTTTTCCCACTGCATCTGGGGTGCCTTCCACCTCCTCTCCCGGCTCCAGAAAGGCCCCACTTCCCTGCAGTCATTTGCCACGAGGCAGATGAGTCCTGCCTCTGGGGCAGAAGAGATGGCAGCTGGATTACGGTTTGAGCTGAAGAGGAATTAACCCGGCCAGGGGCTGCCTGTGGGCCTGGGAGGCAGCCGACTCCAGCGTCAGGCGTGATCCTGTGTGAACGAGGGCCCTGACTCTCCTGATTGGGCCATCAGAGCTCGGGGGGCGGGAGTAGCACATGCATCATTCATCGAGTTCACGGCAGGCGCTGAGGAGTAGGCAAGAACCACCCTCTTCGGGGCCCATGTTTTGCTAGAACCAGCTGTGTCCCCTCCCAGACACCTGTGTCCTTTTCCCCCCAGGGCCGGCGACCTGTCACTTTGATTGGCTTCAGCCTGGGAGCCAGAGTCATCTACTTCTGCCTGCAAGAGATGGCTCAGGAGAAAGGTGAGTCTGGCTCTTGTCACAGGGGAGCACCCTCCCCAAGTGGATGCCTAGTCCAGAGGTTTGGGACCTGGAGTCCTGAGTCTGCGAATGTGTTCTCAGCTTTTAGAAATAGCAGCTCACCGTTTAAAACCGCTGGAAAATAGACAACAGCGTAAGTCCTTTGGAAAATCAGGTTTTTTTTCTGTACATAAAGTGGATGTGAGTCCTGTAGTCATGACATTGGCCTTGACATCCTAATGCATGTTCTTGAATGGGAGGAGGAGGGGGAAGAAAGATCAAAATTGAGTTGTGGGCACAGCCACGTTCCCTCTGACGCTCAGGGAGGGTCCTGCCTTGCTCTTCCGCTTGTGGGGGTTGCCGGCTCTCCTTACGTTCCTAGGCATATAGGTGCATCACTCCTATCTCTGCCTCCGTCTTGACATCACCTTCTCCTTCCTTCTCTTCTAAGGACAGTGTCTTTGGAGTTAGAGCCCACCAAATCCAGCATGACCTCATCTCAGCATCCTTAACTAATTACATTTGCATAATTTAGTTATATCTGCAAAGACCCCTTTTCCAAATAAGGTCTCATTCATAGGTTCCAGGTGGACATATGTTTTCCCTGCAGGTGCCTTTGGGAGTGGCTCGTGCCCTCCAGTGGCATACTTCCTGTGCCCAGAGCGGGAAGCTTCAGTGCCACTGCTCCGGCCTCGGGTGGGGGAGGTCTCCAGGGCGGAATGCGACTTTGGGACAGATCTGTCCACAGAGGCAGCCGTAGGAGGGGGCTGGGCGACTGTGGTGCAGACCTCAGGGCACTTGGGAGTGGCCCACTGTTTGTTTGACCCAGACCAACCTCTCTCCTGGTGAAGCTTAGCAGCAGCAGGACGCTAAAGGCAAAAGAAGCAACCGAGGCAGGGAGTCCTAGTCCTGAGAGCAGAGGGTGGGTGGGAGCAGGGTTGGAGGTGCACCCAGCATTCTCCTTCGGGGCTTCCTGGAACGCCTCCCTGAGCCCCAGCTTCCCCACTTAGAAAGCAGAGCTGACCATTCCCACCACGCACTTGCTTTGAGGAGCAAGCCAGGTGCCGTGTAGAGTATTTTTGCAAATTGCCAAACCCCTCCTAGATGGACCAAATTCAGCTCCGGGACGCCAGTGCAGCTTCCGCTCTTCAGAGTGTCTGCCACCCTAAGGCCACTCCCCGGGGTCAACACCAGCGTGCGATCTGATTGCTGACCGTTGCTAGCAAGCCAGGAGGGGTGGGGCTGTCCGCCGTGGGCCGGGCCGGAAGCAGCCCGAGGAGGCAGGGCTGGCTGACGGGTGTTATTTTCAGGATTGGCGTCACCAGCGGGCATGGCAGAGACCCTGGAGCCCAGCAGCATGATTCATCCCTGCTCTTTATCTTCTGCTAAAATGGACTGGGGATCAGAGCTGTTTTCCTGGTTGCAGAGGCAAGGTGGACGTGCCGTCCTTGGCATTCAGGGTGGAAGGGCCACGCCCTGTGTGTGAGCCCTGCGGTGGGTGGGCCTCACCATCTCCCCTGTGCCGTTTTGGAGGACCCTGAGGCCCCCTGTAGCTCTCAGCAGCCTCCTTTCCACTTGGTTTTGTCCACATCAGTGAACAGTGTCCCATTCCCAGTTTGGGTAACCGGGGACCACCATGCAAAGGCCCTGAGGAGGCTGAGCTGTTTCCAGCAGGAACATCCAGCCTGGGGTCGGAGGTCAGTCAATAATCACCGAGGAGGCTGCATCTGGAGCTCTGGTAAAGGCGGGCTCCCGTTCCTCCCGAGGAGAGCGTGTGCCTTCCCTTTCTATGTACACGCTTCCCCGCCCGGCATCAGCAGACAGAGCACGTCAAAAAGGCATCCCTTGCCTGCCTTTCCTGCTCTACCTGCCACAGATAAGCCACCTGGGACCTCATGGCCTGCTGGGAGGAACCCCTTGGAGACCCCCAATGTCTCCCTATCCTTAGCTCTTCCTCCCCTCCAGTAAATGGCTTTGTTGAGCTACAGAAATGCCACTGACTCCTACTGCATAAAGCCATGTTCCGTCTTCTTGAAGCTTTGTGCAAATAATACCTATAGCGCCGCAGTCTCTCTCTTGGGAAAAAATGGGGGGACTATCTCTCACACAGAACCCAGTTCTTGCTATAGAAACGTGTGGGATATACAGGATGGGTGTATCAGTCAGCTAGTGCTACAGTGATGCCACATAACAAACCACCCCCAAACACAGATATGTCCAGGATCTAGAACAGTCTGTTTCTGGCTGTAAGTTTCTGGTTTTAAGTCTACTCCACGTGCCTTTGTCCTGGTGAGGTTGAAGGGGCAGCAGCCACCAGGTTCTGGTTTATCACTAGAGTGAAGAGCCAAGCCAAACCACACATGCAACATTTAGACCTCTGCTCCCGTTGTATTTACTAGCATGCTGTATCAGTTACTTATTACTTCCAACTACCTATCCAAACAGTAGCTCAGAACAGCAATAACTGATTACTTATCGCAATTCTACGAATTGACCAGGCAGTTCCTCTCCTCGTCTCACTCGCGCAGTTGCCGTGAGAGCTGGAATGCCTGGGCCATTCAAGTCCATCTCACTCACTGTCTGGCCGTGGGCGCTGGCAGCCACCCAGGGCGCCTCAGCCCCTCCCCAGCCCTCTCACCCCCAGGAGGCCTGCCTGACTTCCTTATACGCTGTTCTCGAGGCAGCCTTTTAAGATGGCGAGAGTGAAACCTGCAAGGCCTCTGAAGGCCGAGATTCTGGAACGCAGCACTTCTGCACGTTCTGTTGGTTAAACCGAGTTGCAGGCCTGATCATATTCAAAGGAACCAAGAGGGAATCGATTCCTCTTCTGGGGGGGGAGAAGTGGCAACGAATTTTTGGCGATTTTTAAAACTTGGATTTTTTGAGGGGGAGCAGGGGGAGAGAGAGAGAAAGAGAAACATTGATGTGAAAGGGTTGCCTCCCGCACACAACCTTCTGGTGTACGAGAGGACACTCCAGCCAACCGAGCCGCACCAGCCAGGGCTCGGCAATTTGTAATCTTCCACATGTTCTGCTGGCCAAAGCAAATGGTGGCCGAGCCCTGGGTGTTAGGGGGGGCAGTCCACTCCGCCCATGGGGGGGGGGGGCAGTGAATAGTTGCCAGGCAGTAACCCCGACTCTCACGGTAACCCAGACTCACACAGTAACCCGGACTCTCACAGTAACCCCGACTCTCACGGTAACCCCGACTCACACAGTAACCCCGACTCTCACAGTAACCCCGACTCTCACGGTAACCCCGACTCTCACGGTAACCCCGACTCACACGGTAACCCCGACTCTCACAGTAACCCCGACTCACACAGTAACCCCGACTCACACAGTAACCCCGACTCACACAGTAACTCACATTGGGGAAAGGAAAGCATGGGCTTTGCTGTCAGCTGAGCCCTGGTTCTGAGTCCTGCCTCTGGGCAGCCTGGGTTCGGCAAAGACACAGCCTCCCTGGACATCCATCTCTCCACGTGCAGCAAGAGATTAGTGTCGCCGCTGGGCAGTGGCAAAGACCAGAGAGCATGGAGGTCAGGCAGGCAACCCCGGCTGGGTCCTGGTCAGCACGTCCTCTAACAGCCTTCAGGCTCAGGTCCCTGCAGGTCCAGGGGTGGCTGCAGACTCCCCTGGCTCTAAAGCTGCTCCCCCCGCCCCCTGCCCCCGGGGAGGCTCTTGACCAGTTGTCATTCTCTGTGCTGCCATCCTTTTGCTCCTTTCCTAGTCATCTTTCCCCCCAGCCCATGAGCCGACCATCTGCCAGGCGGCTCATTACCGGGAGCCACGTGCTCTTATTAATAGGACCGGTTCTCCATTTAGAGGAGAAAGGCCTCCTTTGGCTGCAATTAGCATAAATTACATGTTAACTTCAGATCGGTAATGCAGGCCAAATCTTCCGTTCCCCTGCGGATCAAGCTGAATCCATTACCATTTTCCATGTGGCTGTGGCAATCGGAAGGGAGGCTGGAAGCTGGCGGGAGGGAGGCAGGTGGCCTCTGGGTGGCAGGGCTGGTTAGTGAGACACTGAGATGTCCTTGCGCCTCAGTTTTCGGGGGTGGTTCCCAAAGCAGCTGCCTTCCTGCCTCTTTCCTGGTCGCTGCTCCCTCCCCCGCATCTTCACGGCCTGGCCCGCCGCCGAAAAGAACTGGGGCTTTAATGTTAGGCGGACCTGGATTTGGGGCCTGACGAGCTGTGGGACCAGGGGGAGGTCATTTAATCTCTCTGAACCTCAGCTCCCTCATCTGAATATGGACTTAGAACACGTACCTCGAAGGCTTGTGGGGAGGTTAAAATGAGGCAATCAGTATGAAAGTGCCCGCCCTGACTTGGGCACACTCAGTAACCGTTTCTTCCTCTAAACTCCTCTGAGGACCTACTGTGCACAGGGAGCACTGGTGAGTGTCATGGAGGCAGAGGAGCTTGTCGTTTTGTGTCCACTTTCCAGCCTGGGGGTTAGACCCTGAACTCCGTGTAGGTGGGGTCTGCCTCTGCCCCGCCCCCCATCTCCCTGGCCCACATGTTCTGAGTGCTCAGGAAGGTAGAGGAGCTAGACTTGGGTGAGGGCAGCAGGCCTGTGCTGATGAGCTCAGGAGCCAGCTTCAGATTCACTGCGTGCCAGGCTGTATGCGAAGCACCTCCATGCAGGATCTCAATATCATAGCAACCCTGGGGGCTGTTCTCCTGGCTTCACGGATGACCGGAAGCATCCTGGATGGTGAGAGCAGGTAAAAGGCATGCGATGCCTGGACCTAGGCAGACAGGAGTGGCCCTGAACCCCCCATTTTCCTTGTTGGGGGAGAGGAGCTCAGGGTGTGGCTGAAGGAAGGACCGTTGTCTGGGTGCCCTTAGGCAGGTCACGTCACGTCACCTCTGTGGCTCAGGCTAGATAGTAAAAGGGGATACGGATGCCTCTCGCAAGTGTCCTGGGCCTTTAATACTTATTGAACACTCGCCATAGTGCACCAGCACATGCTACACTGAGCACGTTGCATATTTTCCCTCCTTTGAGGTACAAAGAGCCCTAAGATGTAGGTACTGATATTCCTGTTTTACCAATGAAGAGGTTGAGGGTAGGGACAGTGTCCATTTCCTTCTCTCCTGCATCTCCAGGACCTGGTAAGGGACTTGGCACAATGATGTACGTATGGGGGACCGCATGGCTGGCCATCAATATAGTGGAAGTGACAACACAGTGCTTGGCACATGGCAGACCCTCATTAAACGAGGGCTCCTCTCTTCCTCTCTCCGTTACTTTATCCAGATGGATTTGTCCAAGGCTGTGACACCACATCTGAGCTCGCCTAAAACAGTGCCGTCTTCAGTCGACTGTGCTCCCGGGGGAGGAAGGAGTTAGCAGAACTTAGCACTCGTTTGCTGCTTTCATCTAAGTCAGTGGTTCTCAACCGTCCTAATGCCGCGACCCTTTAATACAGTTCCTCATGTTGTAGTGACCCCCAACCATAAAATTATTTTTGTTGCTACTTTATAACTGTAATTTTGCTACTGTTATGAAGTGATGAATCACAAAAACAATATGTAATTATATATGTGTTTTCCGATGGTCTTAGGCGACCCCTGTGAAAGGGTTGTTCGACCCCCAAAGGGGTCGAGACCCACAGGTTGAGAACCGCTGGTCTAAGTGAATGGGGTGTTTCCAAGAAGCTTGGCCAGGGGTTATGCCAACTGCCTTTCAGGGCATTGCTTCCTCTCGGGGATGCAGACGCCCTTGATGTTGGCCAGGGAGGTCGCGGGCACCCTGACGGAGCCCCGCGGGCCACAGTACCCAGGTGACCAGCATGTCCCAGGTCTGGTCCTAGGCTTTTCAGAAACATGAGTTTATCCGTTTTGCAGCCAGAACTGATCAGAGCCCCATTATGCAAATGCACAAGCTGAATGCTGACTCTTTTAGGTCCGCCCATAATCGCCACTCGGCAGACGGAGCAGATGTCCGTGCTCGCTGCCCACGTGCCTGGGGACACAGTACGTGCCAGTTTTGGTGGCGAGCACAAGGGTGCAGAGGGAATGGTGTCCAGGGACATTTCTCTTCCGATGACCATCCCAAAGCCCTGGACAGACCCCTCTCCTGTGACCATGCTGTTCCCTTCCCTCCTGGCCTGCCCCTCCTTCAGAATTTTGCAGAAGCAAGTCCGTGCATGAGACTTGGTCCATAATAACTGAAGAATCTGGACTGTCTGCAGAGAAGGAGCATTCCTGGGGGGTTTCCAAACGGAAAGAAAACCCTCAAGTCTCATTAATTTACATGTTAATTAACCATCTCAGTTCATGGCGTTCTGTAGTGGAAACTGGGGTTGCTTTTCCCTGTATCTAGGATGTCCATGAGCATCAAGCCTGCTTAGCCGGTATTGTCAAAACTGTTATCTTTTAGAAAATTGCCAGGCCTGTTGTGCAGAAGAGAAGATAGAAACGCTCCTGCCTGGGGGTCAGTGCATAGACCACACTTTGTGTTTTAAAGGCAGGGCCTCAGTTTTGGGGGCCCTGTCCCTGCCACCCCAGGACAGGATGTCCCTGTGTAAACTCTGACCTTTTAAGTCTCTACTATATTCTTCATTATTCTTGATTTCCTCTGTCTTTTGTTCACTCATTTATTCACACCTCCACTCATTCATTCATTCATTCATTCATTCATTCATTCATTTATGCAAAGCCACATCTCCTTCCTCAAAGGATTGGCAGGACTTCTCAGGAAATACAGCACGAAAGCAACAAGTTGTGGATACATATAAAACATTACAACCAGAAAAAAGACAAATCCGAATGGGACACATAAACCAGTTGAGGGGCTCAGATACAGGGGAGCAGGGCCTGGATCTGAATTCCAGCTCCACTACTTACAAGCTGAACAAACAGGCACATGCTTAGTCCCCAGGCCTCAGTCTCCCCACCTGTGAAATGGGTCTAGCAATATTTCTTCAGAGGATGATTAAAAGGATTAAGTGGGATCATATATGTAAAGCACTTAGCAGAATGGCTGACTCAGTGTAGGCACTTAGTAACCACTATTTTTGTCCCTGTTTGGGTTGTTAAGGTATTTTTCTCCTGTGATTACCCCGTTGCTGTAATTGAGCTGAGCATTTAGCTAGTAGCTTCCTAGCAATCAAAGCAAAATGGAAGGTCTGTGAGGGCACACGGAGGTGCCAGTTGCACAGGTAGCATTTCAACCTGACTTACTCTGCCGGAGAGTTGCACCCTCTTTTAGGAGCTGAGCACTCAGGTTCAGGCTCACTCAGCCACCAGAGCCTCAGGCATCTCTGCCTTTGGCTCGCCAGCAAGGTCAGGGCTGGGCGTGCAGACCTGGAACAGGGAGGGGAATGTCCTGGTGGGAATAATCTCTCCAAGAAGCTGCCTGGTTGTCAGGAGGCTTGTTGCAGGGGTTTAGAGATCAGGTCTCTTCAGCTTTGGGGAGCACTTTGGGAGACTATTAATTAGGCGGCCGGTCCCAAGTTGCATTTTCATTTGAGTGATGTTACATTTTGGAATTCAGCAGTTGCTAGAGATTGAGGCTTCGTTGGACTCGTTGAACCTGGATCACAGGCTCAGAGAGCAATGGGAAGTGGGGTTAGTCCATCAGCCACATTCCCCTGCAGAAATTCATGGAGAATGGCTGCTCATCTCCAAAACAAGGAACCGTCGTTCCAACGGGGG
>NW_005871176.1:584067-618286 GCF_000147115.1 Myotis lucifugus | reverse complement strand
GGGGTCGGGGGGGGTGGGGTAGGCCTTGAAGAACTAGTAGCCTTGAGAGGCTGTGAGGAAGGCAGGAGTCCTTGGAGGCCAGGCTTGGCGAGAACAAAGACCCAGAGGCAGGAAGGTGAATGGTCTGGGAAGTCCGGCCCACCTGAGCCAAGGTTTCTGCTAGGAAAGTTGGGAGAAAGGAAAGGTTGGGGAGATGAACAGGGTTCTCTGAACATAGGGGCTTGATCGGTCAGACAAAAAGCAGAGACGGATGCAGGCTCTGACTTGAGTCTTCAGTTTTAACTTTCACTCGCTATATTTATTTATCCACTAGAAGGCCCAGTGCATGAAATTTGTGCACGGTGGGTGGAGGGAGTCCCCTCAGCCTGGCCCTGCACCCTCTCCAATCCGGGACCCCTCGGGGGATGTTTGACTGCTGTTTGATGCAGTTGGACATCCCCTCTCACAATCTGGGACCTCTGGCTCCTAACTGCTCACCTGCCTGCCTGCCTGATCACCCCTAACTGCCTCTGCCTGATAGCCCCTAACCACCTCTGCCTGCTGGCCTGATCGCCCCTAACTGCTCCCCTGCTGGCCTGATTGCCCCTAACTGCTCCCCTGTCTGCCTGATCACCCCTAACTGCCTCTGCCTGCTGGCCTGATCACCCCTAACTGCCCTCCCCTGCTGGCCTGGTCGCCCCTAACCGCCTCTGCCTCGGCCCCCGCCACCATGGCTTTGTGCAGAAGGACATCCAGATGGATGTCCGGAAGATGTCTGGTCTCATTAGCATATTACCTTTTTATTAGTATAGATTAGCAGCCGACTTCTGCTGAGCACCTATTCTATGCCAGGACCTGTGCAGAGCACAGAGGGGGCAGAGGGCAGAGGTCAGCCAGACTTCATCCCCACCTGAGATTTCAGATACAAGGGGACCTCCCTTCTGAACACAGTCCCTACCCTGTCCTGCAGCCATCCCCTGCCTGTGACTGCACCTACCCACTGGAGTCCTTTCCTCTCACGCCCCACTTCCCCAAGTCTGGGGACTCCAGCCCCCAGTGTGGCCCCACCTTGGATCCCTATAACAGGGTTTATCAAACTGCACCAAACGAAGCCAGCTGATTGAGTGCCTTTCACATCGAGCCCTTCACATGTAGTGGCTGCATTTATCGTCACAGCCAGCCAGGGAGAGAGGGGCACTGGTCCCTGGTTCTCAGGAGAGCAGGCTCAGCTCTCGGGGGATCTGTTCGCCATCACACAGCCCGTACGCCACAGAGCTGAGGGTGGGCCCGGGCCTGTCTGACTCCCACACCAGAGGTCTCTACCCTGCCCCGGGAAGACCCTTTCATGTTATAGCTGAGTGGTTACCCCGCTTGCCCTGGCTGCACAGCTAGTTAAAGGCAGGGACAGCCAGGTTCAGTCCCAGTCTCATGGCTCATCTCAGAGGCCCCAGGGAGCCGTGGGCGATCTGGGGTGTGGTTAGCCCACCCCTTGGCAGGGCACTCCAGCCCTCTCTAACTGGAATGGCATTCCAGGAAGCTCCCATACCTGGCCATAGAGACACCTGGAGTTTTTGTGGTCGCCACAGCGCCACCTTGTGGTGACTTTCAGGGAGGGCACACACTACACAGAAGAAGAGGCTCTTCCAAGCCCAGCACGAGGTGGGTTTGGGACATGTGCTGGCTGGGACGGGTCTACTGACGGCCTTCCATCGAGGGCTTGTGCAAAACTGAGCAGCTGCTCCTGCTTCCTGAGAACTGTCTGTGCCACCCACTTATATCCTCTGGCTCACACTTAGGAGGCACCAGAAGTACAAAGAGGAGAGAGAACTGATGTTTATCAGGTACCTGCTGTGCCAGGTGTTTCTAGGAATCATCCCATGGAACCTTCCCAGCAGCCCTGGAAGGTTTCCCTCTCTCACAGGGATGCCTGGGCCGTTTCCCAGAGGAGGATGTGGACAGGTGCACTGTGGCCCAGCTCCCACGGCAGGCAGCATCGGGCTGGCATCGGACCGCTGCTCAGTGTTACCAGAGCAAAAGCGCTGCCCAGCTAAGCGTGACTGGGCTTTTGGGCAGCAGCTGCCCAACATGTGCTGTTATTTGAGTGACCTTTTCCTTTTCCTCGATGAGAATCAGGAGGGAATGATCTGACCAAAAATTTCTTATAAGAAAGGACAATGAAATAAAAATTGGGTCTTTTTAGTGACAAGTCACCGTGTTTTAAAATGACCAAAACACTAAAAAACAGTCACATGGCTTCTTTTTTAAGGTGGACGGGAACTCGGATGAGGTTGTTTTTGAGAATTTTACAACGTCCCAGCCACCACTGGGAGGCCCCTGTCGGGTGGCAGGCTCAGGTGGAGAAATCAATGGCAGAGAGGAGGAAAAATCAGTGACCAAGTGCATGGTCCTAGGGCCAGTTTCCCTACTGGAGACCTGGTCTCAGGACCAGTGAGGTCCGCGGACACACACGCACGCTCACAGGGACATCCTGGGATGCGGGCTGCTGCCCGGCTCCGCCGTCAGGACTCCGCAGTATGTGGCAGGGCTGCTCATGCCAGGAGGTGGTGTGTTTATCGTACAGGCTTACTACTCCCAGCAGCATTATCTGCGCTCTACACCCTGACTGTTCCTACCAGCAATCGCTGCTGGGCTGTCTGTTTATGAATTGGAATGAACAGTTGCAAAGCTTGGGATGGGGTAGGAGGAAGCACCACAGGGAAATCTTATTTTTGTACGTAGACCCACTCAGGTTAAGTAAATTGCCAGTTGAAATAGGACCACCTTTTCAAGTAGCTGTGCTGTCAGAAAGCAAACCTGGCATTGTGATCCGGGGAACATCAGAAGGTGACTGGTCTCAGACTGGCTGCCCTCGGACTGGTGCTGTGGGCACCAGGATGCTGTGGCCATTCGCAGGATGGCAGTAACCACTGGGTTTACAGCCTCCCTCATACAGCCTCACGGTGTCTATTACCATCGGTGTCCCTGGTTAATATTTTTATATCAGTTCATCATCTTGACTTACATAAATTTATTTTACAAGGAAACATTATCTCAAATGGAAATTCAGTATTACTTGTCATGAATGAAAAGAATCTATAATAATAAAAGCATAACATGCTAATTAGACCAGAGAGCCAAACGACCTTCTGGACATCATTCCAGATGTTCTTCTGGACGAAGCCACGGCAGTGGGGGCCGAGGCAGAGGCAGTTAGAGGCGATCAGGCAAGTAGGTAGAGGTGACTAGGGGTGATCAGGAAGGCAGGTGAGCAGTTAGGGGTGATCAGGCAGGCAGGCAGAGTGGTTAGGGGCGATTAGGCAGGCAGGCAAGCAGTTAGGAGCATCAGGCAGGCAGGTGAGTAGTTAGGGGCTATCAGGCAGGCAGGCAGAGTGGTTAGGGGCGATCAGGCAGGCAGGCAGGCTAGTGGTTAGGAGCCAGCAGTCCTGGATTGTGAGAGGGATGCTCGACTGTTGGTTTAGGCCCAATCCCACAGGGATCCCTGCAGAATCGGGCCTAAACTGGCAGTCAGACATCCCCCGAGGGGTCCCGGATTGCAAGAGGGTACAGGCTGGGCTGAGGGACCCCCCCCTCCCATGCACGAATTTCGTGCACCAGGCCTCTAGTTATACAATAAAAAATGAAACAATGCTATTGAGATCTAGCGTAATGCTATCACCTGCCAAATGCTCTGAGCCTGAGACCTGAACCTTTTATTTAAAAAGGGAATTTAACAGCCTGGCTGGCGTGGCTCAATGGTTGAGTATCGACCTACAAACCAGGAAGTCACAGTTCAATTCCCGGTCAGGGCACATGCCTGGGTTATGGGCTCGATCCCCAGTGTGGGATGTGCAGGAGGCAGCCAATCAGTGATTCTCTCTCATCATTGATGTTTCTATTTCTCTTTCCTTCCCCTCTAACATCAATAAAAATGTATCTTAAAAAATAAAGGGAGGTTAACAAATAATGGAGCTAAACCAGAAGCTTCTGCAGTGGCAATAACGGACTAATTTGCCTGAAAATTCTTCCATTACAAATACTCCAGAAGTGCTAGGTAAGCTCTAGCAAATATCCCTTTAAATGCTTGGCTGAGCTCCCCAAAAGTAAGGAAATTACCAGAGGTGAGAAACAAGGAGGGAACAGAAGCCAGAGCAGTAAGCATGTCCCCTAGGGTGGGAATGTCCCCTTGGGAATTTAGAGACCCAGGGCCAGGCCTCACTGGATTAGGGTTCAAATTAATACTACCTGCATGGTCCCGGAATCCCATGTCAAAAAAAGGACACCAGCTTACTCTGGAGAAAACAGGTCCTCCATCCAGGCTACCCAGGTTCCCATCTGTGAATACGTGAGCAGCTTTAAAGATAAGCTCAGAATCCAGACTTACTTTAAAACACACAAGGGAGCCCTGGCTGGTTTGGCTCAGTGGATAGAGTGTTGACCTGCAGACCGAAGGGTCCCGGGTTCGATTCCGGTCAAGGGCACATGTCTGGGTCACAGGCTCGATCCGCACTAGGGGGTGTGCAGGAGGCGGCCAATCCATGATTCTCTCTTATAGATGATGTTTCTATCTCTCTCCCTCCCTCTCTCTTCCTCTCTGAAATCAATAAAAATATATATTTTTAAAATAACACACACACACACACACACACACACACACGGGAAAAAACTACCATACAGAGAGTCTCAGAAACAACAAACATCTCGATTAGACCCTCAAGCCTCCATAGAACAGTCTGAAGGGGTCCCCTCAAAAGAAGTGTTTACAGTTATTAAAGACATAAATTAAAGCATTGAAAATAAGTGGAAAGAACAAAGCACTAAAAAAAGAACAGGAAATTTTGAATGCATAAATAAGCAGAACAACAAATTAATGTTTCTCCGTTTTCTCCCTCCCTTTCTCTAAAATCAATCAAAAAATAATAATAATCTATGTATAAAGCACTTAACCTATCCTGAAGCAAGCTATAATGATGATGATGATAAAGAAGGAGGGTTAAGAAATAGAATTCCAGCCCTGGCCAGGTGGCTCAGTTAGTTGGAGCATCGTCCCGTACACCAAAAAGGTTGCAGGTTCAATCCCCAGTCAGGGCATTTACCTAGGTTGCAGGTTTGATCCCCTGTTGGCTCTCGTACAGGAGGCAACCAGTCTATGTTTCGCTCTCGTGCTCGCTCTCACTCTCCCCCTTCCTCTCTCTCTAAAATCAGTAAACATATCCTCAGATTTAAAAATGAAAAGAAATAGATAAATGGAATTCCAGCCCTGGCTGGGTAGCTCAGTTGGTTGGAGCGTCGTCCCAATGCACCAAGGTTGTGGGTTTGGTCTCCGGTCAGGGCACAGGCAGGAGGCAGCCAGTGAGTGAATGAATGAGTGGAGCGGCAGATCGATGTTTCCCCACTCCCCCCCCCTCCCCCCTTTAAGATCAATAGATGGAAATTGGGGTGGGGTGGGGGGGAACAACGTAAAAAAAAAAAAAGAATTCCGGAACTTTGCTTTTGTTTTTGTTTTGTTTTGTTTCGTTTTGTTTTATAAAAGCCTTTACAGCAAGAACTCTGTCCAGTTTCCTGCCTAGCCCCTATGGATTTAGGCCCGCATTACTGCCCATGGCATTTGCAAGATAAAACCAAGGCAGAGCTTTCCGAGTCGCCGCCAAGACGCAGATTTTCGTGAAAACCCTCACGGGGAAGACCATCACTCTCGAGGTTGAACCCTCGGATGCGGATGCGATAGAAAATGTAGAAGCCAGGATCCAGGCTAAGAAGGAATTCCTCCTGATCGGCAAAGACTGATCTTTGCTGGCAAGCAACTGGAAGACGGGCGTACAGTACTTTGACCACAACACTCAAAAGGAGTCCACTCCTCATCTTGCATTAAGACTTGGTGGAAGTGCTAAGAAAAGGAAGAAAAAGTCCTACACCACTCCCGAGAAGAACAAGCAGAAGAGAAAGAAGGTCACGCTGGCTCCTGAAATACTACAAAGTGGATGAGAGCAGGAGTGCTCTCAGATGAATGTGGTGCTGGAGTTTCTGTGGCCAGCCACCTTGACAGACATGGTGGCAAATGTTGTCTAACCTATTGCTTCAACAGACCAGAAGACAAGTCATTGTATTTGGGTTAATAAAAGACATGAACTAACCAACAAACAAAAAAACAAGGCAAAGAGTTTGTCAACGAGCTCACACAGATACGTTTCCACATGCTGACCTGAGTCCCTCAGCTCCCACTGGGCTGAGAACGGTGCTGAGCGTCACTGGTGCAGGCTGACATGCGGACAGGCTGTCACCGGGCAGCGGCTCTTTCATCCTCCTGACGGCTGACACCACGTTTGACGTGACTTAGTTCCCTCCGTGGCATCCATCCACCAGTTCTCAGTCTGTTTTGTCCTCAGACACATCCAGCTTTCGTCCCCCGAGTGGGAGCGAGGAGGGGTCAGGCGTGCAGATTAATTTCCTGGGTGCCGGGATGCTGGTACCAGCCTTACCACTTTGCATGGCCCACATCAAAGAGACGGCGACCACAAGGAGCAGATGAAGGCTTACTCGTTCCCTCACATCCTAATAATACATCCAAATGATGTTCTTTAAGCAATTCTTCCCAGTGTGGGGGGCGAGGGGGAGACGGGCAGTGTCCTTGTTGCCTTAGCTCTGTCTCCCTTCCCCCTGTCTCCCCCCCTCTCCCTCTGGCGGTTTCTCTCTATGTGCTTATCATGCTGGGGGGGTGGGGGGAAGGAGTGTTGGAATGGATCTTGTTTGTGCTGGATGCAATTCATATTTCCTTCAAGGTCTGTTTCCTGGACCGGCCGTCAGGAGATAATTTCCTCCTCCATTTGCTGCTTATCGCTCCCTGCACACACGACCCCCTGCCAGGAGGGAGAAAATCCGGCTCTCTCGCGTCTCAAACTTGTGATCCTTTGGTCTTCGCAGCCCAGGAGAATCTCATGATTGACAACGTGACAGGCATGCGGGAGTGGGTGGCGGGGCCTTCCCAGCCGAGAGGAGGCTGTTTGGAAACACCGGGGCGGGCCTGCCTCGCTTTACGAGAGCCTGCGGAATGGAAAAGACAGAGCGCCACAGGCAAGCCAGGAGCACTTATCCCAGTGGCGGGGGCCTTCCCTGTACAGAAGGGTTCTCCTTGGGCTTTCAGATAGACCCGGCCCTGTTTGGTATATTTTAAGAATATTTTGTTTTGCCCAGCTGGCATGGCTTCGTGGTTGAGTGTCCACCTATGAACCAGGAGATCACGGTTCGATTCCTGGTCAAGTTGTGGGCTTGATCCCCAGTGTGGGGTGTGCAGGAGGCAGCCAATCAATGATTCTCTCTCATCATTGATGTTTCTCTCTCTCTCTCTCTCTCTCTCTCTCTCTCTCTCTCTCTCTCTCCCCTTCCTCTCTGAAATCAATAAAAATATATTTTTTTTAAAAAATATTTAGTTTTATAAAAACCCAACTTATATACAATTTTTTTAAGGCCAAGGTTATAGAGTAGATGGAAGTTTGCTATTGCAAAGACAGTGTTTGTTCTCCGCTCTTAATTTTTTTTGAAAAGCTAAGGCAATCTCCAGGCTGAGAAGGGCCATGTGGTAAAAGGGTTCCAGTGTGAGCCGCAGAAAGCATGGGGCACTTGACAAGATAGAAACTGGTTTATCCAAATTCTCACGGGTAAAAAAAAAAAAAAAAATTCTCACGGGTAAAAGTAAGCTTTAATGCCTTCAAAAGTCACAAGGTGGATGGTAGCAGCTGGAATAAATGTGAACACATTTCAGCAAACATTCATTGTTCCTGCAGCAAAACGGCGGTGAAGTCTCACAGTAGCTCTCATGAAATGTTAAATCTGGTGTCTTTTGTTGGTCTTGAAAAGCGGAGGCATCTGCATGAATTCTCGTCATGGGAGGGATGGTCTGTGCCCATGGAAGGGGCCTGCTTCATACTAAAGGTGGTACCTGAGCAAGGAGCTTCTGCCTTTTACCTGGACGGCTGAAATCTGCTTTTATGAGGTTTTGGACCAAGCAATGAATTTTGACATTTTTTCACTTCCTTCACCTACTACAGCGGCCAGCATCTATTTCCTAGCCTGAGTTTCCCTCCCAGACCATCCTGTTAGGGAAGGGTGACAGCTCTGAGCTGCCCCACAGAACTCCACCCTGTGTCTAAAGTGATTCTCGCCGACCTCCCTTAGCTAACACCTGTGTGTTCCTGAGAGCCCGTCACATGGCTTCTCCTACGTTTGTAACATCACGGAAGCAGGTTTGCGATGTCTCTAAAACATAAGAAGAGCACGCCTGAGTGTGTCAACAGTCTGAGGATGAAAGAGGAAAAGGTCGAGGAAGACCATTGCCGGCCAGCTTCAGAGATGAGTAAATGTGTTTCCAGCTCGCCGCCCGCCCTGACTTGATTCGGCTGTGCCCTGGACTGTCTAATGAGGTTTAACTCCTTGTCTCAGTTCAAGGTCACGGGCAACTTCAGGATGCTAAGCTGCTGCCCTGGGTAACTGTCAGGAATCCTGCATTGCCACTTCTGGCCACAAGGGGTCCCAGCCCTCCAAGCGTCAACACCCAGGGATGGAAAGAGGTCCCAGCTCTTTTGTGAGATTCTGTGGGCAGAGCAGGTGGCTTGAGTGGGCGGCCCCCGGAGAGAGCTGCTGAGCTGAGTCCTTGGCCCTGGGTCAATAACCGTTTGGCGCTGTGGGAGCAATGATAACCCACATGCAATCGCTGTGCTTCGTGCTGTTACTGCAAACAGCAGAAAGCATGGCCCTGGGGAGCAGGCAGCTCTCTGTGCAGTCTGGGTTCTGGTCCCAGCTTTGTTCCCTCTACCTGTGTGGCCTTGGGCCCCCAGCCCCTCTGGGACGCAGTCTCCTCATCTGCCAGGGAAAGGGCTGGAATAAAATCTCGTCCTCTACAGCTTTGCTGCAACGTAAGCACCTGAAATAGCCCTGACATCAAGGGGTGTCTGAGTCAGCCTTCTGTTCAGCACCAACCGCCAGCTTACTTACTGAAGTCTTACATCCTTCTGCCAGATAAGCACCTCCTGGAAGCAAAAGGGGTGAAGTCAGCATTCTGTGCCCCGGAATTTTTCAACGTCAGAGCCAGAGGAGCACTCAGAGAACTTGGTACTGCAGGGGTTCTCAAACTTCTCTCAGCCTGGAACCCTTGACTCAGACAAACTCTGACATGGAAGCCCAAACAGAATACGATTAGCTGGACTCTGGTTAGAAACTGGAGCCCAGAGAGAGGAAGCCAGCTGTCCGAGGTCACTCAGCAACAGAGCGGCAAAGCTGGGTGGAGCTGCCCCCTCCTGGGCCCATCCCCCAGCCGTGACACTGAGCCTGCAGAGACGTGTGGGAGCTCAGAATCGTAAGAAAGGGCCACGTGTGGGGGACTGGGAATTGAACCGGGGCTTTGCAGTCGCAGAGTACATCTACTGGCTTTCCTGAGGGCGTGGCAGATCATTCATTCAGTCGGTCATTAATGCAAATTTTAATTAAGCACCAAGTATACACCAGGTACTGTGCTAAGCCCAGGCAGCTGTGGATAAGGCAGCTCGAGCACTCGCCCTTATTAGACCTGGAGGTTAGAGGCGGAGACAGACATGAACAAGTGATAAATGACAAGAAGAAAAATGCAGCGGAGTAAGGTGATGGAGAGTGACAGAATGAGGGTGCGTGGGTACCTCTCATTGGTCAAGAGCGGTGCTTCTCTGAATGTGGTAATTGCAGCTACCTGAGAACTCTTGGTTTCCAGGCTGCAGCAAGATAGAAGAAAGGCTCCTTCCCTGTTTCCACAGGAGCAGCCCTGGGCCATGAACAGCACTTAGAACCACCCTGGCCTAACATATCTCTGAACCATTAGGTCAGGGCTGTGTGTTGGTGTGCTAGGGTTTCAAATCCACATGCCTGTAACTTAAGTGAAGCTGTTTTGATCTAAGGAGTAATTTGTTTGCACTGGGGAGGCCATGTCAGGATGATGTTGTCAGAATCGTTGTGCTACTCAGTGTTGATTGATATGAACGTAGGAAAGAGCGGCTGTGGCGTCATGGACACCGAAACTTGAAATACCAAGCGTCTGCCAGGGCTTCCCGACAGTGTTTGGTGCAGCCAAGGCCACTCCCTCTGAGCTAGGTAGCTCTCTGAAGGTATTGGGACACTCGCTCCAGCCGTGGGCAGGACTGTTCTGTGCC
Organism: Myotis lucifugus; assembly: GCF_000147115.1. NCBI lineage: Eukaryota > Metazoa > Chordata > Mammalia > Chiroptera > Vespertilionidae > Myotis > Myotis lucifugus. Next base: position 608,138 of record NW_005871176.1, on the reverse strand, counting down.
CACAGTGGTGAATACCAAGCAGGAGATGACCTGGCCCGCTACAGGGCACCTTCACTCCCTGAGCATCCGCTTCTGCACCAGGGACGTTGAATGAGCGCTGGCAGCCGGGTGTCAGCTCCCGGTTGGCTAAGCCGATCCCTCCAATAACCAGCCAGTAGAAAGTCACCCCTCAGTGAGATTTGGGCTTCATTTCTTTCCTCTCCCCTTTGCCTGGAACAGTCGTGCCGTCAATCTGTCATTGCATTGGAGAATGTTCTTTCTTTATTGGCTTAAGAGACATGACCCTGTATGCTATTGGCTTGTGAAGTACTATTATAAATTATAACCCCCGCAGTGAACCTGTGTTAAATAAGTTATTGGCAAAGACCATTTCGGTCTCTGAACATAATTTTGCCACGAACAAAGCAGTCAGTGCCGCTGATGAGTCTGCTCCCTGCTCCGGGGCCCATCCACCCCGGGACTCATCCGCCCCGTCTCCTCTTCACTCCCACCTTCGCACTGTCACCAAGGGCGGTTATGGTGTCTCCCCCCTGGCAGCTGTGAGGATGGCGGGCCGGTCACTTCCTTCTAAAGGAAGACGTCCCATCCGAGTCCCTGGCCAGTGGTGAGCTTCGTGAATGGTGGGAACAGACCTGGTTCCCACCTCAGGCTTTGTCACTTACTGGCCATGTGATCTTGAAACTGTCTTTGGTTTTCCTTAATTCTAAAATGGGAACAATGGTGCTTTGCCGGAATAGCTCAGACACAAGGAGCTTGAGCCAGGGCCTGGAACTCAGGAAGTGGGAGCTCCCATTACTGTGTGCGCATGTGCTTGTGGTGTATGCATGAATGTGTGTTTGCATGTGTGTGTGAGCATATGAGTGCATGTGTTTTCACATGTGTGTGCCTGAGTGTGCATGCACATGTGTGTGTGCTTGCGTGTGTATGCACGAATGTGTGTTTGCACGTGTGCATGAGCATATGAGTGCATGTGTTTGCACACGTGTGTGCCTGAGTGTGCGTGAGCACGTGTGTGTGAGGCACCCATCGCCTCCACCACTGTTGGAGAGTCCCTCCCAGGACCCACTGGGCCAGGGGCACTGACGGCCTCCCCGTCTCTCGCCAGATTGCCAGGGGATCATCGAGGACGTCGTCCTGCTGGGTGCGCCCGTGGAAGGAGAAGCCAAGCACTGGGAGCCTTTCCGGAAGGTGGTGTCCGGCAGGATCATCAACGGCTACAGCAGGTCAGCCCAAACCCCAGGCCCGCGGGAGTGCCCACACGTACTAAGCAGCTAGTGTGCCCGAGGCCTGGCCTTCGTCCCATAGGATGGAGAGCCTGGACACAGTCTCTCTGTGTCAGGCCTGAGACCAGGCTGTCACCATGACCAGGTCACAGGGGGACATGGTGAGTGGGACAGAGCTTGAGAAACAAAGGTTTGGCCTCATCGGAGGCCTCCAGTGCCCACCATGAGCTCGTATGCGCGTCATCTGGCAATGCAGGGAGGGGGCAGGGGCAGGCTGAGGTCTCTAAGCGTGGCTTTGGGCAGGGCAGGGTGATGGAACAGGAAGCTGGCAGTGATCGGGGAGCCGGTACCCAGGCCGTGCACCAGACCTCCGGCAAGGGGTGGGGGCCTGCCATGACTGACAGCTGTGGGCTGGAGAGGAGGCACCTGGCGTGGGGTTCGAGAGGAGGACTCGAAAGGTTTCAGCCACGGCTCTGCCCCAGACTTTGGGGAAGAAGAGCGATGACGTCCATCGCTGAGGCCTCAGGAGATGGGCCTGAGAAGATGCCGGGCCCGTCAGCCTCCAAATGGAGCAGGACAGGGTGGCCGTGTTCAGGAGCTCACGATTGAGAACCACACAGCCCGGGGTCCCCACGCTGCCTCAGTTTCTCTATCAGTAAAGGAGGGTGTTACTAGTGACTCCCGGGATTGCAGTGATGGTTAAACCTAGAGAGTGGCACATGGGGTTCAAGTACATGCAGATGCGGTTACTGTTTAGCAGCAGCAGCAGCAGCCACTTGGGATGTTCACTCCACAGACTCTGAGCACCAGCCTCGTGCCCGGCGCCTTCCTGGGGCTGCAGGGGAGCAAGCCCAGCCCCATGGAGCCTAGCATCCGGGCGGGGAAAGCAGGCAGCCCCAGGCAGACAAGAGGCTCCCCTGCAACACCAAATCCAGACGCTCCGAAACCTGAGGCCCTGCCCCGGGAACGGGAATGGCTCGGACATTCAGGGCCGAGCTCGCCCCGAGCTGATGAGAGGGTTGCTAGGCTGGCTTCTTCCTCCCACGGGGCTCGTGAGCTGAGTGACGTGAGGCCCCACGCAACCCCTGCAGGGGTGTAAGGTGATACACAAGCCAGATTACCTTCCTAAATCTGAAACGTTATTCTGAATTCTAAAGTCAGGAGGCTCCCGGAGGTTTGGGAGGGAGGACCCATATTCCAGGCTCATTGCTTCAAAAGCGCACAGTACTGGCCTCATCACCATGGAGGCTGACATGCCAAGCCCAGGTCCAACGGGCAGGTTGGAAGTTTCAGAAGCAGTAGGCCGGGTGACTAGAGGGCAGAAAGGAAAAAGAAGAAAAAATGACTCTGGGGTGATGGTGGGAGGCGACTGGCTCCATTAACACAACTTAAAAAAATAACAAAACAAAACAAAAATAAGGAGATAGGACGTGTTGGGGGAGTTTCCAGAGGGCGCTGGATGCAGCGCTAGACCTCAGAGGAGTTAGAATGCTCGAGAGGCAGTGGGGTCGTCAGTTTCCGTTACAGCCAGGGGGCAGGTGAGATCACTTGAAAGGCAACGGAGAGAGAGAGGAAACGCTGGCTTCTGAGTCTCAGGAATAAACTTCAGGGTGAGAGGGGAAGAGGCTCCAGCCAGAGGTTAGGGGCAACAGAATCATCCACCGTCCTGTGCCCGCGGCTTTCAGCTGGCACAGGAATACAGAGATGGACACTATGAGAGACGCTCACGGCTAGCGGAAGGGACACGTGGAAAGAGACAATTCTTCTTAAAATCTAAAAATGAATCTTGAAGCAGTGGGCTGGGGGGAGGATGTACCAAGTATTAGACGCTTTCCACCTCCCAGACCCTGGCTTTGTTATAATCATCTACTTTAATCCTCCCCAGACCCCATGGTGTTGGTCTTATGAATCCCATTGCACAGGTGAGGAAGCTGAGGCTCAGAGAGGTTAAGTCAAACGGCCAGTTAACTTTCATTTTCATCTAAGCTCCACCACCTTAAAGTAGGACCCTAAACCGGAACAGAATTGTAAGTTTTTATCATTTTGATTCTTTAGTTCACAGGAATAGCTAGCTGGGTACTTCAGAACTAAAGATAAAGATGGTTTTAGCCATAGATAGGGGGTTCAGCTAATCACTTTGTCTCTATCATACATACTCTAAGCTGAGTTTTTATAATCAGGATATGGTAAAAAAAAAAAAAAGAAAGAAAGAAAAAGAAAGAGAAGAAGAAGAAGAGGAAGAGGAAGAGGAAGGAGAAGGAGAAGGAGAAGGAGAAGGAGAAGGAGAAGGAGAAGGAGAAGGAGAAGGAGAAGAAGAAGAGACAAAAAGCAAAGAGCCATAACGTGTATCTACACATAAACGCACAGAATAAATACAAATAGTCAATAAACTTTTGAGAAGACGCCCAGCTTCACCATTAATGAAATAAATGCAGATTAAAATCAGTAAGAAGATAATGTTCATCACCCATGAGATGATCAAACATTGGAAAACGAGTAACGTTTTGTGTTGGTGAAGATTCGGAGAAACGAGCACGTTCGCACGTACACTGTCGGAGCACAAGCAGGGATAGCTATCGGAAGGTTTAAAGTGCCAGTTTTCTGACACTCCTCCCCCAAAGTTTGACTTCTAAGATCCTGACCTACTAGATACACACGTGCACAGAGAGGGTTGTAAACAGTGGATAGTTACGGCTTCATTTATAATTTAAAAATGAAAACAACCTGAAGGACCATAGATAGGGGCTAGTTTAAGGGAGAGAAAGTGGGTGCCACTGCACATACTGCAATCCCATAGATCAGCGGTTCTCAACCTGTGGGTCGCGACCCCTTTGGGGGTCGAACGACCCTTTCACAGGGGTCGCCTAAGACCATCGGAAAACACATATATAATTACATATTGTGTTTGTGATGAATCACTATGCTTTAATTATGTTCAATTTGTAACAATGAAAATACATCCTGCATATCAGATATTTACATGACGATTCATAACAGTAGCAAAATTACAGTTATGAAGTAGCAACGAAAATAATGTTATGGTTGGGGGTCACCGCAACACGAGGAACTGTATGAAAGGGTCGCAGCATTAGGAAGGTTGAGAACCACTGCCCTAGAGGAATAATGATATTTATATATATATATATATGCCTAAGCGACCAATACAAACAAACGACCAGTCGCTATGACGTGCACTGACCACCAGGGGGCAGATGCTCAACACAGGAGCTGCCCTGAGTGGTCGGTGCACTCCCACAGCCAACCTCCCCTCGCCAGCCAACATCCCATGAGGAAGGTTGAGAACCACTGCCATATATGAAGGGAGAGCTGTCTGCCCGTCAGCCCCCAGGAAGGTGCAGGAGGGCCATCAGGAGCTGATAACAATGGCCACCCCTAAGGAATGGACAGGCACCAGAGGTAGGACATGAAAGAGACGTTAATTGATATTTTTTTTTAAGTAAGGATTGTTTTAAAAAACAAGAAAAGAAACAGGATGGACCAGCCTTGGGTGTGAGACCATCCTCGGTTAAAATTTTGGCTCCACCGTTACCTATTGCGTGGCTTTGGACAAACAGCTCTGAATCCCGGTGTTCCCGCCTATCAAGTGGGAATGGGAGTCCCTCTGCACAGGGGTTCTGGGAAAATTAAATGAGGTTCTAGGGAAATTAAAAAGGGTGCCCAGCAGGTGCCCAGGAGACGATAGCAGTTAGAATGACTGTCGCTGGCATCCTCGCATGACACACGGCTTTTGGGGGCTTGTCGTAAGCAGCAAGGGAAAGAATTAAAATTGCATGTGTGCCATGTGAGATCAACAGACTCTTATTAAACCCATCTGTTCTATTGAGAACCGGAGGCTAATAAGCTTGCTTTTCAATTATTCTGTGAAATCCTGGGCCATCTCTTGAGACAGAGGAGGAGGAGGAGGAGGAGGAAGGAGAGGAGAAGAAAGGAACGTAACAGACCAAGACAATAACTGCAGTTTCTTGGTAAATTAAACACCAATCAGAAATTTATATTCTTGGTTCCCAAAGGCATTTTAGTTGCCGTGAGCCTACTTGGACGTGGAGTGAGGGGGTGGGGGGCGCGTCAGGCCAACACTATCAGACTAAATACACTTACAAATGTTTAATGTACATCAGTAAAGCTCTATACAAACCCCTTCACAAACACCCCCCCCCCGACCCCCCGAGCCTAGCCAGGCAAGTGGTACTGCTCCCGTGGTACCGGGAGGAAACTGGAGGGTCAAGTTCCTCACCAGCACCACACAGCAGAGCCAGGATGGGAACTCAGGCAGGCCTGTCTCACTCGCAAGAAGAAAGTTCCATCCTGCCTCTCAGGGGGACTCCGTGTGGCCTCTGCTCCAGGTACCGTGTGGTCAGGAGGTGAGGTAGAAGGAGGAGCAGGGCGGACCCACAAGTGGCTCCAGGCCTCTGAGTAGCCAAGGAGCGCCCTCCAATGGGCTGTGTGGTGGCCAGTTAAGGGTCCAGCTGTGTGATTCGTGCCCCAGCATCGCCTGGAGGGCCACGGAGGCAAGGCTTGCTGCGCCCCACCCCAGGGAGTCCCTGATTCAGCTCAGGATACAGGAGACGGCACTAAGGCACTGTCCTGGGGAAAAGAGCCAGGACCGGACACACGGAGGGTGTGTGACAAACGTCACAAAAGGAGCATAGATGTGAAGGACAGAGGAGTAATAATATCAGCTGGAGGGGTTCAGGGGCGCTCCCCGGGGAAAGTGATCCAAGCTGAATTTTGAAAGGATGGATAGTCTCTCAGCCCACAGGGACTAAAGGAGTAGACCAAGCAGGAGAGGCCACACCACCCACGAAGGCCCAGAGTAGGAGGCAGATTGGTACCCGATGCTTCTCAAGTGCTCGCGTGGGAGCGCTGTGCACATGGCGTGCCATCTCAGTGCACGCTCCCACCCACCCCGAGACGAGGCTGAGACTCAGAGGGGCCAAGCAACTTGTCCAAGATCACACAGCTACCCATCGACCAGGCGGGACTTGAACCTGGCTCTATGTGACCCACTCCGGCAAGGGAGGCAGAGGAGGGGTCTTGCAGGCCCTGTGGTTTGCTCAGCACAGTTTAGAGAACATGGAACCTTCTTACCGATGTTCCTGCTCAGTCCCTCGGTGCCTGTGAATGCAATTTACAGCTTTGAGTAGAGTGCTGTCATAAGACAAACATTTCGAAAGGAACGATTCTGACTTTGCTCATTTATACCAGTAACTACCTGTGTCAGAAGCAGCAAAGGAAAGATTTAAAATTGCATGTGTGCCCAGTTCCTATTGGTCCACTCCCCCAGGAGGACCCGGCTGCGTTTCTTTCCCAGGGAGCCCTGGACCAGGCATCCCGGGGGAACTGGGAACGCCTCTGAGCCGAGAGCACCTCTCCTGCTCCACGTGCTGACTTGTCGAGAACTTCGCCCAGTTTCCTCATCCATCCATCCATCCATCCATCCATCCATCCAACAGGCAGCCATCTACTACATGTCATCACTGTTCCCAGCTCTGGGCACCCAGCAGGGAACAAAGCAGACACCTTCGTGGCGCTCCCATGCCCCGGGCAGCACTGCCAAGGGTCCCCTGCGGTTCCCACCCCACGGGTCCAGTCAGGGCCCTGGTCTCTCACAGAAACACCAGTCCCACCAGACTCCCCTGGGGCTTCCCTGAGGCTGGCGTTCACCCGTTCTGTGCCCGCAGGGGGGACTGGCTGCTGAGCTTCGTGTACCGCACGTCCTCGGCGCAGCTCCAGGTGGCCGGCCTGCAGCCGGTGCTGCTGCAGGACAGGAGGATGGAGAACGTGGACCTGTCCTCCGTGGTGAGTACCCCGCCTGGCCCTCCCCGGGCTCTGCGTCTGCCAGCGGGCACTTCATTCACCAGGGACTCTAGCCCCGGCCCGTTCCTTCCCGCAGAGAGAGCACGGCATCTGCTTGGGAAGAGAGGCCTCCTCTCTGAGCAGCATCCCTGTGCCGAGGCTTCGTCACCGGGCCCTTTACACACTTTGCCTCTAATCCAGTGGTTCTCAACCTGTGGGTCGCGACCCCTTTGGCGGTCGAATGACCCTTTCACAGGGGTCGCCTAAGACCATCCTGCATATCAGATATTTACATTACGATTCATAACAGTAGCAACATTACAGTTATGAAGTAGCAACAAAAATAATTTTATGGTTGGGTCCCAACATGAGGAACTGTATTTAAAGGGCCAGAAGGTTGAGAACCACTGCTCTAATCCTTAACGCAGCCTCAGGACCAGCATTATTACCCACGTATCGCAGGTTAGGAGATGAAACTGAGGCTTAGAAAAGTTTCTATCACAAACTGGCAATTAATTGCCTGCACTTGAACCCCCAGAGCCCATGCTCTGGCCCCTACATTACTGCCCCAGTCCTCTCGCCTCCCCTCCCCTCCCCCATTCCTCCTCCCAGGATCCCCACCCTGAGTCCCTCACCCCAGATGACTAGTCAGGACAGTCTGTTTTCTCCAAAAGTAACCAGAGGATGCAGGTGGAGGAAACAGGCCAGGCCACAGCAGAAGCACCTGGTTAAAGCGATAGTCGTCCCGGGGCAGACATGAGCCTGTGGCCCCAGAGCCGGGAAGCCTTTACGGTCATCCTTACCCCGGACAGACTTGCTTCATGTGATGTCAACCTCATGACAGCCCCCGAATGTAGGTGTGAGGCTTCCCCAAGGCACAGACTGAAAACCGAGGCTTGAGACAGTGGGTTCACATAGCCAGGAGCCGTGGACCTGGGCTCTGAAACCCGGTCCAGAGCCTGAGCCGCCCACCTCCCTGCGGGAGTGAGGTGCACTGGGTAACGAGACCGGAAACCACAGGACTCAGAGCGGTGCCTCCTGACTCATGCCCGGGGCCTCTGTCCCACTTAAGGGTTCCTGTGCCCTGAAAGGGAAGAGGAGAAGCGATGTGTGCCTCACCACCCGAGTCTCCCTCAGCCAGAGGAGGAACAGCCGCAAGTTCCTTTTAAATGAAAGCTCCTTTCAATGCCACGAGCCCTAGCAAGATCCAGTTTCTGCCCCAGGAAGCCTCTGAATGGGACACATTGGGAAGAGCACAGCCCTTGGCACAGGGAGGCGTGGCCTAGGATCCTGGCTTGGCCACTGGTGTGCTGGCTGTGTGACCTTGGGCCAGTGACTTAACCTCTCTGTGCCTGTTCCCTCATCTAGGAAATGAGGGAAATCCCCTGCCTTCCAGGCAGCGCATGTGAGATGCTCGGCAAATAGGAGGCCCCCTCCTCTCCTGCCTCCGCCACCACCTTCGGTTCTGCCCTTTGGAGACATCTACCTCTTCTGACTGCGGTCATGGCAGCTTCCCAGCTCTTGCCTAATAATAGCTCTTTATCGCATTAGGAGAACATCGCAAAAAGCAGTGCTTTCCTCTTTGGGGCAATTAGAGTAATTAGCATTGCTTTGTGCCGCCCTCCTGTTTTCCTTGAAAATTCTTGCTGGAGGAGGAGATTGCTGGCAGAAGAGTTTCGTTAGAGCTGTTAGGGGAAGTGACGGCTGCCCTGTGCTCAGGGCAGAGACCTCAGGATCTGCCTTCTCCTGGGACGACATGGTCTGGGCCCTTGTCATCATCTCAGATGACAGCCGCCCACCCAAACATGGTCTGAGGTGGCCCCTGACCTAAGGACAAGCCTGAGCCGGGAGGGAGGGAGGCGCTGGCCCTGTCGCAAGCAGGGGCATCTCAGGGGTGAGTGAAGCAGACAAACGCCAGGCTGCCTCCCAGTGTGGGTCACCATAGGCAGGGGATTCTGCCACCCCAGGGGCCAAGCCATAAGGCTTCTGGGGCAGAGACCCAGGCCAGGGTCTCTGAACTCTTCATGTGCCAAAGGAAGTGCCAGCTGGCTTCTAGAACTTAGCACAGGCGTGGCATAAACAGACACTTAACAATGACAATGATCGCCAACATGTGCCAGGTACTGCTTTCCGTGCTTCTCAGACCTTACGGCGCTCCCATGAAGTAGGGATGGAAAGCCCATTTTAGAGATGTGGAAACTGAGGCTGCAGGAGGGGACACTGCATGTGAGAGACAGAGCCAGATGAATACGGGGAACCTTCTGCAGAGCCCAGGCTCTTGGCCACGGCATTCCTGCTGCACACGTGTGTGTGTGTGTGTGTGTGTGCGCACGTGTGCGCGCGTGTGCGTGTGCGCGCACACCTCTGTGCACGTGAGCCTGTTACATGTATTCTCTCATTGAAGCCTCACAAAAGGTCACGTGGTATAAGTGTCTCTATTAGCCCCATTTTGCAGATAAGGAAACTGAGGCCCAGGAGGTAAAGGAACTTGAAGGTGCCGGTATGCTTGAAAGGAGGTGTTGGGCAGGCAGAGGGGGTAGCAGCAGCCTGTTTGGGCAAGTTGAGGTGTCTTCCAAGGCAGGAAACAGGAAGTGCTGAGGCCCATTCATACTGTGTGGATCCATAACAGTGAGCTCTCACAATGTACAGGGCTGGCCCTGGGGAGCAGAGGTGAGTTAGAAGTGGTCCCCGCGCTCCCTAAGCTCAGTCTATCAGAGAACACAAGCGTGTAAGCAGATGAAAATGATGGGGTGCGATGAATACTGTCACAGGGAGCACGAAGAGGGACCCTAACCAGCGTGGGAAGGTCTAGGACGGCTTCTCAGCACCAGTGGGACCCAGCACGTAATGAGGTGAGAGGCAGACTTCAATCAAGACAGCCAGGGAGATGATCACAGGCTGAAATCTTTTATTTTTAAATTGATTTCAGAGAGGAAGGGAGAAGGACAGAGAGAAACATCAATGATAAGTATCATTGATCAGCTGCCTCCTGCACGCCCCCTACTGGGGATCAAGCCCGCAACCCGGGCATGTGTCCTTGACCGGAATGAAACCTGGGACCCTTTAGTCCGAAGGCTGATGCTCTATCCACTGAGCCAAACTGGCCAGGGCTAGGCTGAAATCTTTATCCAACATCAGCCACGCCAGAACTTTCCACTGCTAAAAAGATACTCTTTGTCCGCCCGCCTCACCCCTGCTCTCCCCCCCCCCCGCCCTGCCTCCCTCTCCTCCCCTCCCCCCCCCCCCGCCCCCAGCTATCTGTAAAATTGAAGTTCCGCCAGTGAGTTCTCCCCCTGGGTCTTTGCAGAATGGCAGCTCAGGAACAGGGCAGGCCGGGACCTGGACCGACCTGTGGTCCCCGAGGACCAGAGCTGTGCCTTCTAGAATAGCTGCACGGCGGAGTTTCCGTCTGGAATCAGCTGTAGCCAGTGGCCACGCACCTCCCTCTGTCCTGCCCCGCCTGCCTGCACCAGCCCTAGCACCTCCCTTCACCAGCATTGCAAGGGTATAGGGAGGCCGTTCCTGCTTGTCCCTGTGGGTCTAGGTTTCTGCTGGCTGGGATTCTGACATGATGGCTAGAGCTTGGCAGCCCCCTTGGGCTCCCACACAGATCAGCCAGCTAACGCCCTACCCTCCACCCCCTGCTTCCAAGGAAACTAAGGTAAGGGAGCTTCTATTTATGGAGCACCTACTACGTGCCAGGCACTGTGGCTTATTTGTATTATATCTTCCCACAAACACCCTGAGGGGATGTGAAGCCCAGAGAGGGGCGGTAGTTTGTTCATGGCACACAGCACGTGAAGAGCAAAGCCGTATGCTGTGCGGGAGATGCTGCGTGCATCTCACTAATTAGTTAATGTCCCTGTAGAACTACTTTGGTCCCACATGGAACATGATGGTAAGAGGGAGCATATACTGGGTCCCTGCGAAGTGCCAGGCCCTTGAACTCTTGTAGCTGACATTCAGGGTCGGTGTGATGATCCTCATCTTACAGATGGGGGGAGGCCGGGGTTCTGGACATCGTAAGGACTCGCCCAGTTACTAGTGAGGGACAGAGCCAAGGCTTTTCTCAGATCCCAAACGCAGGTTCTTTCCAGTGCCGGGCAGCCTCGAACGCCCACCCTCTGTGGGGGCAGCTGCCCCACCTCGACCTCCACCCTGAACCCAGGGATCTGAAAGGCCCTCTGTGTGAGCGTTGTCACTGAACACGATGTACACGTTTTGGTGAAGAAAAGAACAAGAAGTAGGCAGGTTCTGGTTATGAGAAAATAACCAACTGTACAGGGAACTATCTTCTTGCGTTTTTGAGAAATCGTTTGCATAACCCGGTGTGATTGGTGATTCAGATGGAAATGCAGATGTTACCAGCCGAGCCTTTGTGATGTTTCCTAAGATTCCCCACACTTGCCTCTTTCCCGTCTTCTTTAAAGCAAAAGCCTTCCTCTTCAGCCTTGAAGGGAAGTTCTGTCTGGGGTTTACCTTTGACACGGACGCAGACCCCTTAGACTGGCAGGTAAAGCATGAGACTCCATTGCAGGGAGCAGATCTGACGCCTGTGTGTCAGCATAGTTCATTAGCACAGTTGGGCATCTGGCATTCTAATCACACTTCTACTGACACATCCCTACACAATAAAATGGGGGTACACTCAGCTGCAAGAGAGGAAGGTGCCCGGCTATAAATTGAAGTTCTTATGACTAAGAGAAAAGGGGGAGAGTGAGTTGTAGACGGTTCCTTGCCGTCTGTGACGTAGCTCTGTTTTCAGGTTGGGGCTTTACAGCAACCTCAGAGCAACTCTCTGATGAGCTACGCTCCTTGTCCCCGTTTTACAGCTCAGGCAAGTGGAGGTCAGAGGAGAGAGGGGTTTGCCCAAGAGCCGTTGGTGAGCAGCAGAGCCCTTCTGCCGTAACCTAAAGCTGCAGAATGAGGACCTCCACTGGACTATCAGGAGATCCCTTCCTGCCCCCAGAGGACCCAGATTTTGTAGAGAAACTGCCTGCATCTTTACTTACCGGGGTTTAGAGCAGCCTTGAACTTAGCGGTCCCCTCCCCTCTCTGGATTCCAGAGTCATGGAGAGTTGGAGACAGAGCATTGGCGATGGAGGGCGAGGGTGAGGCCCAGGAGCTTAGCTTGGGACCCTGGGGAGGCCTGGGCTCTGCCCGCCCACCGTGGCCCTCACTCACTGTCCTCCTGCAGGTCAGCGGCCACCTGGACTATGGCAAGCAGATGGACGTCATCCTGAAGGCTGTGGGCATCCCCACCAAGCCAGGCTGGGGCGAAAAGGGGCTTTTGATGGCCTCAGGCAACCTGCCCCAAGAGGAGCCTCGCCAGGCAGCAGCCGCCTCCTCATCAGACAAGACCACCGACCAGGATGGGCAAACCCAGGGTCCGGCACCCAGAGACACCTCCCAAGTGTCCGCATCCGCTGACCCCAGCCAAGCCCAGGTGCCAATGGGGCTGGACCAACCCGAAGGGGCCTCCCTTCCTGCTGCTGCCTGCCCTGCGGAGAACCCCCAGACCTGCAGCCATGGCGTGAGCCCCAACCCACTGGGCTGCCCCAGCTGTGCCAGCGAGATCCAGGGACCCGGCCCAGGGTTGGATTGACCCCCAAAGGGGACTCGAGCCGTCTTCCCAGATTCCCCTATGTGGTGCTCTCTTACCCCCGTCCACCGGGCTCCCCGCGGGAGCTCTGAAGAATTTCCACCAGTGCCTTTCCTAAACGAAGGCTCTGAAGAATTTCCACCAGTGCCTTTCCTAAACGAAGGCTTTGGGGTTGAAAAGCAAGGAATTGACAGGAGGGGGGACTGTAGGGAGACGATGGTTCCTCTCTGGAGAAGCAAGGCCAGAGCCCTGCAGAGTCAACCAAGCACAGGTGAGAGCCCTCGGACCCTGAACTCTAGGTCACACGTGGGGCTGGTTCTCCATCAGGAGGTCTGGGGGGCTCTTTGGGGCCTGAGGCCACCTGCCACCACCCCCCACCCCGCCACCTCAGTCAAGCCAGGTGTCTGCCTGCCCTTCCATCCACTCCAGGGCTGCCCTCCAGCCCACAGGCACCTCTGACACACCTACAGAGCGGGCACCAGAGGCAGCGGGCAGCTCACTCTCTCTGCTCTTGGGAGATCCGATCAGACCTGCCATGTACAGCCACGTGGGCGCCAGTCACACAGACACGAGGTGAAGGGCACCCCCCAAAGTTGCACTGCGTGGCAGCCCTGGATGTCATTGTAGCAGAGCACGGCGAGCAAATGCTGAATCCGCATGCGGTACGGTGGGAGCTGGGCCTGGTAGCAAGAGGGGGTTAGACGGGAAGGATTTCCTGTAGCAGGAGCAGAGGTGATGGTGATTGTAAAAATAAAGAATGGCTACCACCCAGCGAGTGTTTACCGTGTACCGAGGGCTTACATGGATTGCCTCAGTTGACCCCCACAACAACCCGATGAGGTAGCTACTGGTATCGTCTTCATTTTACACCTGTAGATACGGATGCCTGGAGAGGTCAGCTAACCTGCTCCAGCTCACATAGCTGGTCAATCTCAAGCTTGTCAGCTGGCCCCCGGAGCCCAGCTCTTAGCCATTGTACCAGGTGCCACTGGGCCTGGACCAACCAGAAGGGGCCTCCCTGCTGCTGCCTGCCCTGCAGAGAACCCCCAGATCTGCAGCCATGGTGTGAGCCCCCACCCACTGGGATGCCCCAGCTGTGCCAGCGAGATCCAGGGACCTTGCCCAGGGCTGCACCTCTAATGACCTTCCCCTTTGTTCCTCCCACTGTCCATGAGGGACAGGGCCAGAGAGCGTCCCCCCACCCACTGTGCAGATGGGAAAATCAAGATCCAGGCAGAGAAAGTATGGACAAGCTCTGGAGCAGGCAGTGGGGAGGAGAGATGGGAGGAATTGGCGTTGGAGCTGAACTGGTGCTCGGGCATGTGTATTTGTTCGTTCATTTAACAAATATTTACCGAACTCTTGCTGCCATTAATCCAGACAGCTCGTGGGAAACTGAGGCCCCGAGAGGGTAAGGGACTTGGCTGAGGTCCCAGAGCAGATTAGGGGCAGAGTGTGGACATGAACCCAGGCCACCTGTGCCAGGGTCTATGCCCGCTTCATCAGCAGCGTCTCCAGCCCAAGTGGCCCCTCAGGCGGATCCAGTCCACACTCCAGTGAATCCAGTCCACACTGCAGTCACTGCTGTCAGCTCGTGTTTATTGATAGTCCACTCGAGCAGGCCTGGGGCAGAGGGGAGCCCCCACAAGCACCATGGACCCTCCGCAGCCAGTGGCCAGCAGCCAGGGCCAGAGTCTAGTCAGCACCAAGGGGAGTGCCCGGCCACCTGCGGAGCCCCCTGGGCGTTTGGGTGGATGGAACTTGGTGCCGGTGGAGAGTAAGAAAAACCTCAGACTGAAGATTAAAAATGGCAGCAGAGTAAGTGGACACACTCAGGAAAGACCTCAGCCTGAAAAGGAACCTACAGCAGGTAAAGTGACTGAGCGCTCCCTCAAACACAAAAAATAAAACAAGCCCTGACCGGTTTGGCTCAGTGGATAGAGCGTCGGCCTGCGGACTGAAGGGTCCCGGGTTCGATTCCGGTCAAGGGCAGGTACCTTGGTTTCGGGCACATCCCCAGTAGGGGGTGTGCAAGAGGCAGTTGATCGATGCTTCTCTCTCATCGATGTTTCTAACTCTCTATCCCTCTCCTCTCCTCTCTGTAACAAATCAATAAAATATATAAAAAATAAAAAAACAGGTCCTGTACCAGGGTTCACCTGCCCACAGCAGGGGCAGCTCCTCTTCAACTCTGCTGACCTGAGTGGCCACCTCTCCCCCTTCCCTCACTGACCCAGGAAAGGCCAGAAGGAGGTAGGGCCAGGGGATGGTTCTGCATCAGCAGGTCCCCTTCTAGGTCCAACGAAGCCCAGGGCAGAAGAACACCCATCCCAGATGTTGAGCAAAAAAACCACCAGCCACCCCTGTGCCCCAGGAGAGGCAGTGCCGTAGCCTGGGAGCTGGGATGGGGCTGAAGAAGAGGAGGAAGATGGGGGAAAACAATGGGAACAAATGGCCCTTCCTGGCCCGCAGCCAGAGGCCGGGGGGCTGAATGCCGGGAGGTATAACAACCGCAGGTACCACCGACCATCTGCCGGGTGCTGGCATCGATGCACACTGTCCCCGTTCCCATGGCAGCCTACGAGGCAGGCGTCATTGCCCATGTTGCACATACAACAGGCTCAGAGAGGTTAAGTAACCCGTGCAGAACTAGTAAGTAATGGAGCATGGATTCCAGTTGAGGCCTGCCTGGCTCCCAGGCTCAGGGGTTCCCTGTGAGGCCACACACATCCGAGGGGCTGGCTGGTCTAAAAACCGCCCAGCAAACCATCCTCAGGGTTAAGGATCAGCGAAGCCAGCGCACCTCAAACCACGCGCGCGCATGAGTCACCGGGGACCTGGCTCACATGTAGATTATGACTCGGCAGGTCCGGGGCGGGGGCAGAGGTGTGCGTTTTCAACAAACTCCCTGGAGACCATGCCCACGAACTACAGTTAGAGGAGCAAAGGGCTCAGCCTGCACTGAGCCGTCTCTGCAGACGTGCGACCTGATAGAATGTGCAAAGGCCATGGTCTTCACCCTAATCTGCACCAAGGGCCCCCTGCCCTGCTCCCGGAGCCCTCCAACCATTCTCTACACAAGTGACACTCAGCAATGCCGCCTCCTGGAGACACTGTATGAAGCCAGCGATTACCCCGCAGGTGGAGGACCCGGAGTGGGTAGTGGGTCTGATTCAGTGCACCCCACCAGAGTTCAGAGGGCCCCCGAGAGAACTGCAGCCTCCTGGTCTCAGCCAAGAGCTGGCCCAAGGCCTTGGGGGCTTGGTTGCACCCAGTCCAGCTCCCCCCTGACCAGCCACAAGCCCCATCAGTTCGTGGGGGCACCAAGCAGATGCAGCCGCAGCTGGGGCTCCACGGGATCCCTGTTGAAGAAGTTGACGGTGGCAGAAGTCCTGGCAGGCGGCAGGGTGTCCCGGGTGGCCTCTCCCGGCAGCAGCAGCTGGGCCGGGAGCTGCAGGCCTGAGGAGCCTCCTGAGCCTGAGTCAGGGTCGGAGTCGGAGTCCGGGGGCAGGGGCAGGGGCAGCACCTGCTGCAGGCTCAGGCCCGGTCGGGCGCCGCTGTGGGAGGTACGCATGGAGGGTGAGGCCACGCTGGCCCGGTGCTCCTGGGGCCAGTGGGGACAGGGCAGCAGCCTGCCCAGGGCCCGCTTGAAGTCCCGCATGAAGAGGGGGTAGATGATGGGGTTCATGGTGCTGTTGCAGTAGCCCAGCCATGTGAGGACATCGAAGAGGCCTGGGGAGACGCAGTCGCACACAGCCTGGAGGGAAGGGTGCATCACGCCTGGCCCCAGGGCAGGAACACAGACCACCCCACCCAGCAAGGCCGGACAGACACAGCCAAACACACCATGAGCGGCAGCCCACCTTCCTCCCTCCCGTGCCTGGGCTGAGGTGGGGCTTGGGGGCCTCCCAGCGAGGCCTGGACTCACCTGCCGCCCCCTGCAGTGGCATTACCTGGGCAATGTTGGCCACAAAGAAGGGCAGCCAGGTCACAAAGAACATGCCCAACAGGATGCCCAGGGTCAGGCTGGCCTTCAAGGCCTTCCTGCTGTGCTTGGTGGCCAGACGCCTGCTGTCAGCTGACTCCGTCCCTGGGCGTGGGGTCCTGGGCACCTGCAGAAAGGAAGGCCACGTGAGTCAGCGGGGAGAGAGCCCCGGTGGGACCTTGATCCCATCCACAGACTGAGCCTCAATCCTAATTCTAGACTGGACCCTAGAATCAGCAATAGATTGAGTCCTGATCCTTGACTCAGCCCCAACTGTAGCCCTAACCTGAGGCCTGACCCTGAGTCCAGACCAAGCCCTGACATCAGCCATGAACCAAGGACTGATCCCTGAAGGCTTCCATAGACTAAGCCCTGTATAACCAAGGTGTCAAACTGAGCCTCAACCAGGGACCAGACTGAACCAACCTTAGGCCCAGACTGAGCCCTGATCCCAGCAATAAACTGAGCCCTGATCCTGACGCAGCTCTTCACAAGGAGCTCTAGGAACTGCAGTGAGACAGAGCAACACTGCCCCAAACACAAACCAGTTCAAAAGACCCACACTCCGTGCAAAGAACAACTCTACACAGGCCAGCATGCGCGACCATGAGCCCCAGCACCTCCCAAAGCCTTTGGCGCCACAAGAATTAGTTGCGATTGAAGGGTATTTGACAAGAGGGCCTGCTGCTATCCAGGGCGTGGCAATCTCTTTGTATATGGGTTCTCTTCAGTGTTTGGAGTAAGATTTTGCTTGCCCTGTTACCCTCACCCTCCACAAAATAAAGTGCTATTCTGAAAGCATGTGCAGAGAGCAAATGTTCACAGTGAAATTTATTATAATTTACTAGGGTGCTAGTGACCTTGGCATTTCACAGCTCAGATCATGTGTGGACTGGCAGACGTCTCCATTCCCAAGCATAGACTTGAAGAGCAGGGATGTGGGGAGAAAGAGGGGAGAACAGAGCTGCTCCACAGCAGCCATCGAACGAGGGGCAGGGGCATGAAGAGGTTAGAATTTGACTTTGCAAACTGGGGACCCACAGTCCCAAAACATAAAAATGTCTCCTTGAACTGGATGAGCCTTTAGCCCAGAAGTTCCCATAACTGTTTCAACCTCATGAGCCCATTGAGAATCTAATGAAATCTACACTACCCCCCAGAAAACTAAAAGCTTATCAATTTTCACACACACTCACGAAAAACATTCCCACACTTTCAGGGGCTTCTGAGACCATCTTAAAGTCCATCATTGAACCGCTAAGGATCCATGGAGCCTCCCCTAAACCATGGGTTGTAAGCAATTTGGATTTTCATACATAAGATGTATACAAAGTGAGACCCGCCTACATTCACAATGTAAATAAATATCAGTGCGCAGGAGATCCGGACACTTCATTGAATTATGGAAAAGGGGTGTGTGCTTCTGGGGAGCACACCTGGGCTTTGAAAGCCAGGGATCCCCCCAACATTTCCTAAACTCCAGCTTAGTTCACGAGGCAGCCAGTAGTGGGTTGGGTATAGAGATGACAGTCAAAAGGGAACCAGATTCCCAGGCAACCTTCCCAGATGGAAAGGGGGCGGAAGAGACAAAGCCAGGATGTGTCAGTCCCATCACATTAGCTCTCAGATTCAGGACACCCTCCCCCCCGCCCCCTACACACACACACACACACACACACACACACACACACACACCTTCCAGCCTTGCCTTTCTCTCCCCGCCTCCTCAAAGCAGCGAGACTTTGTTCTTGTCCATGGTGCTGAAACACCCGCTCCCTACTAGCCACCTATAGAATCAGGGGGTCTAATTCTGAAATGTCAGTGGGCAGGAGGGGAGAGATGAAGCACACAGTAACTGCCAGCCCCCGATGTGTTTGCCCAGGTGAAGTCTGGTTGTAGGAATATCGAGGACAAATTCACAAAGAGCAAACAAGGGGAGGCCCCTGCTCTCTCCCTCTTGTCTCGGTGGGGCAGCGTTGGGCAGAGGCAGGGCTTTTAAGACAAGTGACCTGGCTGCAAACCATGCCTCTACCACTTACTCACACTGTGGCCTTGAGTCTCTGTTTCCACGTCTGTAAAGTGGGAGGAACAATCCGCAGCTTACGGAGTCGCTGTGGGGCTGTGGGTAACCAATGCATGCACAGTGCCCAACACAAAGTGCTACGTACATGGTAGCCCCGATGTGGGCTCAGGGTATGTGTATGAGGTTGGAGAAATTTCAGCACCCTCGGGAGCTGGGCCCTTCTGCCAGCAGCTCTGGTTCCCCAAAGCAGCACAGACATCAGGATAAATGCTCTGACTCACCGTGCTGTAGCAAGGCAGAAGGGCAGGCAGGCGGGGGTGGGGGGATCTGCTTTTCTCTTTCCTCTTCTCGTTTTCTCTCCTCCAGATTGGTCTCCACATGGCTTCTGTGCCCCCCCCCATGGTCAGCCAGGACAAGAAGCTCCTGCTTCCCCAAAGAATCTCCTAAGAGCTGCCATGCCTTCGAATTGATGCCATCAATAATGGGGACAGACCATAAGGGGGGGAGGAGCCACCATCTCCAAAAGGCCCCACCCATACGGGAACCCCTCTGAGACCTGGTGACCTGGGAAGGAGAGGAGCAAGCGAGAACCTTGGTCTTGTCAGAGCTCTAGGGCAGGGGGGACTGAGGGAGAGACCTTGGGGGCAATCATCAGGGAGAAAGCTCCAGGAATGGAGTTATAGATCACCTGAGATTCCCTCTCTGCTCTTCCTGGGGACAACCATGGGTGTTTCTGCTCTTCTCCCCCAAAGAGTTGACCCAAGAACATAGGCAGAAGGGAAGAGAGAAAGTAGGGTTCCTTTCCAAGGTCACATTGTGCCAGAACAAGGTCATGAGCCAAAGCACCAATGACCCTAAATCGGCACTGTGACCCCATTTGTTGAGCACTTACTATGCATCAGCATTTGATATTCATTGTGCCGTTCAATCTTTACGTGAGGTAAGTGTTATTATCTCCATTTTGCAGAGGAGGTTCAGAGCGGCAAAATAACAGCAGTCTTGTGTTGAGTCAGGGGCCAGAGTCATTTCTGGCTCCAGGAGCTGCACTTCTGCTTCACCATCCTGCTGCCATTTGGGGGGATGGCACCCATGGACCATCGTCAGGGTGGGGTTGCAGAAACCCTACCACTGTCACCGAGAGCCCTTCATGGAGCAGGAGCCAACGGCAACCGTCAGTCCACACCCTGGGCTCTGGCTGGTGCCAGCCTCCCCCTCCCCACTTCTTTCTGCCCCGTACCCACCTCACGGCCCCTCGTGGTCACATTGCTTCCACATGCCCCTTATACGTGTCCATGACGAGTGTGACTGTCAGAGGGCAGCCACCTGGAGGACAACTTGGCAGTGCCTTTCCAGGGGCCAATTCCACTCACAGGTAACTATATCCATAAACACCCGCACACGCCTGCACACTCGGCAGATACAAGAAGGTGTCCCACAGCACTATTCGTGATAGAAAAAAAATCAGAAATGGCCTAAATGTCCATGAGAAGGAGAGTGGTTAAATAAACCCACTGTAGAATACTAACAGGCTTCAAAGAATGAGTCATGCCCTGCCTGGCGTGGCTCAGTCGGTTGAGCGTCAACCTTCAGCAAGGCACTTCACCTCTCTGTGCCTCAGTTTTCTCATCTGCATAACGGGAATCATAATAGCATGTACCTCATATGACTGTAGTAAGAATTAACTTAATTAAGATGGTATGCAGCAAGTTATTCAGGCAGGGCCTGGCACATAATATGTACCACGTGTTAGCTATATTGCTGTTGACAGTGTCCAGTTCATCTCTTTGATGACAGTGATGATGATGCTGGTGGCATCAATAGTGTTTTTTCCTAGAAAGACTCAAAAGGGAGTGAGCTCCCCAGGACCATTTTTGCCACAAGAGGAAAAGAGAACATTTGTTGTGCACCTACTATGTGCCAAGTGTACGTATATTATCTTATTGGTTCTTCAAACAGCCTCGGGTGCTAACTAGCACTACCCTTGGGGTGTAGGGAGTTGGAGGACTTGCCCGAAGTCATCCGGATGTGATGGGAAGGAGGCAGGATTTGAGCCCATGACCAGCCAGACACATAGGCTCCTGCACCGAGCCCTGGCTCCACCAGGTCGCCCCGGAGCCAGCAGCAGCCAAGCCTGCCATGCTCGACACTGCTCCTCCGCCAGCCTCTCCCCAGCTCAGCCCCTCCTCTCCCTCTGAGATATTTCTGTGATCGCAGCCTCCCCCTCTGAGGAGGAGGAGGCAGGGATGGAAGAGACGGATCACTAAGACAGAATGATGCATAGTTGGGTGAGGGAGGGTGGGAAAGCTGGGAGGAGGGAAAGCAGAAGAAATTGATGGGAGAGAAGTGGGTAGAGGAAGATGGAGGGACGCAGGAGCAAGAGAATGGGGTGAAATGGAGCTGAAGGAGAGAAGGGGAGAAAGACGAGGTGCAGAGGAAGACGATGGGGAAGGGGCTGTGGACCAGAGACACGGGATCCTGGCAGACAGAGAGGAGCCGAAAGCAGACACTGCCAGCATCCCCACCAAGCTGAGCTCCCTCGCTGGTCCCTCTGGAATCTCCCAAGGATGAGCCCCATTCCCACAGGGGCGCGTTCTCCTCTCTCTTCCTCCTCCCCCGCCCCCACCCCACATTCAGGCAGCCTCTTACTCTGACATCACCACCTCCCACGCCCACAGTCCCTGCCTCAGCTCTAAGCATGACCCCCTTTCTCACAGCCCCTGGGGCCCCAAGACCGGGCTGAACCCACAGAGCCACCAGTGGCTTTTCCAAGCCCGTTCGCATGAAGATGCAGGTGTGGAGGGTACGGAGAGAAGGTGCTCACACTGCTCAGCTCCCGTGATCTCGGCCCAGAGGCGCTGGGACTTTGGGCACCCGAGCCCAACTCCCTTCCTTCTGTGGGGAAGCCAGAGGCTGGACTGGGGAGGGAGCTAAGGGCTACATGGGGCTGAAAACAGGAGGAAAGAGGCCCTGCGAGCCCCGAATTTTGTTCTTTCTCATCAGATGCTTTAAGTCCAGGCCCTGAGAGAGCCTCCACCCCCAGGCTAGACGCTTCAGGTCTCTCGGGCAGGACTGTCCGAGTGGGAGGAAAGGGGTCATGACCCAGGAGGCCAGAATAGAGGACACATCCCAGAAGCAAATTCCCAAACGCAGCAATTCTCCGGGCAACATGGACCACAGCACCGGAAGGCCTGCTTAGGAGCCGAGTGGTTTGGGAAGCGAGGGTAGTGGTGGGGTCTGGCACTTCCACACTCTAACCAAGGAAAAGGCCTCCCAGGGAGCAGGAGGAATCAGCACAGACACATGTCTGACGGGAGGGGCCCAGGAGCCATTCTGCCTGGGCGGCAGGTGCTGGTCTAACTGATCCGTGAGGACACCTCCCAGCATTCGGTTTGCAAACACAGGCACAGCGACTGATAGCCTCTGCCTGTCCACGGGGTGAGATGCCCCTCTTATGAGAGCCACACCCTCGTCATAGTAAGGTTTCGTGATCAATGTCTGCCTCCCCGACTAGAACATGGATTCTAAGAGGGTGGGACCTTCTCAGCCCAGCTCATCACCACATTCACAGCCTCCGACAGCTCCTGCACACAGTAGGTCCTCCATACATGTCGCCAAGCAAAGGAACTGATGGACTAAAAAGCCTAGGCTCCATCAGATACAAGAACTGATTCTGAAAGGAGTGGGAGGAAAGGAAGCAGCTTGAACAGGGGTGGAATGGCCAGCTCTGTGAAGCTCTGTGTTAATGTCAGCCCTTCCAACAATGAACACTGAGCACTTAGAATATGCCAGGCACTGGCGCAGGTGCTGGGAATACAGTAAACTGAGAGACAAGTTCCCACCTCATAGAGCTTACATCCCAATAGGAGGAAGTACACAACAGATAAATAAGTGGGAACGTGTATAGCATGTCAGGAGTGGTAAGTGCTGCTGAGAACTATAACGCAGGAAAGTAGGGCTGAAGGGGACCTGGGGAAGTGTGGCAGAAAGTGGTGGAGTTGCAGAGAAACAATGTGGAGGCGAAGGGAAAGGGCACTCCAGACAGAGGGAACAGCAAGTGCAAAGGTCCTGAGGCAGGATTGTGCTTGGTGGCCCAAAGGACAGCCAAGAGGCCAGTGTGGCCGAATGAGAGTGAGGAAGGAAAGGAATCCACAGAAGGGGCAGAGAGCTACTTTGTCACTACAGCAGAGCTTAGTGTGGGGTGGGCGGGGACTTGAAGTGGTAAATGGACACCCTGTAAAATAACTGAATCACGGAGTCAGAACATCAGCTCTCTGCTTACGTCACGAGAGAGTCTCGTGTGGATGCTACTTGGACTTTACCATCCGTCTAACACTTAACAAAGAGGAAGCAGGCCTCGGCTCAGACCCTCTGACCAATGAGCTGGACTTGGGAACACCGCTGGTTCTGCGCCCGCACGGAAGCTGTGTTTGATCACCTTCTATTTATGGCAAAGATATTGATTTTCCATTTCCGGAAGGAACAAGTTCCCTTCCTAAACAAATTCACGGAAGTAAGGAGATAAATGAGGTGATTTAAAGAAAATGCTAAGTACACATGAATGAAGTGGCTTGAAGAGGGGGGGCTAGCGGGGGAGGAGGGGAAGGAAGACAGATATCCCAAGGTGGTTCCTTGTGCCTGAAGTTTGGGACATGTTCCTTTACAAGAACCCAAGGAGAGTAGGGGTGGCCCATGGCAGTTCTTCCTACTGCTAAAGAACCAAGCCAGGGCCACAGCCACCTGCCGAGACTCCAGAATGTTCTCCAATGAGCACAGATAAGGGGAGAGAGCAGGCCTGCAGCCAGGACCTCCTCCCACCCAGCCCCCAGCGAATTCTCTATTCACCCAATGACCCTCAAGGCACCCCCCACCCCATCCTGCAAGAGCCTCTTCCACCTGAAGCTACACCAAGATGAATCTGGAGAGCCCAGTTTGAAACTTCCTCCTGCGTGTGACCTAATTCTTTGGGGTTCAGGCCTGGTCAGTCTAAGCCCCCATCCCTCGAGTGGACAATAGGACTCAGGCAGCACGTGGCCTGGGTGGCAACAGCAGGTACTCCACTTCTAGACGATTCAGGGCCTTGAGCTAGGAGCACCGACCCCATTCACAAGTGGTTAGGAAGCATTAGCCTGTGCAGTGGAGATCAAACCAACCCAGGCACACTGGTCCTCATGGAGCTTCCATTCAAGTGGGGAGACAGACAAATCACACAAGTCAACAACCAGTCAGGGCAGGACGTGGGTCTGTAGAGTAGTCAGGGGGCGGGCCTTCTAGGGGAGAGGTGGCCTTGTGAGCTGAAAAAGTCAAGCAAGGGGAGCTCTGGGGGGAAACTTTCCAGGCAGAGGGAACAGCAAGTGCAAAGACCCTGGCACAGAAAGTCAGCCTTGGTGCTTCCAAGGAAACACCAGGAGAACCATGTGACTG